>NC_053518.1:71770164-72100164 GCF_016920715.1 Anopheles arabiensis | reverse complement strand
CACGTGCGCTCGATACCGAAGTGGAGCGGTACCTGCACGACGGACGGCAAGTTCGGGCTGTACGCTCCGTCCCGCGGCGGGCTGGAGCTGCTCGAGCTGAAGAAGGGCTCGACGGTGAAGACGTTCATACCGAAGGTGGCGGAGGGCGTGTTTACGGTGATCTGCATGTTTACGTCCACGGACGAGTACGTGCTGTACTATCACAGCGGGCGGAAGACGCTGCGCGTGTTCCGCACGAACGATGCGGAGATGATCGCCAACTACCGCATGCAGGCGGAGCTGACGGCGATCCGCAGCACGTCGGACGGGCGCAGCCTGGTGCTCGGTACGGTCGATGGGTGCATTTCCGTGCTGGCGATTGCCGACCCGAAGAAGGAGGAAATGCAACAGTTCCTAAAGGAGCTGCCGTCGCGTGACGCCAATGTAAGATCGCACTGTCGCGTTGATTTATTGCAGAGCGTGCCAATAACTCTTCTTTTCCCATTCTACAGTGGAAGAAAAAGCTTGCAAAGCAGAAGGCGTCGGCTCGGTTCAAGGCGGCAATGCGGTTGGCCTCCATCTCGACCCGCTTCGGGACGCCAATGGATGAAGATGAAGATGAGGAGGAAGATGATGCCGCTGGCAATGGGGAAAAGGCAGTGGTAGCAGAAGGAACTACACCGGAACCTGCGGTGGCAGCGGCCGACTAGGTCGTAGGGGGAGGTGTAGAGAATTTTTGGCGTTCTTCAGAGTTTTGTGCACAAAAACAACTATTTTTCCATTAGATTTGTTCAAAGGCACCTTTACCAGTTACTACAACGAAGTTGTTTCTCTCGAACCATATTCCTATTTGTAAACGATCCAAGATTCCGAGAGGTTGAACCAAAGTGATCCAATTTACATGTTATTAAATATACTATTCTCTTCCATCATGGTTATTGTAGGCTATCGTGATGTCTTCATTTTTGTGGTGACTTTCGGACTTTTCACAATGATGCTTCAGTGTGGGTTTGTTTTTTACATGAATTAATATTATTCAAATATAGTTTTTATTTTCGTCAGGTTAAGCAATTTTCTTGTGTGAGACTGGTTTACGTGTGTGTGTGTTGAATCCTTAAATCAGCATTTTCTGTCTCTTTTTTCGTACATTTCTCGTAATTGATTTGTAATCACAACACAGGAACGTCCACAAGCTGGTGTGCAATCTCTCTCTCTCTGATATATTGCAAGATATATACACACACACAGCAAATTCAAACACCAACTGAATGCTACTACTCTTCTCCCCCTCCTGCTTCTCTTCTCTCTAGCGCACTAAGGGATGGAAAAACTCCCGCGTTCACTACTGCATTTTAGAGCCTAGGAGCCACAGAAACAAAAACCTTAAACAAAACCACGTTTCTTTTCCACCTTCTCATCTTTTTCTTGCTTTTCCCTAAGCATGCATTTCAACCGTGAAGCAAGTTACTTGTATTAACATGTGTACTCTGTGTGTGTGTGTGCATGAAGAAGAAGAAGAAGAAGTAGACGAGGTCATGGCGCAGAAGAAGGTAACGAAACACGTGTGTAACAAAGATCGTAACGAATCCCTACGGCAAGCGCGGGCGCGTTTATAACTGGCGTTTGCTGAAGGTTAACTGCTATGTATACCCACACACACACACCGCCTGTGTTTATGTAGGTGTGTGTGTGTTTGTGGTGTATATAGTTTGGATTTTTTTTCCTTTTTTTGTTTTATGTATATATTTTTGCGCCCAAAAAAACCGTTTCCTCCAACCCGATTACTAATATCCGTAGCATCATTATAGGAGATGAGAGCTTAAGTAATGTGTATATATATATGTGTGTGTATAACCGGTAAGTCTTTTTTGTTCCTTTTTCTAAACGGATTTTAAGAGGGGGGAGGCGGGTTAAGTGCAAATGAATGATGTTATTCGAGTTATAAAACCACTAAGAAAGGCGTACCCTCATAAATAAGTTAGCAACGGTTTTCAACGACAACACGCATCAGAGCTCCCCCGACGGGGTGTGTATGTTTTCTTTTGTTTTGTTTTTGCATCGTGCTCCATAAAAGGCACCCCGCAACAAAATCTTGCTGTCCCTAACAGTTCAAACCTCGCTCGAAACGCTACACGAGAATTAATTTACCTAGAATAAGTTAAAAACGCAGTTCAAAATCATCTTACGCAAGTAACGTTAATGCGGATGAATGCTGGGGGGGGGAGGATTGGTGGTAAAAATGGACCTTACACATCTAAATATAATTCGGGAGGCGTCTCGGGCGTGTGTGTGTCGGGGGGAGTGTGGGGAAAGGATGCTGAGCAGAACCCGTGCCAAAAATACACAAAGTGGGCAGCAGGACCGCTCTAGGACTGGGAATAGAGATTTTTTGAGAAGCCTTTGATACACACACAACCTTAACCTATACCTTTCTTTTTAAACGTTCAGTCGTAAAATCGAACCAACTATTAATCGGAATTAACGAAGAGCTGGACAGTGCGGGAAGGGGGAAACAAAAACGCATCTTGGATGCTGTTACTATTATCCTTCGGTTGTGCGCTAGGCATACTATTATTGTGATGGCGTGCCAGGAGAAGAGAGCCAATCTACTGCTATTGCGCTCGCGAATGTAACTCGTTTTGCTTTGTAATGGTTCTGCTGATAAGTGAGGAGAGGATACTCTATACGTGGGAGAGTGGGCATGAGTATTTCCTTTTCGTGGTGTTCCTGCCGGAAAGTCGGACAAACCCGAACACCCCAAAAAGGATACAGAAAGACAGAGCGAGAGAGCGATACAATGATATAATACCATCCTGAATTGTAACAAATCTTGGTGGACGCGGGCACGTATTCCTATCATCGATGGCGCAACAAAAAACCCACCATTTACACTGCCTGCAGTATTATCTCCAGAATAATCCTAATGTCGGTTTGTGTATACACACTCACACACTCTGCTCCCTCTCTCTTTCTCTCTCTCTGTCCCACCCACTGACACTAACGCGCGGGTTACTCTGCTCAACACTTTTCTCACTTGTGCTGCTTCAGTTGCTCCAGCTTTTGCTGCAACAGCTCGCGCCGTTGTGAGGTCGTGCCACTGACCACGGGCGTCCCACCGGTCAGGTTGGTAGTGGTGGTGGTGTCGTGCACCTCCAGCCCGCGCCGAAAGCCGAACTTGCTGCCCTGCATTTGGTTCAGGTTCAGATTCTCGTCCGTAATCACCCCGCCAACGCCACCAACACCGGCCGTACCGCCACCGTCCAGCGAGAGTTGCGTGCCGGTTGCGCCCAACAGGCTGCCGCCACGGTTCGGTTGCCCACCGACGGTCGTCTTTTTCTAGAAACGGATTCAACACCAGGAAATTGATTAATCTCGCACACATAATACAACATAGAAAGAACACACACATGTATTGTTTTAATCGTATAAAAATAAATTAAAAAAGCTCATAAAAACGCGCAATGCTTCTATTCCTTTCGACCACTAGGCGCACGCTTCGATTTCATTGCCGTCACTCATACACGCCGAGCCAACTCTCCTAGAATTGTAACAATAACAACAACGACAGCAACCACAAACACAACAATGGTAAACTTAAATCAAAAGCTCCATTTCACGCTTTGCGTTTTCGGTGGTAATTTTGCTTTCGGCGATACTACATCGGATCGTTTCGCTTCATCAGCACCATCACTAGAGCCACGTTCTGGTGAGGGTTGAAAGCACAATCAAAAAGCACATGAATGCAATGAGCTGCTTTTGTTTTTTAGGCACATTTTAACGGAATTCAATCAAACAAAAAAGCTTAATTATGCAACGAAAAACGGATTACAAGAGAGCAAAATGAGCAACTTACCAGCAGGTGATTCAGTCGATCGATCCAAAACTCGGGATTTTGTTTGTTTTGTGGTGCAGCTGAGGGAAGAGAAAAAAGAAAATTAGAATTAAATCATCTAAATCCAACTCCGCGTCCCCAACCAACCAAAAAACTCACCATCGGGACCATTTTCGACGCTCGCATTCACCGCAATATACTTCTGGTACTCCGAACCCACCACCGAGTTACTTCCATCCCCGTCGCCGCCACCAATCATCATGCCGGTGCGGCCAGCTCCGTGATTGTTATTGTCACTGTTCATTGCGTTGTGCTGTGCGGTCGCCAGCAGCCCGGCCGTGCTCGGTCGCAACGAAGGTGCACCTCCACCCTCACCACCACCATCACCGCCAACGCCCAACGAACCGGCCGCCGCCGCCGTCGTCGTCGCATCCTTGTTGATGTTCTTCAGTATGCGCAGCACGTACGAGTGCAGCTCCGACCGGGTCGGGATCGTGTTCAAATGCTGCAGTATCGCGTTGCCCTTGATTTTCGTCATATTGTGGATGATGGTTTTGACCGTGCGCAGTGGCATATCGGACGGGCGCGTCTGCCACCAGGTCGACGGCAGGGTCAGCATAAAGTCGTGCACCTCCAGCAGGACCGCCTCGTAATCCAGCTCGGCCAACCGGTCCGGGATGACCTTCACGTTGCGCCAGATGCACTTCATCTGCAGGTCGGTAAACTTTGGCAGGCAGCTCGTTTGGCAGGACTCCTTCAGCAGCCGGATCAGCGCACAGTTCATGTAGGTGAAGTTGGTGCGATCCAGTATCTTCAGACAGATGCCGTTCACCACCTTCACGAACTGGGCGTCGTCCGTGCCGGTCACCAGCCGATTGTCCGCCATCAGGCCCAGCAGCACGGCGATGATGTTCTTGATCGACACGATCGTCAGATGCTTGCCGAGCGATTTGGAGGCGAAAAACATGAAAATACTGTGCAGCAGCGGCTGGTAGATGTTCATCGATTCGGCGATCGGTTTTTGCTGGATGTTCTGTTCGGGTTTGGGGAGAAGGAGCGTAAAAAAACAAAGAAACCGTTAGGTAACTTTCAACGGGCAGGGTTTGGGGGACATTAGTGGTGGGAGCTCGGAAATGAACCTAGCCGATTCCGATCCCGTGTTTGGAATCAATTCTTCTAATTCAGCATCGGCTCCAGAATCAGAATCGGGTCCGGAATCAGAATCGGTTCCAGAATCAGAATCGGTTTTGGAATCGGCTCCGGAATCAGAATCAGCTCTGGTATCAGAATCTACTCCAGAATCTGCTCCAGAATCGAAAATCGACCTGGGAATCTCAATTTGCTCCGTAAACGGAATGAGAATTGCCTCCAGAGTTTCAGGTAATCTCCATGAGAACAAGTAAATTTGGATTCTTTGCGGCTATCAATACGTAGCATCATTGGACCCAAAAGCCTATTCTTATGGAGATGCCGTAACCGATTCAGATTTCGAAGCCGATACTGATTTCGGAACCAATTCCGATTCCGAAGCCAATTCCGATTCCGAAACCGATTTAGATTCCTGACCCGATTCCGATTCCGAAGCCTATTTCGAATCCGGAACCGATTATGATTCCAATTCCGAAGCCGATTCCGGAATAGATTCCGAAAACTGCTTCCGGACCTACTATCCGGAATCGATTCCAGATATCTTCGGAGCTAGCCGGAATCGATTACGAGGAAAACTTATTTCTTCCCATCACTACACTACACACCTTAAACTGCTGCAGCACGCTCTGTATGTACATTTCCTCGTAGCCGCGCAGTACGGCCTGCTTTTCCGGCGATTGCAGTATATCGTTGAGCTCGTTTAAGGCGGCATGTGCGGCGAAGCTGTCCGTGTTGGCGATGCCCCGGATGATGCGCACCAAGTTCTGATCCAGCTTTGGCAGCGCATCGGTCAAACTGTAACGAAACAAGAAGAAGAGCAGAGCAAAATGCAAATGAAGATCTCTCTCACTACCAACCAAATCCAGGTCTTCTAATGCAAAACAGGTTAAACTAAAAAAAACCGCCAATGGACGCCAATGTATATATTATGTTTGATCGTGAGGTTTTGAAGGAAGAAAAGAAAGAAGAAGAAAAAAAGGTCAAAACACCATATCCTTAATACCTTGGTCCGACGACGGGAGGCGTAGGTTTTGGTTTCGAAAGCATGCCGCTACCGTCGAGCGACGGCCGAATGCTGGACACTGCGGCGCTCGTGTACGGCTGATGGTGCTGCTGGTGGACGGGCGATTCACCCGGCCCGCCGCCGCCGGGGCCGGAGAGCAGGTTGCGCTGGGTAAGCTGCCGGAACCGGTCCGCCGGGTACGATATGCCGTTCACCGCGATCACGGTCAGCTCGTCGTAGATGAAGGAATCATCCAGCGGGTTGAGGACGGTTTTGCCGAGATCGTCCGCCTTCACCCAGTCCCGCTCGATATCCGCTATCACGTTTTCGTCCAGCTTGAACGGACCCTTTACCACCCGCGGCTGGGGCGGCTCTGGCACAATCATTCTACAATAATAAGGTGGGAGATAAAGGAAGGAAACAGAGTACACCCCAACACCCGCCCGTTTAGTTAAAAGAGCCTACAGACAAAAATAAATACACGCTTACACGCAGATGTAGAGAGAGAGGGAGAGAGAGAGCGAGAGACTATATGCAAGATTGGTTGGATTGCGTTACGAAGGGAACGGAAGGAAAAACTATGCAACTTATTTACGACATACAGGCATGAGCAAGGGACACATCACAGAACAGAGTAAGAAGCTACCAATAGCACACGGACACAACACACAGACAAAAGCGCTACACAAAAGGGTTGATCAGTATTCGAAATAGGGGTGTTTGTCCATCAAAAACCTTCCCTTCAGTCTGACCGACCACCAATTAAGGTTCATATTTAGATTTTTGCTCCTTTACAACAAAATGTCTCGCAAAAAAATAAAAACGCAATCGCCCAAAAGAATTCAAATAAGCTCAATAAAACACTCACTTCATCGGCACGACGACCGCATCCGCGTGCGGTGGCACCATCGTATCGTCGTCGTCCATCGCATCATCCGCTGCTCCATCGCCGGAGTGGGGTAGCTCCTGCACCGCCGACGGCACGATGCTTTCCTTCGCCACCAGCATCGTTTCGTTGAGATTCGGCCCGCCCGCCGCCGTCGGCACGGGCAGCTTCTTCGCCGGCAGTACCGACGCCTTCTTCGAGCGCTTGATGCGCTCGTCCAGCATCGACAGGTCCTTGTCCGACAGCTGCCCGATCAGCTTGTAGATCTTCTCGCCCGCCAAAAAGTACGCCTGCACGACCGCATTCAGCGCCGCGTTGCGTACCGCATTGTCACGGTCGGAAATGTGGCGCGCGATCTCCTTCAGCGCGACCGGCTGCGACGGCTGGCAAACGGTCAGCCCGTACGTTTCGATCAGGTAGCCCAGCTCGTCCAAACACTCCGCCCGCTGGCGCGCGTTCTTGCTCTTGAGCGCGTCCATAATGAAGACGAACACCTTCGCGAACGGGTAGAGCAGGCAGATCTGGCGCAGCAGCGAGCGCACCCCGTTCCGCACGACGTCCTTCGGGTCGCCGATCTTGATCAGCAGGTGCGGCACGAACGAGCTGCCCTCGATGTCGGCCAGCATGTACTGCCGGTCGACCAGCCGCTGGAACACCTGGTTCAGGTACTCGAGGCCCTTGAGCAGCACCGACGGGTTGGTGTCGTAGAAGCGCAGCGACAGCCACTTCATCACGAGGTCCAGGTTGCAGATCAGCGCCTCCTCGTTGGTGGCCAAATCCTCCATCAGCGCATCGATCACCTTGAGATGGTAGCGGAAGTCGTCGTGGAACATGTTCACCATCAGCGCCTTGTTCACGTTCGCCGTCTGCATCTGCTCCTTCAGCAGCTCGTAGAACTCTTCCCGCGGCGTGGTGAACGTCCACTTCAGCACCTTCAGCTTCTGCTCGTCCACCAGGCGCTGCTTTTTCAGCCCGTTCACCGCCAGCAGCGGGGCCAGCGAGTCGGCATCTTCCTCCTTTTTGCGGGAGGAGCTGCTTCCACCGCTGCCACCAGCACTGCCCCCGCCGGCCCCACCACCGCCCCCACCCGACTTGTCCGATCCGGCCGATCCCGCACCTGCCCGACCCGCCGCCCCACCCGCTCCGGCTGACTTGGGCGCTTTCAGCTTCAGCTTGCTGCCGACGTTGCTCTCCTCCGTCGGGGGCGCCGCTTTCGGCGGTGGCAGCACCTTCACCGGCAGATTCGGTCGCGCCTTGTCGAGCGCCGCCTGGATGTCCTTCTTCGAGATCGGCTTCTGCTTGTCCAGCGCCTTCACCATCGCGTCGTACCCGAGGTGAATCATCACGCCCAGCACGGCCTCGTTCGCGTTCTTGCGCACGTCCGCACTGCGGTCGGTGATGTGCGTGTACAGGTGGGGCAGGATCGCCACCAGCTCGTCCTTCGGAATGCTCTTCGCCGGCAGGCCGGGCAGCTTCTCCGCCAGCCACCCGTACAGCTCGGTGCGCAGGGCCGGGCTGCCCGTTTTCAGCGCGTCCGCGATCATCTCGCCGTCGAAAAAGTCCTTATAGCCGGCCTGCTCGCCCCACGTGTTGATGCACGTGAGGCAGGCGGTACGGATGAACGCCTTTCCGTCGCCCAGCCCCTTCAGAAAGCCGGGGAAGAACGCCCGCACGTACTGCCGGCACGGTGGGCCCATCGCAATCGCCAGCTGCTGGCAGATTTCGACCGACGTTTGCGCAATCTTTGCATTGCTGTCGACCAGCCGCTGGGCGAGCACTTGCGGCAAATCCCCGAGCGTCGATTTGATCAGCTTCGCCTCGGCAATGATCGTTTGCAGCCGCACCAGCCCTTCGTTGCGCGTTTTCCAGTTCTTGTCGGACAGTTCCGCCAGCAGCGCTTCCGTGATTTGGCCCGAAATGTCGATGCGCGGCAGCAGATCGTTCACGTTCACCATCGGCGCCGGCTCATCGTCTGCGCCTCCCTCGCCACCCTCCTCATCCTCATCTTCGCCACCGCCGGCGGCTCCCGCCTTTGCGCCAGCGCCGCGCACCGGTGCCGGCGGCTTCTGCCCCGCGCAACGCTCAAACTCCGCCATAATCTGCTGCTTCAGCGCCGGCTTCTCGTTGTCGAAGAACATCGTCAACGGTTGGCCCATGAACAGGTACATCGCACCGAGCAGCGCGATGCCGGCGGTGCGCACCGCCGCATTGCTGCTCTGCACTGCCTTGCGCGCGCTCTCCAGCAGCCCCTTCGCCTCGACCTGAAAGCCGAACTCGCGCAGTGCCGTCGCGACCCAGAGCAGCACCTCCTGCTGCACCTTCGGGGACTTTTGCTGCTCGAAGGCGAACTCCATCGCCCGCTGGACGGTGTAGTCGAGCCGGGCGCCACCCTCCGCTATCGCCGTGAGCAGTGCCGCCGCACTCGATCCGTTCTTCGCGTCGCCCAGCTTCTCCGTCGCGTCCGTCAGCAGGTAGTCGGCCGTGGTCGTCGTTATGCCGTACCGCTCGACGATCGTTCGGGCCGTATCGAGCCGGGCCTTCAGCACCTGGAAGTTGGTGTCCTTCAGGCCCGGTTTTTTGGCCAGCGAGCGAAGCAACACCTGCGACAGGCCTGGCTTTGCCTCCAGCCCGGGAATGGCCGCCGCGAACGATTCCACCGCGCTCAGCCGCGTCTTCCAGTTGGCATCGCCGAGTCCGGCCAGTGCATCGGGCGGCAGCAGCTCACTCGCCCGCTCGTCAATCTCCTCCTGCGACAGGTCCTTTTCTGTGTTGGGCGGTGCCGCCGAAGCCTTCGCGCCACCACCACCGGCAGCCCCCCTGCCGCCACCAATCGAACCACCCGTAGCACTTTTCTTCAGTCCACCGCCCGAAACCACCTTCTTCACGACAGTGGCCGTTGCGGGGCGCTGCAGTGTGGCCGCTCCTCCACCACCACCGCTTGCCCCCACCTTCGTCTCCGAGGGTGCTTTTTTGATTACCGACACGGCTTTGGCCGGTGCCGTCGCAGGGCGTTCCTTGCGCGCCGCCGGTATCTTCACCGTAATGACCGCCCGCTCGCAGCACTCCTTGATCTTGGCCATCTTCAGCGCGTCCACCTCGGTCAGGTACGGGCCGATCGTTTTGTCGCCCACCAGCTTCATGGCGGTGCCGATCGCGTCGGCCGCCGCGTCTCGCACGCCCGGGTCGGGCTCGTTCAGCGTTTTCAGCAGCGCCGCAATGAGCGGTTTGAGGATTTTCTTCGTCAGCGCCGCCGGCAGCGTTTTGGTGAGCGAGCGGGCAAGGAAGGAGGCCGTTTCCATCTTGACGCTGGGGTTTTTGTTGCCGAGCGCCTCCAGCACATCCTCCAGGATCGCTTCCATCGTGGTGGAGGGATAGATCGCGTCGATCGCATCGCGCAGCGCCGTGACCACGTTCGTTTTCTTCTCCTTAAACTTTTCCAGTATCGCCGGAACGCAGGCCTGCATGGAGAAATAAAGAGAAATAAGTATTTAACAGTCTTGCAATGTTTGTTTTTTCCGACCGCAATTGCTTACCCCAGCGTACGTGTTAAAGCGCTTGGCCAATCCTTTCGCCAGCATGGCCATACATTTGCCGCCCAGCGCTACCAGCACCACGTTCGTGTCCTTCGTGATCACCTTCTTGAGCGCCCGCACCACATCGCCGTAGTCGCCGGGCTGTAGCTTCGGGTTCTGGAGCAGCGTTTCCAGTGCCTCGAGCGATTCCTTCCGCTCCTGCCACTTCTTCGCCTCCAGCTTGTCGTAAAAGTCCTTCGGCAGCTTCGACAGGATGTCGACCGGGTCGATCAGATCCATCGGATCGATCTCATCCCCCGCATCGCCCCCGTCCCCCCCGTCCCCATCGTCCTCGCCTTCCGCGCCCTCCGCCACGGAGGCGGCAATCTGTTGCTGCTTTTCCTGCTGCGAGCGCAGGTACCGCACCGGCGTCGCCTTCTCGCTGCCAATCTTCTCGAACTCCGCCTCCAGCTCGGCCAGCAGGACGGCCGGCAGGGACGCTATCTGCGACTTGAACGCCGCCCCAATCCACCGGTAAATCTCGACCGTGAGCGCCTTCGACTCGTCGCGCACCGTCTTGTCGCGGTCGCTCAGCAGCGCGGGCAGCCGCTTCACGATCGGCTTGATGTTGATCACCTTGTTGCCGAACTCGCGCAGCGCCAGCGTGATCGCGCTCACGCACGCCGCTACTATTTTGGGATTCTTCTGCTCCGTGCCCTTCAGCAGCTCCTCCAGCACCGTCTCCTGCCGCTCGATCTCGACGTACATCAGCGTGACCTGTACCGCCAGCTCCTTCGTCTTGGTTTTGGGCGCCCCGATACACTTCGCCACGATGCCGCCCATCACCTCGCCGACCGTTTTGCCCGCGTTGCCGCTGTTCTCCACGAACACCAGGGCCGTCTCGAGGCCCTTCTCCTGCGCGACCGCATTGCTGTCGACGACGAACTTCTTGATCAGCCCGAGGTACTTATTCCACTCGGGCGACTTCTCGTCGTCGATCGTGCGGAACAGCTTCGCCGCCTCCTCGTACCCGTCGACGCGCGCCTTCCACAGCTTGTGCACGCACCGCTCGTCGATCGGCAGCTTCTTGTACTCCGTGTCCTCCTCCATATCGCTTGTAGCTGCGGCGGCAGGGAGGGGCTTGTGTTAATTTTTGTTTATTAAGTTCTCGTTTTTGTCACTCCACCACGCACACACACACACACACACGAGCGATTTTCCACGCTCGTTGCGTTTGATGAATTGTCACACGCCCTCCTCCCGGCCAGTCGCACACACACACACACGCACTATAAACCCAGATTTACACGTACAGGTGGTGCGGATGGTGGTGGGTCTGAAAATTGGAGGCAAAAAAAAGAAAGAAAAACAACGGAAATGTATTAGGTTCCCGAATCATCATCATCATCGCCGTCCGTCGTCTCTCGTGGCAACGAAATAAGAAGCAATGAGTGCTTTGTTCGAACAAGCAGGGAAAACACACACACATGCGGTGGGGCCTTTCTTTTTCTTTTGGGGTCGCCCAACACCCCAAGATAATTTTCCCACTAATGATTGATGCAGCACAGTGCGACCGTGGGGGGATGGGGCACACAGCACAGCTGTAGGAAAAACGTGACACAAAAGGCACCACACCACAACAACACCAGCCTACGGAGCCCAAAATTGAAACGACGACCGCCGCTAAACTTTCTCTTCGATCTTTCGCGTGTTTTGTCGCACGGCGAGGCCCCCAGCAAGAGATACGGGGGGTACGTGCGCCTCAAACACATCCGTAGGCAGAGTAGCAAGGTTCCGCGTGCGCGAGAGCGTGCCCGTCACCGGAAAAGACCATTTTTTATTCGTTTTTTTCTGCCACGGACGGATCGAGACTCGAAGGTGGGTTTTTTGATGGTCGCGCACCAAATCGAGCAACATTCTATAGTAGGCGCAAACGATGCGTCGTCAAGTTCATGCTGTTTATCGATTTTATACCATGTCCCTCCACACACACACACAGCCACACACTCCACCCTTTGACCCTAGCAGCACCGTCAAACCACGACTTGTTTCACGTCACCGAAAGTGCGCGCTTGTTCCTGCGTGCGATTGGTGACAAACGGCCGCCGAATTCACGCACTTTCCCCGGCCCCGCTCACCTGGTGCGTACCCATCGGGCGAACGGAAACGGATTTTCGGCCTATTTTTGCTGCAATTTCCACAGACGGAGCAACATCCAGAGCCCAAGCAAGGAAACACCACACCATTGCACTCTCGTGCGCTGCTGCTGCTGCTGCTGCTCTCGTTCGCTCGCTCACGGAATGACAAAACATGTGTGAGCCGTTCGCGCTCTCGCTCTCGCTCTCTATCCTGCTCGCTCGCTCACTCGCTCACTCTCTCTTACTTGGTGTACGGGTTTGTACGGAAAACGGAACGAAATCTTGGCATACGCCGCTCGCGGCGCATTTTCCTGCCTCATTCTACACCCCCTCTCCACTTCCTCGGAGGAAATGCACGAGGAGAGGCACAAATATTTCGTCACTCGGCGACTATTCTCATCGCTTCGTGTCTCTGTCAATCGTTCCCTGCCTTGGACGAAAACAGAGCGACACCTCTCCTCTCCACCGCATCATGACGTTTCCGCTCTTCCCTTCTTCTTTTTTCTCTTCTTCTACCATACCGTCTGCGTCCTATATCTTTCCCGCTAGAAAAAAAACTGCATCATACCCTTCCCCGACACCCAAACTTACCCAAAATTAGCTTTCGTCCGGCCGTCAATGTATCAATCACTCGATAAGCTTTCCCCGTTCCGGGAAACAGACACACGCATTGGGGAGGTGGGCTAGATTTAAAGGCGCTGCTTTAATCTCTCGGTAAATCTATCATCCGGCCGCCACCAGCCACCACTACAAATGGCCGTCCTCGCTTGGGGTTTTGCGTGGGGACGATCGCTCTTTGATCTGACTGTCTGCTGGTGCTACTGCTGCTGCCGATCGGCTCCGTGCACAACAGTATGGCGTACCTCTTTGGTCGGGCGATTGCAAAGGAACCGAAAGAAAAGCACGTCCACGGGCAGCAGTGGCGGCGGTAACATCCGTGCGGTGCACTGTTTCTTGACGCCAAAGCGACACAATCACCACAAACAACAAACTAAAAACGAAACCACACACAAAAACCGACGGTAAAACAACGGAAACAGTTCAGTGCGAAAACCGTACACGCACTGCGCGATCTACACGGGTGCTTCTGCTGTTGCTGTGTGTGTGTGCGAGTCTGTGGGCCGTTTTCTTCAAACGCAGCAGCCAGCAAGTGAAGCAAGCGGAGCGATGAAACGGTTTTGTGTACAGGAATGGCGACAGAGCGAGAGAGAAGGCGAGAGTGAGCGCGCAATCTTTCAAACCTGGTGCGTTGCGTTTAAGCCGTTGGGTTGAGCGCTGCAACGGCTGTGTCAAGTTTGCGAATTTTAAACAAGCCGTTAAATAGCAACGAATTGTTATGTACGTGTTTTTAGTGGATTGGTGGAGAATACGAGGAAGGAAAAAATATTTCAGGCAAATTTTCATTTCACAAAAGGTAAGTGGCAAACGGATTTATGCAATCAATTTAAAATTGTTTACGTGACAGAACTACTGATGTGCTCTCTGGAGCGCATCCACGACTCCGATCCAACTCCGACTATTGTTAGTACGATTTCGACTCCAGAAAAATGGAACTAGTGGTATCCGCCCCGAGTCGGAGTCGTCCAGAATCGTAGTTATCTAGGTCGAAATCGTCCGACGTCCGACGGAGTCATCCTAAGTCGTCTGGAGACGTCCGGAGTTGGCCGGAGTCGACAGGACTCGGAGTCGTCCAGAGTCGTAGTCGTTTAGGTCGTAATTGTTCGGAGTTATCAGGAATCATTCGGAGACGTCCGGAGTTGTCTGGAGTCATTCGGAGACGTCCGGAGTCGTCCGGAGTCGTCTGAAGTTGGCCGGAGTCTACCGGGGTCGACTGGAGTCGGAGTCGTCCAGAGTCGTAGTTGTCTAGGTCGAGGTTATTTGGAGTCGTCCGGAATTGTCCGGAATTGTCCGACGTCGTTTGCAGTCACTCCGATTCATCCGGAGTCGTTCGGAGTCGTCCGAAGTCGTCCGAAGTTGGCAGGAGTCTACCGGAGTCGGCCGGAGTCGGAGTAATTCGGAGTCGTCCAGAGTTTATCGGAGTCGGTCGAAGTCAACAGGAACCATACGGTGTAATGTGCTTGTGATCAGGCATTTTATTTCGTTTGTTTTTTTTGTCTTTCACTTTGCGGGTATACTTCATATTCAGTCCTTTGTTTCGAATACCCACTCCGGCCGACTCCGGACGACTTCAACTTCGGCCGATTCTGGACGACTCCGTGCGACTCCGACACCGAAAGATACATGACCAGTCCGGACGATCCGGGATAATACTGGGCGGATTTTTGCCAATTTTACCCATCACTCCGATCTGAATTGTCCCTGAAATAGAAACAAACGTGGTTTTTCTCAAAATTACACACCGCAAACGCATTTGTGTTAGAAATGATTAAGTTTGTCACAATTTTATTGTACGCGATATAGTTTGCGCAACTGCGCTCTCGAAGGACAACGACACAACGTTCATCCCTTCCCTCCCTCATTGTCTTTTTTGTTTATATCCCGGATATGATGATGATGGGGCCAGCACAATTTACAATGTATGACACTGGAAATGCAGAGAGGAATAACAGCAGTAACCATGTTACTGAACAAAAAGAAAAACACGTCCATTAATTCGTAATCCCGATACAAAAAAAAGCACCCACAGTCCAGTTGTAGTAACAGTAGTAGAAGTAGTGGCAAAAACATTATGAAGCGGATTAAGGTAAAAAACGGCAAAACAAAAATCAAAAAATCAAAAATTAGACAAGAAAATCACGATCAACATGATCGGGAAAAGATTCCAAACGCGCCACGTGTGCGCGAGCGCTCAACAAACACCCGCCCTGCCGGCCGCTTTACATCTTAATGATCTCCTGCACGGCGGCCGCAACGGAACGTGCCGAAATGCCAAACATATCGACGAGCACGGTGGGCGGTCCGGAGCGGGGCAGCTTGTCCACGCCGAGATGCTTCACGACAAAGTTGCGCTGTTCGGCCAGCGCGGACAGGACCGCCTCGCCAAGGCCACCTTGTCTGTGTGCAGACGGGAAGATGAAAAAGAAAGGGATATTATTAGAAAACTGTAAACAAAATAGGTTCTTAAGATGGTCATGAACTTACTTGTAGTGATCCTCGACGACGACGACACGTCCACCGCACTGGGCACCGTGCTTGATGATACCTTCCTGGTCGAGGGGTTTCACCGTGAACGGATCGATGACGCGGCAGTGAATTCCGCTCTTCTCTAGCTCGTCGGCAGCCTTCAGTGCTTCGTACAGCGTGATGCCGGCACCGATAAGCAGTACCGAATCGTTGGCGTTTTGCTTCACCACCTTACACTTTCCAATCTGTAGCGAAACCAGGATCACATTTTAAGTATATTTTATAGTGCCTCACACAACCCACACCCACACCGTACCTCGAATTTCTCGTTGTTCTCATAGATGACGGCAGTGTTCGGGCGCGACGTACGGATAAAGCACACGCCCGGCGTGTTGGCGGCCATCTCAACCGCACGCTCCGTGCTGACGGCATCCGCCGGATAGAACACGGTGCTGCCCGGGATCGCCCGGAACATCGCAATGTCCTCCAGGCCCATCTGGCTCGGGCCGTCCTCGCCGATGCTCACGCCACAGTGCGAGCCGACAAAGTTAACGTTCGTCTGCGAGATCGCACCCATGCGGATCTGGTCGAACGCACGCGTGAAGAACGTGGCAAAGGTGGACACGAACGCAACGGTCCGGTCACGGCACGCCGCCCCAATCGCCACCCCGACCAGATTCTGCTCCGCGATGAAGCACTCGATGAAGCGCTCCGGGAACGCTTTGCGCAGCTTGTCCGAGTAGGTCGAGTTCTTCGTGTCACCGTCCAGCGCAATGACGCGATCGTTGTTCATCGCGATCTTGGCCAGCGCGGTACCGTAGGCAAGTCGCGTTGCCACCTGCTCCCCCTTCTGGTACGCTGGCGGGGTGGCCAATTCAACCCCCTTGATGCTCACCTTCGGGGCGCTCTCCTTCTGCGGCGACGGTGGCGCCAGCGCGATCGGTCCCGGGTTGCGGATTTGCTTCTGCAGATGCGCCACCACATCGGCGGCCGCATCGCCCAGCGGCTTGCCGTGCCAGTTCTCCAGATCCTCAATGTTCGGGAAGTGCTTGCCCTTGTACGTCTTGGCGATGATGGCCGTGGGCCGGTCGGTCGTGGACGCCGCCTCGAAGAACGCCTTGCACAGCTCCTCCACGTCGTGCCCGTCGACGACGATCGCGTTGAAGCCGAACGCGTCCAGCCGCTTGCGGTACACCTCCATCTGGTGCTGCAGCGAGGTCGCCTCCGACTGGCCGAGCCGGTTCACGTCGAAGATAACGCACAGGTTGTTCAGCTTGTAGTAGCCGGCAAAGTGCAGCGACTCCCAGATCGAACCTTCGGCCGACTCACCGTCCCCGACCAGCACGTACGTGCGGTAGTCCGCCTTGTCGAGGTTCTTGCCGACGTACGCCATGCCGCAGGCGACGGCCACCCCTTGTCCGAGCGAGCCCGTGCCCACATCGATAAAGTTGAGGCGGGGCGTCGGATGGCCCTCCAGATCCGAGTCGATCTTGCGCAGATTCATCAGATCCTCGACCGGGAACAGGCCAGCCTCGGCCCACGCCGCATACAGGATGGGGGCCGCGTGACCCTTCGACAGGATGAACCGGTCGGAGGAGGGATCGCGTGGAGCAGAGAGTTTGTACCGCATCGTGTTGAAGAACAGCACCGACATGATTTCCGCAATCGACGCACATGATGTCGGGTGGCTGTGAAGGGGGGATGGGGTAAGAAAGAGACGCCATGAGGGTGTGTCATAAAAATAGCTAACCAAGCAGTGGAGATAAAATATATATTCGCTTTACAAACATCAAATCAAACAACTGATCTCAAGAGTGTAGTCAACCGGGCGAGCCGCGTGCTCTCTATCGCCGCACGTAACGCTTGAAGGCGTTACAACAACAGAAAGCAAACCGAAAAGAAGCCCCCATCAGCGTCTTATCCCAAGACCGGCGGACCGGCGGGATGTGGCGCGAGACGCGACGCAGGACAAGCGTTCGGTTATCAATTGTTTATACTTGACTCACTGAATTTATTTTGCTCTTTTTGCAACCGTTTATGACAACCTTGAGCAACGTAATCGAAGCATGCACGGAAGAGCGAAGACACACACAAACGACAGCGGGCACCTTGCGTCATTTACTGTGTACCCTGAGGTTTTTTTATTCTTCCTTCGCCGTTGTTTGCCACATACTCCGTGGCCACATGTGTGCGTGTGTGTGTGCGTTACATTATTCCAGCCACCGACTTCAATGACTCGAAAACATGTCGAAAGGTGCCCAGCAGTGTGGCATACGTTTGACCTCTTTCTGACCTTCGAAAAAAAAAATGATTTGAGGCCCCGTCGGGCGCAGCACCACGTCAGAGGCGATCAGAGGGCTGCTTCGATCGAACGATCGGTGGAGCTTTCCGACTCGCACTGGATTTCGGCGTTAGGTGTAGGACATTCTAAAATAAAGCATGCCGCGCCAACGCGCACTCGCTGTCGCGCCTTTCACCATCACCATTTGGCTGCTGGTCGGAGAAGGCCGCATGGCGCACGAATAGGACCGCGCGCGGCGCTGCTTAGGCTTCGAGAGCAAATCCGTTCATCAATCGGCGACACTGTAATGCCTGTAATGTCACGTGCGACAAGCGGGGAAAGGGGTAGAGAGAGAGAGAAGAAGGGTATCGATTTGACCTGCACCATGGGGTACGTGTTTCACCGAGATCGAGCCTCTCTCTCTCTCTCGCTGTGATCTCATTTTGTTTTCTTGCCCTCCGCCGTCGCACGTGGTACCCCTATAAACCATGGGCAAAAACATGTTCCCTTGCCCCGGTCCTCATGCGAAACCGGCATCCGCCAGCATCAGCAAAAACAGAGACCCTCCTTTCCCCCCAGCCAGTCCGGTTGCGAAAGTTGCGCGAGAAAGCCGGCACACGGTGGTGAAAGGGTTCATGTTTTCTTCCCCTTTTCTTTAGGTTCGCCCTCTTCGCATGGCTACCGCACGCATCAGCTCCACTTTGTCACCAGCATTTTGCTGCCATTTTATCTCCCCACCCGCCCGCTGCTTCTTCCCTTTACTTACCCAGACTTTGACGCTTGCGTTGCGTTGATCGAATCGATACGCAGCTTGTGAGCGATATCCTTCAGCTCCTGGATGGTTTTGGCTTCCGGCTTGTGATAGGTCGGCATGTTGGTGTCGGCTTTTCTGGTCACTGGGTAAGGGGCGAATGGCAATATCAAAGGAGTCTGCGAGCGCACTGTCGAGTTCGTTCTCACTTCGATGGAGTTTTAACCTCTACTAAACGACCCTTTCGCGTGCGGTGCCTATCTCGCCGTCGCTCCAGCGCTTGCTCCGTACAGTGAGCGACACGCGATGGAGCCCACCGATGGTCGAGGTTTTCACGCAACTGTTCTAGTTCATGCAATGTTTCGTGCACGAAATGAATGGCTTTTCTTTAAATAAATCAAACACGAAGCAGATATGAATATTTAGAGACATTAAAGTCCTTTTGGAGCCTACTACTGTGGTGCCACATTCCGAGCGAGACGCACTGTACAGGTTCCAGCGCCACCGAACCAACACCACGCTGATTCCGTTCGCCCTCTCCGTACACACGATTTGCCGGTTTGGGCGTAATCACAACTACTAGCGCAATACGGTGACTGGTGATAAAAAAAACAGAATCCAAATTTACATTGCTCCGTCGCCACAGCCGGCAACTGAAGGGAGGAAGAGGTTATTTACGAAAGCGTGTTTTTGGAGTTTCGAGACGATATTCAACTTCTGCGGAATTGATGCGTTTTAGCGATAATTTTAGGATTTAAAGCCTTCCCAGGAACGTCGGCGTCCTATTTATAATCACTCACAGACGGTGCAGATTTTAATGGTAGGCATTAATTAGTAATGCTTTTAAATCGTGCAACAGCTGTTTTTAGCCCTTGAAAAAGGTCTGAACAATGCAATCATTTGTTTGAACAGGAATTTGATTTCTTCCCGCAATTTGGCCACGAAAATATGACTCTATTTTTGCACGATATGGTATTTGATAAGGCGAAAACAGCGGAAAGTACAAAAAGGAAAATAAAAAGATGTTGTAAAAGACGATTATCTCAAATTATTGGCAAATCATGACTAAACGTATTGCTCGTAGAAAAAGGCAGTCAGAAAATTATTATTATTTAGAGATAATTGCTCATTTTGCCATGCAAATACTACAAACAAATCATTAAAACATTTTGTAACTAAATTTTATCCAAAATAACAAAACACAAATCCATCCTCAGATGCTCGTTCGCCACCGTGTTGCTCTATCCAACTTCAATCTCTGTAGAAGCGGCTCTAAACGCGCTCCACTTTCACACGGAGCCCGTGGCACACGTAAACAATCTCGCTCTCCCTCGTCATGACACGGATGTTTTGATTGCTGCACCACAGAGTGAAAAGACACGACAGTAAGTCCCCCGGGTGGCGGTGTCGTGCCTCGTCCCCATCCTCAACCACAACGATGGACATTACGTCCCTCTTCAAGGCATCCGTGAAAACGGTCCGGCTGAAGCTGCCCCCGCAGAGCGTCGCCCCGCTGGACAAGAACCGGATACTGCAGAAAAAGAAACCGACGCCGGAGGTATGGGGCAAGGCGAAAACGCTGAAGCAGCAGGTAACGCTGCTGCGCAACTTCCTGATCGAGAACCGGGCGGCCTACATGCAGCTGGCGGAGCATCTGAAGAACTCCGCCCCGCAGATGACGAACGAGGAGCGCGATCTGATCGACCGGGAGACGGAAAGCACGCTGGCGGACGCGGGTACGCTGATAGCGGGCCTGAGGCACGAGTGTGCCGAGCTGAAGGCGGACCGGCAGGTGAAGGAGTTCCTCGGCCTGGTGGTGGACAGCCTGTTCGAGTACGCGAACGGGATACGCAGGATTGCCCAGGAGCAGAAACAGTTCCGCCAGCGGCGCCAGATGGAAACGATGCATTACATTAAGCTGCAGCCGAAGATGAAAACCGACCCGTACACGAAACCGCTCGAGGCGGTACCGTCGGAAAGGGAGGCGGTGGCAGCCGCGGCGGTGGTCGCTCCGGCAAGGACCGGGGACAGTTTGGACAGTTCGCGCAGCGCCGATAAAACGATGACGCAGACGGTGGAAGACATGCAGGACAGCAGCATGTACGAGGAGTACGAAAGTAACGACCTTAGCCCGGAGGACATACAGATGTTCGAGTCGGAAAACATCCAGCTGTACAACGAGCTGAAGGGCCTGTCGGAAGAGGTGGAGCAAATCCAGCGCAATGTGGCCGATATTACGCAGCTGCAGGATATCTTCACCGAGAAGGTAAAGGAAGGGAGTGTTGTGAACTTCTTCCAACATGGGCTTACCCGTTTGTTTTATTCGTAGATAACGCTGCAAAACACGGACATCGATCGGATCGCGACGAACGTAATAGGCACGACGGAAAACATGAACGACGCGAACGAACAGATCAAGCAGGCGATCCAGCGCAACGCGGGGCTACGGGTGTGGGTACTTTTCTTTTTTATTGTGATGTCCTTTACGTTACTGTTTTTGGATTGGTATAATGATTAAAAAAGGGGGAAAAGACGTAAAAGTAAATTATTTAAGGCAATAAATGCGGTTAAAGCGATTAGATTAGCAATTTAAAATGGGGGAAAAATCGTTTCATTTCCCAACGAGCCATCTGTTGCACCAAGGTTTAGACAGTGAAAAGGCCTTTTCCGGCGGTGTTTCAATCTGCGCAAGCCTTTTCTCCTCTCTGCTTGACAACCGTGTCATGGTGGCTGTCAAAAGTTGCTCGGTCGCAAAAGAAAAAGGGTGCAAAATTTGCCTTGCTTTCGATTACTTAACACTCACACTATCGGGTGCAAGTTTTTCCTCCGTCGTTCCGGTGATTAAATATCGAGTGAGTGCATTTTGTTTGTCGATTCTGTGGTTCACCTCGTTTCCCTGCAGCACAATTGATTGATTTCGTTTTTCCTCCCCAATCCACGTACCTGCTCCCAGAGATGCTCCGTTTTGCGGCTGGCCGTGTGCTGGGCGGACTTCGCAGCGCCGCTGGGCTGAAGAGCAGCCAACCGATGGTGGGTGCGATGGTGGTGCGCCACTCGCACAGCAACGAGACGGACGAGGAGTTCGACAAACGCTACGAGGCGTACTTCAACCGGCCGGAGATCGATGGCTGGGAGGCCCGCAAGGCGATGAACGATCTGCTCGGCATGGATCTGGTGCCGGAGCCGAAAATCATCGTGTCCGCGCTGAAGGCTTGCCGCCGCCTGAACGACTACGCGCTGGCCGTCCGCTTTCTGGAGGGCGTGAAGGACAAGTGCGGTGACAAGACGAACGAAATCTACCCGTATCTGCTGCAGGAAATTCGCCCGACGCTTACCGAGCTCGGCATCGACACGCCGGAAGAGCTGGGCTACGATCAGCCCGAGCTGGCACTGAAATCGGTGTACGATATGCACTAAAAGCGGAATGCCCCGGTCGTCGTCAATGTGTGAGAAGAGGAGCGGCGTGTGTGTGTGTGCGGTACGTGTGCGGTAGCCTCTGACGCCCCCAAAACCCCCAACCCCTAGGCGGGGGACCGGAAGGGGCTTAGTCGTGGTCGTTTTGTCAATAATAAATAAATACACAGAGCCCAGCTGTTACATAATTGGACAACAATTCGGTCTGTGGTTTATTGCTACTAATTATCGGTTCCGATTACAGGACTATTCTGGGAGTCACGAACCACAATAGGGGTTCTCCCGGATGCAAGGTCACTGACTAGTCCTGGAGCTAGTATTCAAAGTCTTGAAGCTGATATCAAATACATCTTGGTTCAGGATATGATAAGGAACCGAGATTCGACCCAAGAATTGTTACTCGAAATACTGAAGTCCTGGAACAGATCCTGGATTTATCTCAGACCTAGAACTGGTAAAGGTCGATATTCCAGGCTCAAGAACAAACTCAGAAGGTATCTTTGGATGATTAAGCTCATCCTGATACTAAAGCCCTGTTTTAGTACTGATTCCAAGCATGTATCGTCCCTGGATTTGGTCATGAACCTAAACTAGTGGAGCGGATCCTGCATTAAGTGCATAACCAGACTTAGAAACAAATCCCGAACGTTTCCAATAATTGAGCACTTCCGAAACCTATATTCCTGTCGTGAGACTGATTCCAAACCTGGACTAGATTGGTCCTGGAATTGATTCATTCTCTTACCCGGTGCAAGAACTAACACCGGGTCTATCTTATAATTGAGCTTGATCGGAACATGTCCCTGTCCGAAGACCCAATATTGGATTACATCCTTATCCTAATCCGGTCCAGGGACGGATTTTGAACCTATCGCTGCTCTAGAACAGAACCTAATGGGATGTCCACAACAGTGAAAAAGTGAAAGAAAATCTGGAAGAAATCCCACCGACTTCAGAGATAAATTTCAGTATGATCATGTAAACTTCGGAGAAGAAAAAGTTCAATTAGTAACCAAAAATGGCAATGTATTTTTTGCTTGCTCTATTTGCAATCATCACGTGCAGCTATCATTGCCCTCACGTGTCTAGTTGGACTTGGTCCTGTTCTTCCACTCGCTCAGAATGTTCGCCGCACGCTCGAGCGTATCGTCCCGCTTGAAGAAGCAATACCGCACATAGTCCTCCCCGAGCGGTTTGTGCTCGTCGTTGTAAAATGCGGACGGCGGAATGCCCTGCAAACCGACCGTCTTGGTCATCCATTTGGTGAAGCGATAGTCCCGCTGCGCGTCCGTCTCCTGCGACAGGTCCACCTTATCCGCAAGCTTCGACCAGTCCGCCACCATGAAGTAGCCACCCTGCGGAATGGTCGGATGCATACCGATGTCCTCCAAAAACCGGGCCATATAGTCACGCTTCGCAATCAGCTCTGTCGAGATGCTGTTAAAGTAGCACTCCGGGCTGGACAGTTGGTTCAGCTCCTTCTCGAACCCGACCGCGATCGCTTCCTGGATCGGGGTGGCACACGTGTACACACAGTTCTGGTGTACCATCTGCAGGTTGCGCATCAGACTGGCCGGCCCGTAAGCCCATCCGATCTTCCAACCCGTCAGCGAGAACGTTTTGCCAGCCGAACCGATCGTGATCGTGCGCTCCCACATGTCGGGCAGGGTGCAGATGCGCACGTGCTGGTACGGCGCGTACACCATGTGCTCGTACACCTCGTCCGAGACGCACAGGACGTTCCACTGCTTGCACAGGTCCGCTATCATCTGCAGCTCCTGCCGGCTCATGACCTTCCCGAGCGGATTGTGGGGCGTATTGACGATGATCATTTTCGTCTTCTCGTTAAACAGCTTCGCCAGCTCCAGCGGGTCCAGCTTCCAGTCCTCGGACGATATCGTACGCCCGGTGACAGTCTACAGAGAAGGAGGAATTGTTAATTAAAACAACAAAACAGGAATATAAATCTTGAGATGCAAATTACCGGAACCAGCGGGATGAATCTAGCCACTCCTCCGGCTGCTTTCACCATCGGCTCGTAGCAGTCAAAGAACGGTTCGATGATAATGACCTCGTCGCCTTGATCGACGTGACCTTGAATCGTGGCGTACAGCGCTTCGTACGCCCCAACCGTCACCAGCACCTCGTTCAGCGGGTCGATGGTGCGGCCCACCAGCCCCGAGTACATCCGGCTCAGTGCTTGCACGAGCCGCGGATGGCCAAACCCGCGCGTGTACTGGTTGGCCAGCGGGTCCGGACTGTTGGCGGCCGAGGCCAGCGCATCCAGCGCATACTTCGGTGCATGGTAGTCCGGGAAACCTTGCCCCAGGTTCAGCGGTTTGTATTGCAGCGCCAACTGGATGTACTCAACCCTGTGGAAGAGGAGAGCAAAACGAATTTCACCACAAGCTGCCCCACAACCTGTTGAGTACGGACACTGTTCCCCCCCATTCTTACCACACACTCTTGGTCGCGCCCTGGTAGCGCGCTGGAAGGTCAAACTTATTTGTTGACATCGTTCTGGCCGGCAGTGCGCGAATGTACTGACGAGCAAAGTGCCCCAGGAACGCAGCCCGTTGACAGAGCATTAGACAAAGTGTGTTTATATGGCGAATCTCTCAGCAAAGGAGGGAGGGAATGGAAGAATGTGATTACAGAAAAAAACACAAAAAAGAAAAACCTGAAAAACCACTCGAACCGCCACACAACCAAACGTCCGAGCGCCTGGCATTAGACAGGCGCGCAACTATCTTCGCGATTATCAACGTCGTCATCGCGATGCGGTGGACTACTTGCGGTTTTTTTTTTGTTCATCTTCCTTCTTTGCCTTGCCCGTGTGCGTGCTGTGCGTGGCGGCTTATCTTTGCGTTGAAATGCGAGAACACGAGTTGAAATCTGTTTAAACAAAGTCAAGAGCGTATGGAGATTTTTTTCCAGCGCACAATGAACTCTCTTTATCAGTTGTAACAAAATTAAAACGGCAACGTGATCGATTTCGAGATACAGGAGATCCAAGAACTGAAACCGAATAAATTTCGGGAGCCAGTAACTGTTGTGGTTTTTGCGGAACTGGTTCCGAAATCATATAGGATCAGAAACATAAGTTCCGAACCTATATCGGTCCTGTAACGGATTTTAAACCTACACGATTTCTGGAACAGATCCTGAACCTGTCTCGGTGCTGGGATAGATCGGGCACCTTGAACATTTCCCCAACTCAAACTGGTCCCGGAAGTGATCCCAAACCTCTCCAGGAATTTGAAACTGTTTCCCAATTAATATCAGTTCTGCAACACGTTCCCAATCCTATGCCAGTACAGGAGCAGATCCTGAACCTGCTCTGATTCTGTTTCATTACTTTAACTGGAATCGGAAACAGCCCAAAATTTCATGTTAGTTCAGGAACTGGCTTCAAACGTACTCGGCTTAAACGTAAAATCTGAAACAGCCCCAAAAATTATATTGGCCCTGGAACTGCTCCTGGAGCAAATAAAGCACCTGTTCTGGTCTTTGAACTGATCCGGTATGATACCGAATCTGAATTGATTCCGAATCTATACTGGAACATGAAAATGTGTCCGAACACTGTATCTGTTCCAGTTTCAACTGTTCCGAACCTGGAACAAATTCTGAACCTGATCCGGCCATGAAACTGATTCTGATTTTTTTATAATTCCTGGCAGAAAGTCAGGAAAAATAACTGAAATTAATTGTTTAAATAACTTACTAGAGGGAATTGGTTGCTTTTTAGACGAATTATGAGCCATTTGTATTGCATAAAAATCACGCAAATGTGCACAACAGTCTGAATTATCAGGAAACCCGCAGCTATTGTTCTTTCCTTCCATGTGAACAGCATCAAGCATGTGCTTTTGCTTCCATTCAATTCCCGGAATTTTGTTCCACTTCTCCAACCGTCCATGAGCGTTTTTTTTTTTCTTCGCCATGCTACACGTCCCAACAGACGCTAAGTACAGAACTCACCCACCATAAACACCAATCGATCGCAACGGGATTCAGCACTTGCATCACGTATGTCTTTGCGAAGTAGTTTCCCTGCACAGCGGCAAGCTTACGCTTGGAGCGAAAGCTACGAGCAGGCATCGAAAATTCACGAACAATCTGGCCGGGGTCAAAAACGCACGTGCTCGGAGTTGAGTTTGAGTGATTGATTCCCCACCTCTCCACAAGCGCGCACACACGTACACGAACACACACATTCTGTCAGCGGTGAAGCGGCGAAGTACAGAAAACTTGACGGTCTTTTCGGCGATAAAAACGTTCTAGCGCAAGGTTTCGAGCTCCTCCCCCCCTGTGCGTGTGTGTGTTGGAGCGGAAGTCCTGGTTTTTGCAGTCGCTTGCATCGTGTTTTTCTCTACCCGCTGCCTCCCCGTGACGGACGAAGTGCAAACAGCCGTAGCTAGCGGTGTGCTCGTGTGTTTCGCTTGGCGTGCAAAATCTAACCTATTCGACGGAAGTTTTTATGACAAAGGATATGACTTCGGAAGCAGCGTAAGTAGGGTTGGATTTTTTGTGTGTGGCGGAGCTGCCTCCATCTACTCGTCACCCTCTCCACAGAGGTGCGGCTAAAATAGGCTCCTCGTAACGCGATATAAAACAACGAGGTTGCGCCCATCATTGCTAGGATGTGTCCTCTCCTTCCCCTGTGTATGTGCGTGTGTGTGTGTTTGTGCGTGCATGTGTTTTCTCGTTGCCAGTCATTCTTCTCCACGCAAATTCTCATTAAACCCAGCGCTCCCCATCCCCTTCCACCCCTTGTCCGTTTCTTGTTTGACCCGGCGTCCATTTTTATCGATTTCCCCCGTGTCGCGTGTGTACGCCTCGCAGCGCACGGCAGACGAGAATGGCAAAAGGGCGGCAAAGGTTGTGTGGCGCGCGACGTAAAGGTTGTAACCTGCGGACGGGTTGCGTCGGCCGCTTGTCGCCGGGTGTGAAAAAGAATGAAACAAACACGGACACACACATACCACGCACAGACACAGTGTTAAAGAGGTCATACTTTTCCGCTGGTCGCGGCGAGACTTAAAGAATCGTTTTTTTTTCTTTCCAAATTTCTAATTGGGGTTTTTTTTTGCACTTTTCTTTTCCGGCTCGCGTTGCATTCCATTTTCTACCCGGCCCACAGTGTACCACCGCCGGCCGTCTGGGCCCAACGAAGCGATGTCCTCTTCCTCACCCTCAACGTAGAATGCAGCGACCCGGTGTACAAGTAAGTGGTGTAGCTATAGTAACAGCAACGGCGGTTTACGAGCAGAGCCGGCCGCCGTACAAAAATAGTGTAGTGCGCGGTGTGTGTGTGCCGCTCGCTCGGTCCCGTATCACGGCAACGATCGCAATGACGACTACCATCGTGTGTGCGTGTTGGTGGTCTTTTTTCATGTTTTATTTCTTTACATGTTTTCCTCTCTGTTTCACCTCCACCAGATTCACCGAAGACTCGATGAGCTTCACCGGCGTGGGCAAACCGGAGGGCAAAAAGTACGAGCTGAACGTGGAGTTTTTCAGTAAAATCAACCCGGACAAGGTGGCGTCGAAAAACATCAAGCGCTGCATCGAGTTCGTCATTGCCAAGGCGGAGCCGCAGGAAACCTACTGGCCCCGGCTGCTGAAGGACAAGACCAAGCCCCACTGGCTGAAGGTTGACTTCAACCGATGGGAGGACGAGGGCTCCAACGACGAGGAAGGTGGTGGTAAGTAATGTGGACCTTTGGAGGCATGGAGACAAACGGTTTACGCCACTGTTATTTTCCTATTTCCAGCCGACCAGATGGACCTTATGCAGATGCTAAACGCTTCCCAGAACAGTAACAAACTTTCCTTCGACGATCTAAGCGACGAACCGGAAGGCGAAGACTCGGACGACGAGAGCATTCCCGGGCTGACGGATTCTTAAGCCGCTGGTAGTGGTGGTGGTGGAGGTGACGGTGGTGTTGGTGTGTGTCCAAAGGTGCGCGCGGTCGGTCATCCCACTTCCGCCGTGTTAGCTGCTGCTGCCGGTGCGCTGCCGCCCCCTATCCCCCCTCCCCGTGTTTTCCGCGTTATGTCAAATAGTATGTACCGCGAAAGTTGTAGCATTTTAAGCCATCTGTTTAAAATTAGCCATTTCCTGCTCCTTCCTTCCCGTTTTTTTCCCTCTCCCACTCCGGTTCTCTAGCTGTGTTGACTCTCTAGGGGGTTTCCCGGTGTTGGTGTGGGGGAAAAAAGGGGTGTTGGGGGGAGTTTGGAGAGGGATAGCCGGCACTCCCGACAGCAGAAGGCGCACTCAAAAACAAACACAGGACACACACTAACACACTCTCACATACACAGTTCATAGCAAGGGTTAGAGGTTAAACAACAAAGGATCAAAACAGCCGATGGATGGCGCACTCTCTCGTTCGTCACTTCACCTGGTGGTAGAATGAGGGAAAATGGCGGAAAAATCAGCAGCAGAAAGGTAGAAGAAAAACACACCATCACCCACACACAACATCCCCCCGCTCGCTCCTAAGTGGTTTCCTTCGCCGCGGTGTAGCGAACGAACGAAGGAAAAATAATGGGAGAACGAAAATGGAGTGGAGAGTGTTCCAGACACAATAATACACTATAGAAATTAATCCTTAAATAACCGAGCGGACAAAACTCAAGTATGCAGATAACAAACAAACAAAACAAAAAATACAACCAAATGGAGTTTTGGGACGAGACAGATAAAAACACAACACGCAATAATCGTGGCGCATTTTTTTTTTTTGTGGTCGGGTTCGAGGGAGACATGTGCGGGCGGCCGGGCGACAGTGGTTTCCGAAATTCAAATGTTCTCCCTTTGTTTCCTTTGTTTCCGCTTTATCAGTCAGCAAGCAGTAACAATACACACCGTGGTTGGTAGTATGTAGTAGGCAACGCGAGTAGTAGCATTTTGTTTGGTTTATCTCCATAGATTTAAAAATCAGTCATTCGACACACACAAACACGCACACCTACGATCCGGGTGTGATTTAGTGTTGGGTAGAGCTGATTCAGATTCATGCATCCGAATAAATTTTTGAAATGATTCTTAATTTCGACTCAAAGATTCATGAATTACGAAAGATTCTAGGATCTCCAAAGATTCATGAATTTCGAAAGATTCACGAGTAACCTACGTGATCATGTCAGCCTATACAGGCTTTCGGGACTTCTTGGCAAGTACCACACAGCCGCATAGTTTGTTTTGCTACGGGGACACGGTCCATGCGAGGCTTGAACCCACGACATCGCCCGGATCGACGGAATTGCTCAAATTCAATATTTTGATAGATTCATGAATCCTTGGAGATATATGGATTTTCTGGATATATGAATTTATAGGGCTTCTCGCGATTTATTGGTTGGTTCCCACAATTTGTTTGGTGTGTTCCCACGATTTTTTGGCGTTTCCCAGAATTTGTTTGTTCAATTGTGTTGATAACCAATCGGACGATACCAATAAATAATGGAAACAAACCAAAAATCTATGCGACACGATGAATAAATCGTGAGATGAGTCCAACAAATTATGGGAATCGACCAATAAATTGTGAAACCCTGTATAAATCTTATAGATTCATGAATTATTGAATATCTTTCATAAATCCTTGGAGATATTTCATGAATTCTTTGAGATCTTTCATAAATCCTTGGAGATATTTCATGAATCCTGAATCTGTAGAGACTCATGAATTTTTGAAGAGTCGATTCGAGATTCGAATCACTCATCACTGAAGATTCATATGAATGAATATCAACGAAAGATTCATGAAACCCAACACTAGTGTGATTGCTACGCGCATATGTATTGTATATTTTCGAAAATAGAATCACAACATAGAATTCAAAAACTGCGTTTCTGCGTTTATAATATATCTGGCGTGGTGAGAGTTGCGTGTAGAGTTCAAAACAAAAGCGCCTTAGTAGATAGTAATGAAATGAATGATGTACGTGTGTGTTGTGTAGATTTGGATGTAACTGGAGGAAGAGAAGGCGTTTGACGCCACACACCGGTACCATCGTTACATCGAAGGGATGTTGAACGTTTGCAGGATGTTCTTCTCCGTCTCGTCGATCTTCTCCAGGAAGGCGCGGAAGTTCTCGTGCTGGCTGAAGCTCTCGATGAACTTGGTCAGATACTCCATCGTGTCGCACTGGAAGATGGGGTCGTTCATCAGCTCCGCCATCAGCTGCCGGTCGTCTTCGTCCTCTTCCTCGTCCTCGTCGCCTGTGAAGAAAGCAAACGGTTTGGGTTGTCTCGGTATATCATTCAAGTCTCGGTTATTTTTTTAGTTTGCCCAGGCATCTTACCGTCATCCATGTGGGTCAGCAGCGTCAGGAACGACATCTTGCCACCGTCGCCACTGACCTCGTCCGCCGCTTCCTCGTCGCTCGAGCTGTTCGCTTCGTCCCCGCTGTCGGTGTTTTTGTTGAGCGCATCCTTCGCCTCCCGCAGGCTGGCCAGCTCGTGCAGCAGCAGCTTGAAAATCTTCACCAGCACCGGCGTATCGACCCACACCATCGGTGTTTTGGCGCTGGCCGACCGTGTGCGCCGTCCGGTGTTGCCCGCAGCGCCGGACGGTGTTGTGGCCGGCACCTGCTCCTTTATCATGACCGTGTTCAACCGATCGTCTTTGGTGGTGACACCGTGCTCGAATAGCTTGCACAGGGCCAGCGTCGTCACCTTACGCTCGTACTGCCCGTAGAACAGATGCTGCCGGCTGAGCCAGTTCGCCAGCACGAAGCTCATGGCCGTTTCACCGGTCGGCCCTGGGACAGTGCTCAGGAAGTTCATGACCGCATCGAGCTGCAACAGTATCAGGTGGGCAAAGATGGTGACCAAGCTCATGATCACGTTCAGGCTCTTCACCAGCTGCATCTTGCTGAGCACCGCTTTGAGCAGCAGATCGACCGAATCGCCCAGCAAGTTGCCCACCTTCGTAATGATCGTAATGACCAGCCGGCCAATGAACGAGGCGGTCGATTCCGTGTTCATCGGGTTCAGCAGCATCGTCGTGACCTGCAGCACATAGTTCAGCCCTTCCCCATTTTTGTAGCGACAGATTTGTTCGGGCGCGATGGCCAAAAACGAACGCAAACACTCACCGCCCGCCTGCATCACCGAATGGTCCTCGGTGCGCAGGATGCAGTGGACGGCCGATGGGAAGGCGCTCTCAATCATTGCATCGCTCAGTGGCGCCTGCGAGTACTTGACGAGCGTCTGCAGCACGTCCAGCGCAATGTCGGGCGCGAGCGTCTGCTGATCGCCACCCTGATCGTGGTTCAGGATGCTTACGAGCGTCGGGATGATGCGATCCTGCAGCGGCAGCAGGCAGAACGGATTTTGCGACAGTATCTTCAGCACATCCTGCACCATCTCGACCAGAAACCGGTCGTCGTGGAACTTCTGGAAGACGGTCATCGTAACGGTGATTACCTTCGGGCACAGCGTGGCCGTTACGTTCACATCGAACTGTAAAGGATGTGGGGGAAGAAAAATTATTGTTATCGATGACATTTCTCGAAATCGGACCTACTCGATTCCGATTCCGTGCTCGGATTCAAGTCCGGAACTGATTCCGATGCTGGAATCTATTCCCATTCCGGAGCCGATTTTGAAGTAGACTCCGGAGCCGATTCTGGAGTCGACTCCGAATTCAGAATCGATTCCGGAATCAGAATCGGTTCCGGAATCAGAATCTGCTCCGGAATCGGAATGGACCTGGGAATCGCAATATGCTCTGGAAACGGAATCAGAATTGATTCAAGAAATGAAATTAGGTCCGGAATAGGAATCAGTTCTTGAATTGGAATAAGATGCTTTAGAAGCGATTTTGAAGTTGATTCCGAATTCGGAATCGATCCCGGAATCAGAATCGGCTTCGGAAACGGAATCGACCTGGGAATCACAATTTGCTCCGGAAACGGAATCAACAATTGGAATTGGCTCCGGAATGAGAATCAGTTTTTGAATTGAAATAAGAAGTTCCAGAAGCGAAATCAATCCGGAAATCTCCATGAGAATGGATCGTTAACAAGTAAATTTAGATTTTTACGGCTATCAATACTTAACATCATTGGACATTAATGTCTACTCTTTTGGAGATGCCGAAACTGATGCCGATTGCGAAGCCGATTAAGATTCCAGCGCCGATCCCGGAACCAATTCCGGAGCCGATTCCGGGACCAATTCAGGGACCAATTCTGACTCCGTAGCCGATTCCGGAATTTAGAAATGCCAAAACTGACCAATTCCGGAGCCGATTCCAAAATCGATTCCGGAAGCTAATTCTGGATCTACTATCCGGAATTGATTCCATAAAACATCGGAGTTTCTTCTTCTTCTTCTATTTGGCGTAACGTCCTACGCGGACATGCCGACCTGTATAGGCTTTCGAGACTTAAGATTTAAAACATCGGAGTTAGCCGGAATAGATTCCGACGAAAGCATCATTTTTCCCATCACTAGACATTTCCAACTGTAAAACTGTACGTCATCGTTACTAACCGAAATTATTGCACTAAGAGCTTCCAGAAACAGACCGAGCACGGTGTTTTGTGACTGCTCGAACAGTCCTACCAGCCCGTCGAAAAAGTTTTCCAGCTTGGACATGATCAGGACGTGGCGTTCGTCCTTGTTGTCCTTCAGGTTGCTACAAAAGCCATAAATTGCCCTGCCAGAAAAAAAGAAGGAAAAGGAAAATGGTTGCGATTGTTATTCCAATTTCCCAAACCCCTCTACGGTTCCCGTTTTCCATCTTACCGTGCGGCCATAATTCTCAGCACGATTGGCTTATCCATCGACAGGCTGTCCACCGTAACGTTCACGATCTGCTCCATGAACGGCTGGCGCAGGATGTCACACTCGCAGAACCTGCTCAGCAGCCACAGGCAGCGGCCGAGCAGGTACGGCGACGCCTGGCTCTCCATCAGCATCTTGATCAGCGCCAAATACTGTCCCATATCGAAGCTGGCCGGACTTTCCACGATCATATCCTTAAACGAGCCGACCGCCAGCATCGACGACTCGTGGATCTTCCACCAGTGCGGATTGCCCGCGTTTCGGTCCACCTCCGCCACGGCACTGTGCTTGCCGAGCGCCTCCGTGAAGCAGGGCAGCAGCTGCTGCTCATACTCGCGCCCCACAATCAGCAGCACATCGTGCGCCGTCACCCGTATCGTAAACTCCACGCCCTGCTCGTCCTCATCGTCGACAAACTTTTCCGGATCTTCCAGCCACTGTTGGGCCTGCTCCTCCGTAATTTGCATGTACAGCACGGTAATGTAGACGAGATCGGTCAGCACGTTCACGATCGCCGCCTTGTACTTCTTCATCTCGATGATCGTGTGCACAAACTCAAATATTTGCAGTATCATCTGCGTGAAATCTTCCACCCCATCGTCATCGCCGTCCTGGTCGGTGCCGTTGAACGGGGCGGCTTCGCTTTCGTTCACCACGACTTTCACGTAAAAGTCGGCCAGCTGCGTCAGCAGCTGCCAGATCGTGGGCAGGATCGTTCCGACGTACGGTTGCACGAACTTTGACATGTCCGATATCATGTACTTGAGGACTGAAATGCGGTAAAAAGCGGAAACGGATACGTTAAAAAAACGGTTGCACGGTTCGACTAGTGCCGCTACGTACTTTTAATGATTTGCGTTTTCAGCTGAAAGCTACTGTGCGGACCGTTCGGTGCGGTTAGGCCCTCGATCAGCCGTTGCATAAAGTTCGGCAGCACCGGATTGAGGATGGCCGACTTTTCCTGGCGCGTCTCAATGTTCGTGTTGATGCTGCGCAGCAGCGAGTACAGTATCTCCACCGCGTACTTGCGCGCCGTCACGCTGTACTGGTTGGCGGCGGTGAAGATCCGGTACACCTCGGAAAGGATTAGCGGCGCCACCTCGCCCACCTGCCGATCTAGCTCGAGCGTAAACTCGACCAGCACCTTCATCGCGCCGTCGACCGAGTTTTCCGTGCCGCTGAGACACTTGACGATCACGTCGAACAGTTCCTGCCAATCGCCCGGCCAATCGTACAGCGCAATGTTCGCTATGCAGTAGGCGACGACGGATCGAATCTAAAGGGGGAAAGGGAGGTGAAGTATAAGCATCGTCTTGTGAGCATTGCTTACTCTACGTCACAATCGGGAACAGCTTACCTTGCTGTTTTGATCGTACAGTCCTTCCGGCAGGATTTGTTTGATCCGGCGCTTCGCCTCATCGTTCACCAGCAGGGCAGGGGTGGCCCCGGCATCAATTGCCGGCAGGTCACCGGCACCACCTTCCTCCACCACATCGCCTCCATCCGCCCAGCAATCGTTCACGTACTGTTTCAGCATCACTGAGGCAAGCTGCCGTAAGCCGATGTGCAGCTGTTGATCGATCGTAAACTCGGCCAACAGGACGCCATACCCTGCGGGAAGAAATGAACGGACCGAGTGTGAAAGGGGAACTGGTGTAGATCGTTTGGGGAAAGCTACCCACTGCCACCGCGGTACGTACATTCGGTGAATTTGAGCTGCGCCAACCGGGCCTCGGCCGACTTCCGCTGGTCCGAGTCGGGATGCAGTATCTTCTGCAGCTCCTCAAACATCGCCTGCTTGACGGCGTCCGAGTTTTGGGCCATTGTATTCTGGGGGAGGCACGGCACCGGTATACAAGCGTGTGTTTACTTGCAAAACGCAGAGGAAAAAGAGAGAGCCTCGTGGAGTTTTTGCAATCAAAACAATATTTTCCCGGCTTTTCACGGCATGCTTCTGTCAACTGGCTGTCAGCTCCGGCCTGTCGGTTGGAAAACGTTTGCACCCAATGAACAAAATTACATTATATGACCAAGTTTACCATAACATGCACTTATTTACTTATATGGCGCTACCATCGCTTTGCGGTCTTGGCTTGCCTTTGGAATGTCCGAAACTGCTGACGGTCTCGCACCTTCGTCTGTCAGTCCGTTATCTCGGCCTTAATGGCGGACGCCGTGGATCAACCACGCATCCTCTGTCGCGTTGTTAACGGCCTAAAAAGACTTTTCGGACTGGGTTGTCCGTTTCCATGCGTACAACATGGCCACCCCACCGGAGTCTGGCGATCTAGATACGCTATACCCCAAGTGTCACAAATCCACTAAACGACCACTAAACGGGCTCTAAACAACTCAAGCTCTCTAAACACAAGGTTGGGTATCCCACAAACAGATGGCGCCACCAGCTTTTTTGCTATTTTTAGAATGCATGAGTCGTTTGCCGTCTGCTAAACGAAGTCTTTCTATATTCCGTTTAGGTAGAGAACTTGAGTCGTTTAGAAGCCGTTTCGTGGTCGTTTAGTGGATTTGTGGCTCTTGGGTCATCGATTGGAGGAGAGCTTTCTCATTTCCTCTGTACTGTTGTATGGTTTCGCATTGAAGTTATGCATCGCTAGAACTAGAACGGCGATATGATTGATTAAATAATTAACTCCAATGGAAACCACCAGCACTAAAGCAAGTGAGATTTGAGTAATTGTCGTTGGGGTTGATACCCACGTATCTGTGACCACACGACCATTCTTATAGATTTTTGCTCAGAAAGTTAGAAGGCTATATAGGTCATGATAGGATGAAACTTGTCGAAACACATTGCACGAAAAGGATAGCAATATAATAATCAGTTTTAATACGCCATCTATTGATCAAACCAATGAAGCTGTGGAGCTTTCATTTTTTTACTATGGATATTAAATTTTCCAGTCTTTTAAGCTTAATCTGTGGCGCTTGGGTAGACACGCCCGTCCCCCAGGCGCAGTCCTTTGATGGTAGCAAAAGGCCCTGAGAGTTTTCCTTTCAGCTTCACCTGACAAGTCACGTTGGTCATTTGGAGTTGGACAAGTCATTTTAACTAGCCTTGTCAGTTTTGCCGGAATTCCAAAAGAGCTCACAGTGTCGTACAGTTTTACCCTGGCTATGCTATCATATGCAGCTTTGATGTCAATGAAGAGACCAGAACATTCAAGTTCCAAGCATTTCCAAGATGCTCCAAATACATAAGATGACGTGTAAACTCGGTCTATATAATTCCAACTGCATTTGGTTAGCATAATCAAATTTTTCATAGTTTTTCAAGAATCAATTTAGCAGACAGTCGCTTCAATACCACCGAAATCATAGCATTCTCGAGTTTTGTCCATTGGGACGAACGCTTTTTGGGAATGATATATACACCTTGCTGATTTTTATAGCACACGAGCATGGCATGAAACTGTCAAATCGAACGCTGCTGGTGTTGTTTTCTGCACGTTGTTTACATCTAGCAAAGATGAGGGGAAAGTCTGGTGTACCCGATCGGTAATGTTTTTTGTTAATTTTGTGATATTTCTACCGCCAAATGTTTGCTTCTTGATTGGTAATTCGTTACTAATAACGCATTGTTTTGTTTGCTTTCGTTCGCAGGTGGTATAACTACAGCTGCCATGGCAAAGTGTTGATCGACCGATTCATCGCACTGAAGGTGCCGCTCTCGCGGGTAAGTGCTGTACCCACAGTATTTAGTAATTAGTCCTGCCTGCTGAATGCGAATTGCAACTGCTTACAAGCCACACAAATATATCCTGAAACCGTGCAGTGTAATGTGGCTTGTAAGCCTTTGGCAGATACATAGTTTTTGTGTGACACCGCAAAGCGGCTTCCATATGTCAACAAACGAAGCGTCCCGAGAAACAGGTAGAATAATAACACCTACGACGGTAAGAAAGGCACACGCCAAATCAAGCGAAATGCTGTTGCTCGTGCTTGCCCCAAAGAAGGAGGCCAGCTGTTTGCTGCCCGCACGAAGAAAGAAGTCAAAGAACGGGCACAACAATACCGATTTTCCATAGTGCACGCGGCACGCGATGATGCATCGACCGGCAGACTGATGCGATCGCGCAAGAGATAGTCGTTTCCGATTGCTGCGTGTGTGTGTTTGTGTGCCGGCGGCAACGGGCCCTTTGCTCTACCTTTTCGCGTACCATCGAGCAGCATCCTTCTCGGGACGGGACGGACACCATCCCTCCCCAACCGGCATATGCATATATGTTATGTGTGTATGTATGTGTGTGTGTGCTTATGTTGGATGTTCTTTAAATCTGTCCCATTTTGGGTTGATGGCTCTTCCATCGCGCGGCATGGACGTGCCGCCGCCGTTGCCGCCGCCTGGTGTGCTTCTAAGTGGGGATTTATTTATGTGTCTACGTACCATGCTTGACACATCACGCATCTCTCCTCTACCACGCGGTCTAGAAAAGGTAATGTGGCAAACCGACCACGGCGACGGCGACGAACGAAAACCCATGTTGCACACGATTCCGCATGTGTTAACTCCGTTTGTGCCGGCGGGTGGTGATTCATCATTTCGCCCCGCATTGGCGGTCGTAAAGTTGGCTGCGCCCGTGTGTTGGATTGCCGAGCGGCGGGACACGGTTGCTGATGTTGGCTTGGGCCGCGCTGGCCTTTGCTGCCCGAGCCTTCTGTTTATGCTTGCGGCGAGACATTGTAGGGTGAATTAACGAGGGATCAAATTTGCGCCTCTCTTCTGGCGGGAAGTAAACAAACCTCTGTGGTCGGGATTAATTGCAGAGTTTGTGTGCTACTGTTTTGCCGGCTTTTTTTGTTTTAGTATGGCAACTATCTGAGCTGAGCGTTATGAAAGGCCACTACTGCTCTATCGAAATGAATTTGTCGTTATTTGTAATATTTCAGATGATTTAAAATTTACTTTTTTTCAGACAAACTGCTGATGGGTTTTTGTGTCTTTGAAATGATCGCAGGCTGATCTTCAATATGAAATCGGAATATCTTAACCACTAGACAATATGGGAAACCAAGAGAACAATCATACGATCCATGATCGAACCTCAACCTTACAAGAACCCACTTTTGCCAGTGCGATTCTTGCTCAACTCACAATTTTCATTCAAACAACCGGATACTGCTGGTGTAGTGTTATTTTTTTTTTAAACAAAAAATCCATCAATCAATCAAAAACCCTTTCGATTGCAATTCTACCCCCATCGTATTATCTCTAATTATAGTTTAATTTAAGAAAAAGCAGAAAAAAAGGTAAACAACACCGCCTCCCGTGTGTCTTCCGTGCGCAAGCGCAAGGGGAAACATTCAATAAGCCAAAACGAGCATGAGAAAAGATAACCTCCCCCCGTTTCGGTTGGAAATTGTAGTTATTTTCCGCGTGCAAATTGCACCACGAACACTTTAACCCGCCGACGTTGCCGGCGTGCCGGCGTGACGATGGGCACTTTCCATTGCAAGCCTTTCGCCTTTGCCTTTAAACAAACAGCAATTTCATCAACCACCTCCCGAACCCGGTCAGCTACCGTGTGTTTGTGTGTGTGTGTGTGTGTGTGTGTACGGTGTCCTCGAGTGATGTGTGCAAAAGGGCAAGCCCCCTCCCCTCAATCTGCTGCACCTTTCTCTACCGACCTCCCAGTGTGTGTGTGTGTGCGCGCGCAAGCTGAACCTTTCCCGGGCTCCAGTTGGGGCCTGTTCTGTTTCTCTTTCTTTCTCTCTTTTCTCTCTCCTCTCGGCTGCACTTTGTGCGTGTTGGATTATTACAAAGTTTAACACATCCTTCATCGCCAGGATGCGGATCAAGCAGAAGAATGTCTTAATTGTGCAATTTATCTTTTCCGCCCCGATCGCCCCCCCCCCCCGTCCGCCTGGTCGCGATCTTGATGCGAGATGAATTTCGGGGTGATGTGTTTTCTGACTGGGAGGGTGCAAAAAGCGCAGACGGAAGGAGGAGAGAGTCCCTCGGTGGTAGTAGTAGTAGTAGTAATAACAATAATAAAAAACCAACTTGCCTCGCTTCCCTGCTCCCCATAGCAAACGAGGGGGAGGGTAAAGTGAGCATGATTGTGATGATATCGGGGCGACGATCGACGATGGTGATGATCATCGATGCGGATCGATTCCGTCGGTTCGGTCGCTGTCGTTTCTTGTAGGCAATCAGCCCCGGACAGCCCCGTGGTTGGCCCTGCCGGTGGTCACATCAGACAGACACACACACAGACAGTAGGGGAGGAACCGATGTAAACGGATCGATAACGGACCGCCATCTCCTTGCCACACCGTTTCGCCCTTCACCTGGGAGCAAGCAAGCAGGACGCAATGCTACGGCGCGATCGTTTTTCTCTTCCCCTTTTTGCGCGTGTTGGGCGCAACTGGATGCGATTACATTTTGATAGCGCGCGCAAGCAGTCCCCCCTCCCGCCCTCGTGTCCCGTGTTGGAGGGTGCTGGAAATCCCATTTCCTCATATTTGGCACACCGACTACTTGGGGTGGCAGTAAAGCTATCATTATGTAAAATGTAATATAGCAAACATTCTTCGCCTTGGACACACACAGACACACTGTGGGGTCGTAGTCGCCGCCTGCTTGATTCGATTTGGCTGCTTCTTTCTGTCGCAACAGGCAATCTATGGACATACTCTCATTCTCTCTCATTCTCTCTCACTCTCTCTCTCGCGATCGGAATTCTGCGTGTTATGTTTCTTTCCTATCTGTGTTTTCGCCTTCTCTACTGCCACCGTCTCAAGTGCGGTTTGGGTTGCATTTTTGCGCATTCCATCACACTGACCGTTCCAGACCCGGTGGTTGATTCGTTCTCGGCTGTGGCCCTGGAACACCAACCGGTGACGGTGACAAAGGGCGGACGAAATGTGTCCTCTCGATCTCATCCACCTCTCAGCACCACTTCATTTTGCGCGATTCTTTGCCCGGGTTTGACCGATCATCTGCTGGCATGCTCAATTCAGGCTGGCAAACATCTTGATGCTGCTGCAGACCACACTACACACTATCGCTATCTTTCCGAAACAGACGACATCATCATCATCATCATCGTTTACCGACTCGATCGTAGGGGGGAGAGACCTGTGTCTCCTCCACACGATTGAAGCCACGATGTATTAATTAAAAAAGGAGGCAAAAAAGCGCTTGAAAACAGAAACAGAGAGAATGCGGTAATGTGAGCTGGCGCGCGCGCGCGCTCAAGCACACACACTCCGGGCCAGCTCGCCCGCACACCCGGAATTGCAAACACACACACACACACACACACACACACAGAGAAGGGCTGGCGGGTCAGCCGGGCAAACAGAGGCAGTGGTGCAACGGCAGCTAAATGCGCGATCACAAGATCTTGATGCACAAGGAACCGGGGGGCTTTAATGTATTATTATTGATAATTAATATTTTTTTCTTCTACTGTTCGCTACCATCGCACACTTGCCTCGGACACACTATCAGGCCGGCACTCGGTTTGCCACTTCTGGTGACTGGGGGCATAATTGAAAGTAGACCACCGGCGTCGTTCGATCGGTCCCAAACTCTCTTCGGTCCCGTCGATTCGTCACCCGTCCGGCGGTCCGGCGCGCAAAACGCTTCACATGGTCGCTTGGCATGTCGTCTGTTGCAGCAGCAACTATTTCTCCACACACACACACACACACACACATACACACACATACACACACATTGGTGGGGATCCTTTTGTTCCGGAAATTAAATCCCGAGCGCGGTCTCGGGTGGTGCAAAGTTACACATTTTTCCGCTGGAAGGTTCGAAGCAGACGCGGGAGGTGAAGGATCGATCGTATGTCGCTTTGGCGAACTAAAATACACCAACGACGATTAGAGCTGATGAGTTTGCACAGTGTAGGGAGGGGGACCAATCATGTGTGCGCCGGAACAAGAAGTGGGTAAATGAAGTTTACACTGGTGATTAGTTTGATTAGATCGATCGAAACCTGGGGTCGCGTCTTGATGAATCCCGGCTACGGTACACCAACCCAACCCCCTACCCCCCCTGTATGTGGAGATGGTGTGGGTACGGGACATTAAATTAGGGTTATAATATTGCAATGTGTTTACTTAAGGCAGGCAATTAAAGCCCCGAGAGGTAATGATGATCTGCGATCAAGAGCTCTCGGCGCGCAGATCGTATCCTGCGGATCGCGGGGAGATCCGCAACAAGGGCGTTCAGTTGCCTTTTTTCCCATTACGGTTTAAACGCCCGTTTTGCGATGGACAACATAATGAGCGCGGAGTGTGGAGAGCACGGAGAAAGATTACATTGTAATGTTCTTTTTTTTTTTTGTTTTGTTTTGAGCGATCTTTGCTGGTACAATGGTTTTGCAGTAGTAGTAGTAGCAATAGTGGCTCAACATTGTAGGTTCGAAGTCGCACGTAAGCTTCTTCTTTAGCTCTTCCACGGGGGAAAGAGTGTCCTTCACACCGTTTCCTTCACCTCGCTAAGCATGTTTTGCATTTCGTTTCGTTTCGCAGAGAATTCACTCCGTTCAGCACGATCGCCGCTTCACGCCCGAGCATGTCATCGAGAAGCTACCGATAGGGATGCTGATCGATCTAACCAACACGATGCGCTATTACGACCCGAAGCAGTTCACCGCGAGCGGTATCGAACATGTGAAACTTAATGTTCCCGGCCAGGTGGTGCCACCGGTGCGGATAGTGGATCGGTAAGGAAAATAAAAGGATACCACATGATCATCCAGATCCTCCGTCGATAAGCATTAAAACAAGCGCCCTCTCTCTCTCTCTCATTCCCTATTTTAACACGTTTCATTAGATTCATCGAAATAGTAAAATCATATCTGAACGATCCCGAAAGTGAAGGTAAGTTTGATACACTATTTAAATGTATATTTAATCCTATCTCATTGCGCACCTGGGCACGACGCCCCTATTCTCTTCTAATGCTGTAGGCAAACTCATCGGTGTGCACTGTACGCACGGGCTCAACCGGACGGGCTACCTAATCTGCGCCTACATGATACTGCAGCTCGGCTATGACCCGAACGAAGCGATCCGCCTGTTCAATGCCAAGCGGGGCCATCGCATGGAGCGCGATAAGTATCTGGAGAGCTTGCGACAAATGGCACCGGCCGGGCAGGATAATGGCCGGCTGGGTGTGCAACCGGAAGGAGGGTACACTATCCGGTCGGGAATGCATCCGGAAGCGTACGATAGTTGCCCGGGAAACCGGTCGGAGGAAGGAGGAGAGCACGATAGCCGCCCGGAAATGCGCTCGGGAGGATATAACAGCCGCCCGGGAATGCAGTCGGATGCTGGGTACAATGACCGCCCGGGACGGTACGATGAACGCTCCTGGAGACAGCCGGAAGGAGCATCCAATGGGCGCTCGTGGTGGCAACCGGAAGGAGGAAATAATGACCGCTCGTTGAGGCAACCAGAAGGAGTGTCCAATGATCGCTCCTGGAGGCAACCGGGAGGAGGAAATAATGATCGCTCCTGGAGGCAACCGGGAGGAGGATCCAATGATCGTTTCGGGAGGCAACCGGGAGGAGGATCCAATGATCGCTTCGGGAGGCAACCGGAAGGAGCGTCCTATGATCGTTCCGGGAGGCAACTGGGAGGAGCGTCCAATGATCGCTCCTGGAGGCAACCGGGAGGAGCGTCCAATGATCGCTCCTGGAGGCAACCGGAAGGAGGGTTCAATGGTCGCCAGGAAATGCGCTCAGAAGATGATTATAATAGCCGCCCGGTGAAGCAACCGGAAGTGCACGGTGGTCGCACTGCACGATTACCACCGGCAAACGATGGGATACAGCGGTCCAATCAGGAACGATGGGACCCATCGGTCAGACGGATCGTGCGTCCGCAAAAACACACCTACCGCGTTCCGGCACACCGGCGCACCGATGGACATGAGCTGCAGTCGAAGCACACAAAGTTTGAATGAACTAAGTTCTGTTTTTTTTTTTGTTTTTGGTTGATGAAATCTATTCTTCACGTACTTTTGGCACACTTTTTATGCCTGTCTGGTCTGTCCGTGAGATTGTGTTTTCTCATACGTAATGAATAAAATGGACGCATAACAACAACCCAGTACGCAACGCCAGTGATTTGCTTCTTAAGAAGGGTTAGATAGTGGAAAGAAATGGAATAGGGGAATGTTTAAAGAAGAAGGGAAGATCGCCTTTGTGGTTTAAAGTTCCAGTCCACCCACGCGGGGCCGTTGTCCGTGCAGTCGCATAATTACGCGCCAGCGCATCGGGGAATGCCGGGACAGCTGCCCTTAGACCCGAGATTGCATTAACGCTGTCCCACGAATCGTTTGATCGTTGGCGGCTAATGCGCCGTGGCCGTGTGCGAAATTACACGGTGCGTGCGCTTGCGCCGGTGGAGTTCCCCTTTACTTTTCCTCTGCTGGAGCAGGGGCCCAAGAATTAGAACTAGCGTAAAGATTTAAAATACCTGCCCCGAGAGTCATAAATCGGGGAAAGAAGTGATCGCGAACAAACCTTCCCTTCGACTGCAAGGATCGATTCGAGTGGGCCAATTTGGAAAGAGGAAGGGCACGGCATAACAATGCGAAGTAAGGACAGCGAGTGTGCGATTTGCAGCGATAAGCAAGCAAAACATAAAAAGCGAAATAATAAAAAAAGAAGATGAAAAACGCTTGCGGTGCAGCATAAGGGACAAAACCAACCCACCCCGTTCCCCGTCGGTAGGAGCAAAGAAGCATCCATCCATCGAAGCAACCATCGGGCCCGGCTAGCAAGAGACACAAACACACGTAGTGCTGGGCAAAGACAAAACACGACACACACACGGAGCACAGCAACCATAGGGCGATAGGAACGATTACATTACAATAAAGGGCCACCCCGGTATGTATGTGTATATATAAAAAAATAGTTTGCATTATTCATGAAACATACACGACCTCACCCCCCCCCCTCTCATGGTGGGCGCACACAACAAAGGGAAGCATAACTGGTGAGATGAAAAGTGTGTGCGTGTGTGTGATGGTGCAGTTTGGGGCGGCCCAAGTTTGGAACACACAAACTCTCCGGCGAAAACGAAGCGTTAGGTCGAAACGCGGAGAAGACGCATCATCGCGCGGACCTCTTCGCCTCCGAATGGAAGGTAGGTGGAAGGGGGGGGGAGAGAGGAGGGGGTGGTTTGGGGTTAAAAAGTGAAAAAGTAAAATATACATATATTTCCGTGCACACATAAACGCAACCTTCCCTTTTGGCTCAGGCAGGCTCGGGGTCTGTCCCTGTGGCATAAATGGTTTGGATATGAGAGAGATAGCGAAAGAAGGAAAAGACAAAAGTCAATGTAAGAAAAAAAAACATAACGTACGTTGACAAAAGTTGATGAAATTGACGAAAGCAATGAGAAAATGTATGAGAAATGCTGCAGTGAAGAAGAAGGGGGTAAACCAAGGGGCACAAACATCACATCACTCAATCAGATAACGAGATAAATGGTTAATGAGTGTGATCGAGACGGAGGGATGATGATATATACATATCATCAGCATACGTGGGGAGAGGCCCAACAAAAAACAGGGGGTTGTGGAGTTTGCCGGGGAAGTTTTGGCCGGAGAAACGGAAAGTTGGAAAAGTAGAAAGCCAACACCAGGCGAAAACAAGAGCCCTTTTGCGCTTGGTCCGTGTGTGGATGTGGGGGCGTCTGTCAGGCGTGTGCTGGAAATTGAAGTGCCATTTGCCAGGGGACGCCCTTGGCAATTTGACATTTTACAAATTTTTTTGGGGAACATTTCGCTCGATTTGGTTCGCGCCCGTAGTAGGCGATGAGGAGGCGCAGGAAAGATGCACACACATCATGCTAAGAAATGTCAATCGGTCCAAAACGGTTGGGATAGCAGCATGCAGCTGTTGTTGTTGTTGTTGTTGGCATGTCAATCGTTTACGTAAATTGGTTAGTCGCGAGACAGTTGGCGCAACGAAAGGGACTTTGTTTATAGTATTGTTCATGTGGAGCAGTTTAATTTTCCTACCCAAACGATGCAAAAAATGCAAAAGAACGCTTTGGAAGGGCACCTGTGTCTCGAAGGAAAGCAACTAAATCCTATGGCGAAAGAGCGAAAAGTGAACGGTGCTATACCACACCCAGCCCTTTCTTTTTAATAATACTTTCGCGAGTGCCTTTATCCTTTTATTGCACACCAAAATCGGGATGCAATCAATGCGAAATAGTCAACAATAGACGTGTGCATTCGCGAGTCTTTTATTGGAAGTGAAGCGGTTGTAAAGTTTATTTTTACTCACCTGAAAATGTGTTTTTCTGTTGAAAAGCACGCAAAACCCTTCACTAATTCACGCTTTCTAATTTTGGATTGCAAATAGATTCGGTCGAGCAGAAGCGTTGTAGCGGCTCTGCGTAGCAAGTCCTCGATAGTATAGTGGTCAGTATCCCCGCCTGTCACGCGGGAGACCGGGGTTCGATTCCCCGTCGGGGAGGCAAAGTGTTTTTTTTATTTATATTGCTCCCCTCCTATACAAATTATCTCTTTTTCTAGTTTTATTGCTCCTTGTTTTGTTTCACTCTACACTAGGAATTTCTTCAATCTTACCGCTCTAATCTTTCATCCATTGTAGTTCGGTTCTATTATCAGTTCCGTTTCGCATGCCATTCATTCATCTTGCTGCCAAACTCATTCATAACTCGCTCATTCATCATTTTCGTTGTTTATTTATATGGCAGGGCCATACATAAGTGATTTTAATATGTTCTTATCATGTGTGTTCTTATCGTTTAAGAGTATTTAGTCAGTCGCTAGTATTTTTCTTGCAATGTATAACCTTGTTTTTTTTTTACTATTTTAGCTTACACTTGTTCTACATAAATATATGATTTTAAACACTCTTAAATGGAGTGTGGACACAATCCTTACGAAAAGACTAAAATAGCATTGAAATAATTTCTTCAGTGTAGAGCTCATTGTAGTTGTATGTTAGTCAAAATCATCAGGAAACCTCCAAAACAAAATGAGAGAGAGAGAGAGAGAGAGAGAGAGAGAGAGAGAGAGAGAGAGAGAGAGAGAGAGAAAAAACTCCCTCCCAAAGTAAGTACACACACGCACACACACACGGCCGTAAGTGTTTGCATACGAGCACTCGTACGCAATAGCGAACATTGATTTTCCCACAGTTGGCCCCCGTTGGGACCCGTTGGGTTTGGTGGCCCTCTCGTTCGAATGGAGGTTTGGGCCGCCGCGAGCATGATGCGGTAAGCAGATGCGCTTTTTTCGGGTGCTTTGAGTGTGTTGGTCGTTGTGGTGGACCCGCCGCGGAAAGGACCGCCGGTTTTTTTTTGTACTCTTCTTCGATTCAACCCAGACCAAACAGAGCAAACAAATGTGTGGCTGGGCGACCGCCACCACCGCATGGCCATTGTGGTGCATACCACACCCATACCATGGGGGGAGGGAAGTCGGTGGGTGAAAGGTTGAGTTTATCGAACCAATAGAACTTCCCCTCAGGAGAACAGGGGGGGGGGGGATAGGGATGGGATGGTTGGGGGAGGCATACATTCGCTACGATCAGCATGCAACGGCCGTGTGATGAAATGAAAACGACGGAAAAGGGTGATCCTCCCGCCCCTTCATCTAGTAGGCGGCGGTGTGGATAAAAGTGACGGCAAGCGGCACTCCAGCGGTTGGAGGTAGAACGGGGAGGCCGGGTGGTATTTAACAAAAAGGGACAAAACAATAATAGACACGCACAATGATCGTCGCGTTGCATAGACGATCGTTCAAAACAACAAAACCGCTGCCCCAGCGCTCCTGACCTCCGTTGCCCGGGTATGTCGATCCCGATGACACTTTGAAGCGGACATTCCCGCGCGCGGGTGCGCTCGCGCACGCTCGTTTATGCGCAGAGTGTTCCCGTGCTGTCCTGCCACCCCCAGCTAACCTGCCCAGCTAGCCAACCCATTTGAGCCGCTGTTTGACGATTTGATTTTGTAAAGCAAATATTTGCCCGAAGAAGCACCGCTACATTAGACGGCCCACAAAGCGCATAAGAATGTGTGTCTATTTCTCTGTCGCTCTCTTCGCTCACTGCGCGCCATACCGCCCTTGTGACCTAAGGCGGTCAATCGACCGAGCTTCCTTTTCTGTTTTGTGAACTGCAGCAATATTTTCCCTCTTCCCTGAGAACAGGTTTGGTTGCAAGAAAATGACGCAAAGCTAGTCGAGTGAATCACTGCACTAAAAAAAAGGGGGCAACTTACTTGTGTAAAGGATGTCATGGAATTTATTCCACGTGCAGAGTTGCTAGGAACCTAAGAAGATGCACTTTTTGCAGCGATAAACTAACCTAGCGCCTGCTAAGGAGCATCAGACCTCGTCAAGAATCACGCTTAGCGCGGAGGGCTGACCCAAGGCACTAAACAGCTCAAACTGCAGTCACCGAAAGGGAGAAGTCCCCCTTCTGTTAATATTTTTTACGAGCAAAAGCTATGTTTGGTATTTAACGAACGCAGGCAAAAAACAAAGCCTATTTAATTGGTCGATTAGCACGGCACGCTGTCGCTACACGGTAAATACCATTCGTGTAATATATTATTGCGCGCATAACCTCTCCCGCGCATCAGGTTGACAATTAGTATTGCGTTTGCTGGCGACGTGGATGTGTGAAAAAAACCCGGGTGCCTGTTTCTGGAATTGCTGCCGCTGCTGTAAAGAGCGGCTGTGTGTGTGCAGAGCTGATTATAGCGTAAGTATGAAGCGCAATCGAGAAGTTCCTGGTTCCCGGGAATTGGTTGGAGCGTCCGTTAGAACAGTGTGGGAGGATCGTGACTTAGCTAGTTTGTGTCTAGCCGGGAGATATTAATTCAACAACAGGAAGTGTTAGGATAGCGCTAGAAAGTGTATACTACGCTGACATAATGAGCTGTGTTTACCTGCAGCCCTATTAACATGTTCTGGGGTTCGAAAACGACTTCTATTGATACTAATCTGTTTAAGTGCTCTTAGTGAGCGTAGGTTTTCTATCATGTCCTCTTTTTAAAGATCGTTCGTCGTCTTAAGAGCACCCCAATTGCTTAATTATCCGTGTTGGTTTAGCTGTAGAACATTAAGTCGTTCATATATCTCAAGTTACCCAGACGAGTGAGGCCCTGGTAGTACAACTACTGAACCATGTCTTATCTAAATTCAGAATAATAACAATATCTACAGGTTTCTTCATTTTGTGCAAAAATCTCGCGGCTTTGAAGACAAACTCGGAAGATTGAAATCAAGTTCCCCAATATGGCATTATTTCCGTTTTTAAGCCTTTACAAAATACAGATCTCATACCCAATGAGAATAAGTGGGATATTTGCGATGGTTAGCATCCGATAGTTAATAATCTATGCAATTTTGAAGAAGAACTTGATCCACGGATATCTATCACTAATCGCGAACATTCTTCAGAGCCTGTAGAACATGATGATCGCTGTAGGATTTAAAGTCATTAACACGGAAAATGCGGATTTATGTTGGCAGCTTAAGTTTGATTGGCACCCAGTGATACCTGAAAGGTAGCGCTAGATCGCAAGAGGCTTGGGGATCATTGATCTATATGACAGCCTTTATGTCTGGTACACTTCATCAAATCAGTATTTTCTTCATAAGACCTCCCTGGATTGATCGTACACTAGCAGGCACAATTGTCAGTCAATCAATTAAGAGCTTGATCACGTCCTACTGGAGCTGTTTCTTATCTTATTGAAGTCTTGTGAAACGTACAAAGTATTCACAACTGATTACTGAATGGACCTGTCACAGCGTATTGATTTCAAATGATCACGTTTCGCTCTGTTTCCAGAAAAAAATGTCATAAAGAAACACGTATCATTAGGATCATTTTATTCACCTGAGACAGCTGCGAGCGTTGATCGCTATTAATGAAATAATGAGTGTTAATTAAGGATTGAATTAGATACGATAAATATCCTTTTGGTGATGTAATCTTTCCACAGCAATAACACTTCCATCACCTGTGCCGTTTGTCAAAGTGAATGTTTAAAACTAACTTCCAAGTCTTGAATCCTGCCCAGTTCGCATTTGTGGTGAATTGTTCAAAAACAAGCCTTCTTCCGCCTAAAAAACACACACACAGACTTCCACACCAACACATCCCGATTAGAAGCGGCGGTGCATGTGGCGTTTTTATTGCCGTAAGGTAATTATCACCTTCTAAATGGCGTCTTCCTCTAATGCTGCCATGCTCGGAAACCCACGCCGAGTCATAAGAGCGATCGGAGCCAAACCGAATAAAGCCGATAAAACCTGGCGTGCAATAAACTTCTATCCAAAACAGCACCATGGATTGGAATTGCAACAAAACAGAGTAAAAAATAAAAAAAAACACCCGACATGGCAGAGCAAAAAATCAATAACACAAAAAAACCCCAACAACAACCAAAATAAATAGTCACTCGGTCAGTCCATGAATGAAACTCTACCCTTCCTTTCCTCCGAACTCCCTGGTGACTCTTTGCGACCCCTTGTCAAGCTCACCAGGCCTGGTGGTCTATATTTGGAGAGCCTGGACGAACCATAAAAATCTTATCAAAGATTGCCAATCATACTGATCACACACATAAACGTGCTGCGGAGTGCTGGAATGTTGCGGTTGTTGGGCGCTCTCTTTCTCTCCCTCTCTCTCTCTCTCTCTCTCTTGCGCCCAACTGCATATGTGGTGGCGGCACCCCTTCCATATCGCTCCCTCACTCGTCCGGGGCCATGTATTTGTATTTCGTTCGGTGGAATTTGTTTGCTTCCGCTTTCTGCTGGTAGGTGGGCAAACATATTCCGGTGCCCGATGTGTCACCCACCTGCGGGGATTGTAACTAATCCTGGCACCACACGGCGCGGTCGGGATAGTGCCATGCACATGAAACGAAACATGCCCGCAGGTTACATCCTGCTTGCCCGCCCCAGGTGCTTTATTTGTTTATCTTTCTGCGCTCTCACTTTCTCGCTATTTCTTTGATTTACAATCGGGTCGTTGGGCTTTTCTGACAGGTCCAACCATCACTGGCCGCTGCTCTGATATGTGCTATCTGCAAGTCCCCTCTCCCCCCTTCAGTAGGTGGACGGGATCAATAAATGATTGATTAGTAATATTGGAGGACGGATCGGATGATCGGTGGCCCGGTGAGACGTATGAAGACAACTCCAGGAAACAGTGCAACACAATACACAATACTATTGTTTCGCGCATCTTTGCCGCAGGGCTTGGCCACGCCGTGATAAGGATGGCCACCGTGGTGGGGAGGTGAGGTGAAAAGGATTCCATCGAGCAGCTGCGCGCGATACGGGATTATCGGTGGCGGGCCGATTATCAACATACCGAGCTGACATTCCTGGGCGCTGACAGGTCTGGAATTCCATCTTGATCTGTTGGCGCATGGAATTATACCACCAAGGGGTTTCTTTTTTATGGGTGGAGGGATGGGTCGCGATTTGAACCGGATTTTAACCCGTGATTTATGGCACTAACGAGAGAGATTAAGCGAAACGTTTTATAGGCCGGAAATTTGTCTCGGTTTTACATTGAAGCTTCGTGCTAAATAGGAGCTTAAAACTGCCCTTCAAAATAAGCCCAAAAGTCTTGTTGAGGTACACGCGCGATCGCGCTTGACGATTTAATATTCCTTCTTTGCTGAGCTTCATGTGCGCAGCCTTCCCGTGTATTAACTTCCATTTGCATACACCGTAGGCAAATAATTTCATGGCTCAAAACGGGGATGCCAAAACCGCTCCGATCGTCGTCTCTCGATTAAGGAATAACATTTGTTTTGACGCTAAACCAACCGCCTCTTTAGCAGTGGTTCTAACAGCAGAGCACGCAAAAAAAGAACCTGCACCAGCTTCCGATCCTTCACGGGGACCATGAAATTGAAATTTAATGGGCCACGCCTCGCGCCTTTTTGCGATTATCTGTGGTGCAGGCCCGGGTTTTTTCGTTGTTGTTGCTGTTGCTGCGTTCTCCTCCTGTGTTGCCAAATCCCCTGGGGTGTTGAATTTTGGGGTGCATAAATACTGAATAAAATCGTTCCCTTCTCGTTCACCTCTTTTTACCCCGTTCTTGGTAGAGGTGCAAAAGAGAGAGAGAGAGAGAGAGAGAGGGAGAGAGAGAGATGGAGCTTTGCATGCAAATCAGAGACGCTTGCCCCACCCGGCAGGCCTAACAAGGTGTACCGCCATAGGACACGAGCTTAATTCAATTATGCGATCATGTGATCGAGAGCCCGGGGAGAGTGGTTGGAAGGCGCTTTTCGGTACGAAGATGCTGTGGTCCTGTCTGCGGTTTGCGATTTTTGCCCGCGGTACTTGTAAAATGTGAACTTTATTACGAACAAAAGCATGCGCTCTAATGAAGGTACACGGCGTAACAAGCCTAAAACCTCTTGGCACCTGCTTAAGGGAAGAAACGGGCCCAGTGTCATCGGGTTTTTTGGTCATTTTTTTGAGTATGTGTATTTTCTGGTCATCGTTTTGGGGTTCCTTTGGAGTTGCACTCAATTGAAATTGGCTCCGGGAACGTCTTCGGTGGCAGATTGGCAGTACCATGTAACAGAGATGCCCCAAGCTGTTTGTCGTTGTGTTTTTTGTGGGTTGCTTTGGAATTTAAGGTTTTTTTGTGTCTTTCTTTGCATTGGAGCTCGGCAGTTTGGAAGGAGGGATGGATAGTAGGACTAGGAAAGAAATTATAAACTTCTAATGAGGTTCAAGGCTACCGCTGAAGGAGTTGGTTGCCGTTGGAGTCTTTTGGAAAACCTTAGCCTTGTACAGGAGCTTAGATACGACTACAGATACGACTTTGGAGACTGATCATCACATCTTTAACTCGATCTTGATCATACATTGTCACTCTACTTCAGCTGAACTCTTTCGTTGTTTGTGTATACGTGCAAGACAAAACATGATTTGGTAATTCAAGTCTGTGGAATGTCCAAGTTTATCCAAGTCCCAATGCTGCCTATAACTGCTTCTATGGTATTAAGGTCTGTTGTATTCTAATGCCGTGAATTCTTGAAATCGATTGTATGATTTTATACAAAAGTCCGTGTGTTTCCTTCTCTTTGTGACGCAATGACCAATAATAGACAATACAATCAAAGTTCATGAAGCGAAGAGACCTTGCCTCGTTGGTGCCGTTGCGTCTATCCGATAGACTATCGGTACGTCCCGACACTGTCACCATTTGAATGAAGTCGTATGATTTCGTCATGCCTGTCAACATCATGCTTGTGGCAAATCTTCGATTAGGGCTTAGTGGAATACAATCATTTGAACATTTGGACAAAAATTCATTGCAAAATGGCATTGCAAAACGCATCGATTGATATCAAAATGAGAGGAAAAAACCAAAAAAAGTGTCAATCAAGCCCATCACACACATCGTTCATCTCCATCTCAGCCAGCGCGTCTAGTTCCTAGCTACGTGATAGAGGTCCGGACCACACCGTTTGCAGGCACCACTTAATCTAAACTCGTTACTGCAGCTTTGCGACGCTTCTAATCATAATGACTATGCATAAACTTCCGATAAGAAACACGGTACCCGCGCGGAAGCTGCAAACGAACGCGCCTATCATCGCATGAATGAGCAGAAGGAAGCGTTTTGTAGGGGCTTTTTTTTGTCGTTGATTTAATTCAACAATCTAACCGTGTGTGCGTTTCTTTTTGGCAAACCGTAACTGCATGCAAAATGCGGCAAGTTGCGCCGCACAAGCAAAACAAAAAACCGGCAAAGGCGGGAGACCAAAAACAATTTGCCGATTACCGATGCTAATTGATGAGGGCCGTGGATGTTTAATGGGATGAAAGTATCTTGCTTTGCGGGGGCAGGTTTTTTTTGTTGTTGTGCCCAGTGTGCTGCTGAACCAGAAACGAACGAACGAATGATCGAGCGAACGATTCGGTTTAATTGTTATTGGGAAGCTTTGCATTAATCTAATGACAGTTTTGGCAAGTTTGTTGTGATTTAAGGGGGGGAATATGGCCGCAGCTTCACAAAGCATGTCAAAACATAACGTTATGGAAGGGGATCGATGACTTGTCGGTACGATGCGCTTTGATCATAGCAGGCCACGCGTGCATTTATTAAACTTTTTGCTCTGGAGCGATCTGCACCGCTCCACAAGATCTTCATCCATTTGTTTGGCACATTAGACCGAGACAAATTTCTTTATTTGATAATTTGGCACGGATTTATTTAATGTCTTCCTCTTTTTTGCGAGGGCAGAAAGTGGGAGTGTGTGTGTGTGTTTTTTTGTCTGTTGCTTGGTTTTTGTTGCTTTTTTTTTGCGCGTAAAGAACTTGTCAGTTTTTAAAGCTCCCTTTTAACCAACGGTATGGACAGCTCATTAGCGTGTAGAGCTTAACCCATTGCTTATTGCCCTGTTCCCTGATAAATTCCCACCCTCCCACACACACACCTGCACCACATGTGCGTTTGAGTAAGAAAGAGAACGAAAAAAAAGACTTTCAAGACGTGGCGAGCCACGCGATCATTACGTAGAAAATAAGTAATCCTGATTGGATCGCAGATAAGATAGGCGGTTATCGAAGACGTATTTTTTATATTTTTATTTTTGCCAAACTTCTCCCGTGTCTGCCGTTCGTTTAGGGCTACACAAGGGGGAGCATAAATTAGGTGTCATTAAATCTGAAGTTAATGGCCCTTTTACTTGCATAACAGATCAGTTTCATCAGTTGCGGACTCGGCAGCTCAGTTGATATAGAGTGTTGATGAATGAATCGGCTGCTTCATAACACATTTTATCTAAATTCCGTGCCTTTGGGGCCCATTTTTCCGTGCCGCATCAACACTGAAACAGGTTAAACGGATCAGAATCTTTTTTTTTTTTGTCGGCACCCGGCATGTTGGAAGACGATGATGGAATGTATGGAAATTGGATGGGCACACGATTGGCATTTGGCTTTTTGAAGGCACCGGTTGCCGGCGTTTTGAAATGTCACCTGTGCTTGCGGGAGGAACTCGGGCTGTTTATTTTGTGTTGCTGTGTGTTTCGTTAAGCATTCCTTTCCACACACCAGCACCAACAGCGGGTTGACCCAATCAATCAGGGAGCAGCGAAGAATGTGCCAGCAGCAACTCGCCCGATCGTGGTTAATGTTTGCCCTGAAGATTCCTTTCGCCTAAGGTCCGACTGGTGGTGGTCCGCGCTACAGTGGTTACTGGTAATGCGTGTGTGTGTGTTGTAACGATGTTGCCCTCCCAGCAAAGTTTATGAACATGGTGGCACCAAGGTTTCCACCGTATTTAACTAGCAAACAGAGTGAGTAGTAAACAAAGAGACATGATTTTGCACAAAAATTCTATTAATATTGATAAGCCGCCGAAGGCTCACTTGCTTTTGGTCTCTTCCACCCACTGCAGTGCTTCGGAAGGCGGCCCTCTGACACACAAAAATTCTTCACTTGATTAACTTGAGGTAACGGACCCGCCACGGACACTAGCAGGTCGAGAGCAGCCTCCCCCCACCACCCCTGCTTCGGACAGGTTGTTCCTTTGCCCACTGTTTACCATCCGATGGTTTTGTGTCAATACAGTGTCAGCTCAGTGTGTGGGGCTCGGAGGGCCTGCGGCACAACCCTGTGCAAAACACAACCCGTCCGAACACCCGTCCCGGAGGTGATCGTTTGAAAAGTTTGCCATCACACCGGTTCACACCTTCGCTTTGTCACACGTACGTACCCGTGGGTGGGGGTATAGAGAGTGGGGGTGTGAAGAACAATAAATAACACACATCCTTTGGAAGGGGTGCGCGAGCATCCGAGGTTGCTGGCGCCACCGCACGCGGATATCGCACGGAATGGCGCGTCTTGATGGCGGCGGCAGGTGTCAATGGCGTTACTTGAAGCACCGAGCGTTCGTCGCTGGCCATTCGTTGGTTCGATGAAACACACTCACACAGACACAAAGAAAAGGAGGCTCCTGGAATGAGAGTTAACGTATGGACCACAAGGAGGACATTGGTGGATATTTTAGAAGCAAAAACGCTTAATCCAGTGGGTTGTTTTGATGAAGTTATTCGGAAGTTGCAGTAGCTCACTTCGGAACGCCCGAAAAACACTCACACTGACTGTTTAGGGTTCCGTAACTCCAGTATTTCCGGTGTTTGCGTTTATCGGGCTCCAGTTTTAATGCACAGTAGTTCGCAGTGTGATAGCGCTCTTGTTGATAGTTTCACGACGTTTTCCCACAGGACACGTACCGCACGGAAACACGTGGATCTCCGTGCACCCGGGAACACCATCAAGCTGTTGTTGTTTGTTTAGAAGATTCCCTATCTGGTGTTGATTGGTTGGTGCTATCCACGAGGTGCTGTCTTGCAGGAACTAAGCGAACATGAGCAAGAATCCAAAACAGCGCGTTGAAATATGGCCGCACGATCGCGGTCGCGAATCGCTGACTGGTCGAGCCACAAGCGCTGAGGTTAGTAGAAGCAAAATGGCTGCCGTTGGGTAAGTGTCGCAAAGCGCTGTACCGTGTACTCGGGTCGACGTGATGGGATTTGGTGGTAGTAGTTACTCGTGCTTTGCTTATAGTTTGCTTATTACAACAACAACAAAAACGAGCTAACAAAGTGTATTTGTTTTGTCTCTCTCCCCTCCACAAAACAACGACAAACTTGTGAGTGGCCCGGAATGAGGTAAGTGTTATGTTTCATTTATTTGGTTCTGAAGTTCTACTTTACACCTTCGGTTGAGCTCAAGGAACTTTTTCAAGTGTGTCAGTATGGCCATTCTCTCACAATACGGAACTGTCTTCACGTGGAACTTGCTATTCCCGATGACCTAAATTCCGAATACGGCCGAAAGCAAAAGTTCTTCCCTACAAAGGGCCACCAAATGTGCTGTAACATGCCCCAGTCGGTAACAAAGAGACAATAGACGCTTACAAAAAAAAAAAGAGCGCAAGAAGAAACTCCTCCCAAAAAAATCGAACGCACACACAAGAAGCGCACACGCATCGCATTTAATCGTTTTTTAATGTGACAATGAATTGCACACAAAGTTCGTAGAGCCAGAGAGGGGAGGAAAACCAACCAGCCAAGAGGAAGACACGCTGACATTTACACCACCGCAGTCATATCGGAAAGGCATGATCGTGATGGGGGAGGCTTTCGACGTCAAACGACGAACCTCACCGTGGTGGTACGGCTGGTGGCGCCCCACATTTTAACTCCGGCTTTTTGAGAATTGTATACCCTGCCCTCTTCTCATCAGAATCCTACCAAACCTCAGGGCCCTGGGAGCGTAAAAAAAGGGGCGCCAAGGCATGCTTCGATTTATAGTTGTCAACTTTTGCTTCGTACGCGTTGCGTCTGGCGTGTGAGACGCGCACGTTGTCGTCGGCGTCTTCTTACTCCGGTGGATATCTTTCCCGGTAACGTATACGCGTATCCTATCTACACACACACCAATTATGATATCGATGCCAAAGTGTTGAAGAAGAGGTTGGTACGGACCCCTCCACCCCAAAGGGGAGTTGGAGAGGTGTGTAATCAATAAACATTAGTTTCAAAATTTGACACCCACCACCTTCGTGGCGCGCCGGCTTGATTAATATTTCATTTCCGCGGGCGTCTCGCAACACACACACTGTGCTGTCTTGAGCCCTTGCCTGCCCCTCCTCGCTCCGTACAAGCACAACGTATCGGGAGGAGGTAGGGCGATTGTAACCTCACACAAAAAAGGCTGAGCTTTCGAGAGCGACATGAGGAACCAAACCAACGGAACAAAAAAAAAAGATCACTTTGAAGGATAAATGTGTTTTAAGGGGACTTTTTCCCCCTGCAGCTGGTGGGCCCGCCCGCGTCTGTCGGGATGTCTTCGTTGCGTATGTCTTCCCCGATACAAGGTTGCAGGCGAACGGCAATAACAACAAAAATGCCCCTATCGAAAGGAAAAGAAAAACAACCAAGATAACACCGAACGAAACTTCTTTTTTTTTCGCGACCCGAGAAACCCAACGCCCGGTCTCGGAGGCGCCCACCACCCCCGCATACACATTGATTGTATTGGAAATGGGGGGTTGTGTGTGTGTTGCTCGATGGTTACTCGTTGTAGACGCTACTCGACCTACCAAGCGCCAGCAGCACCCATCGATGGCGTTGATATAACTTAATCTTATCGTGCCAGGGGACTATGGCAAGGGGCGTGAAGATATCGCGAGAGAAAGAGAGGTGAGAGTGTGTGTAAGCGATAAGGTCCGTGCACGGTGTTTCGGGCGCGCTCGCGCGCCTCCATTCCGATGGATCCCCCGTGTCCCGTTTGGACACGGAAACCGGTATGTAAGGCGCCAACGAAAAGGCAAGACTCGCTTTTTATTTGACCGTTGTTGTGGTTTGGTCAATAGAGTTGTCCAACTCCAAGACACAAAAAATACGGTGCGCAACAGACTAACAACGGGGTGGGAGTGAATGGGAAAGCGTTGACGATCGTGAGGATCATCTCCATTGATCGTGAATGGAAGTGAAGGGGCCATTCGTCGGCTGTTGTGCAGAGTTAATCGTACGTTAAATTAAATGATAAACATCATACATCTTTGCTGCTTAAATCATTCAAATTCAAAATGATCCTTTACCTTTTAAGGCGTTATTTGAAAGTGGGGGTAATAGCGATGACTTCTGCTGAAAGCGTAACTGCGAAAATGCGAAACCCCGTCCGCCCGGCAAAGAACACTGCTCCAGTAGTCCAGTCCAACCCGATACACCGAGTTGTTTCAATTAATTTCCGCATTCTTCGCTTATCGCGCGCCCTGCATCTGTTGCACCGAGTCGTCACCGCTGCGTTCCCTCTGCGGCTTGCGGCTTTGACACTTCAACTGCCCTGCACAATAATGCAGACACTCAGAAGTACACAGAGACACACAAACAGAGACGGTGTGCGCAGTGAACCTTTAGCTTGGTGCGACAAGAGAGTCCCCGCCCTCCCGATAATAATGGGTGGTTTGCTTGCTGGTGCACTTTTAAAATGCGTGAATCATGCTGCAAGCATCTGGATGGGTTGCCCCATTTATTTGCTCTTCATTTGCTTTCGCACGATTCTGGCCAGTATTGCGCTGCCGTCTGCTGTGCTGTTGTTGGACCTACGGACTGCACGGACACGGGAGATGGTGCCTTGTAAAGCCATCCCCAAGCCATCCGGCTTGCCCGATAATATGCAACAATGCGCACGAAATCTTGCAAAGGTTGGGCAATCAGGACGAGGAACCAAGTTGGTGTGGGTTTAATTTCGATTTGAACCGGCTTTTTATTGGCGGCAATTGGGTGGCTCACCTCATCGCGGTGAGGTAACTCGCGTGTCTGTGTATCACTGCCCATTATCACCCATCATCAGATGTGTTGATTCCATTGCTGGAAAATAACAAAAAAATGGAAAATAACAAAAAAATGTGTTTTTGGAGGTTCTTTGTCGACCTTTTCCGACCATGCAAAATAGCCACTGACATAGACACTAAATGCATATTCTGCGGAGCTGTAGGAATTCTCAAGGACAAAGAAACGGTTTTTTACAGATTTGACAGAATAAGCCCGAAATGAATCGTAAATAAGCCAAAACAGCATTGGGAGATGTGGTAGACAAAGAAATTAATCGCTCATAATTGCTTTATCTGTCGTCTCCGTACTCCCGATGAGCTCCAAACATGCAATAGTTTTGTTGCCTTCAATCCAACATCGTTCAATGATCAAGTTCCTAGGAATTGTGTGATTTTATAGAGCTCTTAAATTTTAAGACATTTATCTCCCTTTTCTGGGAACGAAGCTCTATGATTTCTAGGCGCGTTATCTTTAGTGCCGCATTCAAAACTTCCACTCGCCTTCCACTCGACCGGTACCTTATCAGATGTTGTAATAACATTACTTTATAGTATCAATCGGTGAAATGAGCACGCTTTTTTTCGGGAAACATGGCTACTTTCACCTCTACTTTCGGTGATTCTGGTGCGTGCCGGTCAATTGTCTTCAACCCAAAAAAACATTGGAGCATGTCACAACCCTACTGTCGCATCAGCTAACAGCGAGGAATGACAACACGCATGCGGATCGTGATAAAAAAATCCAGTTGCCCAAAAATCACCTTCCGGAACGGGCTCGGGGATTTCCCTTGCCCTGCGGGTCTTGGCTACCTTTGTCAGTGTCAGTAGCGACAAGTGACATGTGCACTTCCGGGCATTCTAACGCGTCTTATTGCGCTGTCATGACGGAATTCGTCACCTGGGTGAGTGTTGGTCTGCCCTCTGTGTTCGGGACGGTGTTGGTGCCCTCGGTGACAAGGACGCAAAGACGTTTGTGATTTTACATTCACTGCATGGTTTGGCATTATTTATCTCAACACCGAACCCCGAAACATTGGTCGTCTTTGAAGGACTTAAAAGAATAAAACATCTTCAATCCTTGTAAATATTTCCGCAACTCATCGGTAAAGCTCGATCGGATCGGATGCGTACAATTATCCACCGATCGTGCGCGAATCGCGAAGGCCTCGACAAGCCGTTTGCTGCTGACCTCCTGCCGATCCTGCTGCATAAGCGCTATTGGTGAAGCGCATCGATCGCGGCACAGCGACGATGGATTGTTTTATTGTGATGCCAACCCCACGGACCCCTTGGTGTGGCTTGCGGGTTTGTGTGTCTTGGCCCCCGTTGCTGATTGTGTTTGGATGCAATAAATAACATTGTTGCAGCGAGTTCGTCGAGTGCATTTGATTCATGGTGCTATTCTGTGGAGCTGTATGCTAAGCCACGTCAAAAGGTTCGGGGTCGATCGCGAGCAACTGCTGCAGCCTTATCGATGGGGGAGTAGGTTGAATAATGATTTATTTTGATTAAATATCATGTGAGGTTATACGGGGAATGGTGGTGACATCACGCTGGTTTATATAAAAACAACAGATGAATTAAAACTGGAAATGGTTGGAGCTGGATGAATCTTTTGATTGGCATTTTGAGTATTAGCACATTTAACTTTGAGTTTGCTGGTGGCGCTCCTAGAGCCGTGAGTAAGTGAATGGTCCTTTGCAGTGCAAGTCGTTGGTTCGAGTCCTATCTATATCCAACTTTCTTCAGAGCTTTTATTATGGGCGTTTTTCATACGACCATAAAATGGTATTGAATTCCATTCCTTTCAAAATGAGGTAATGTAAAAAAGGAATTAAAACTGTCCCAGTATAAATCAGTTTCTTTGAATCCCCCCACTGAAGAAACACAAGTCCTATTGGAATCCTTCGGTTGATTAAAATCTCTAAATACACTCCGGTAAACAGGACAACGTTTTTTGTTGTCCTTTGGTGGTTAGCAAGAAACGGATCGTTCCGCAAGTAAAAACCATATTGACATGCACTTGAGCGCACTAGAAAAGTTGTGGGGTATGCACCACCTAACGCGCGCTGTTTGTGAGGACTCACTCTCTCTACACGGCTACGACTTTTGTCCGTATTTGTTTTTCGCGTCCGCGCAAAGCTCTCTCTCTCTCCCGTTTGGCTCGTTATTTTCATTGCCTGGAAGGTGCGGAAGAAAAACAACCCTGATGCCGAGAAACGGTGCGAGATCATCCACCTCCGCAGGAAGCCCTTTAGGCGGGGGTTTTCCCGTTTGAGGACACACATTGCAACGATGCACCCAGCAAAAAGAGCAGCAGTAGCAGCACGTCGCAAATAAAATAAAAAAAAACCCCGTAGCCACTGTGACCAACGTGAAATTCTCCTCATTCCTTTGGGGGAATATCCCGTTTCTGCTGTTTGCGCGAGCTGAATCCGCCGTACGTGCAGCGGGCAAAAGTTCTGGCCAAAGCGCTGCTGTGGCAGCTGAAGCGGATGATGCCCTGTGTGTGTGTTTATTTGTTTATTATACTTCGGCAGAAGTGTTGCGGTTTGGGTTTTTTTGTATTCTCAAAGCGGCAACGTGCGACAACAGCAGCAGCAGCACTCGAAGAAGTAAAATCCAGGGCACCACGGGCGAAATTGCATTGTACACCGCGGAGGGGAGGCCCGGATCCGGGAAATGGTTATGACGCCAAAGGCGGCCCGGCACGGTTCCGTTTTGCTCTTTCGTTTTCATCCTGTTTTTCTTGCGTGCTATTGACACGCGAGAAGAAGGAAAGCCGGCAGCAAACCGTGGCCGGACGGACGTTTGGGTTTGGGTGGGCGGTCGGACACAGCGATGGGATTTCGTTTACGTAGTACGTTTAGTTTGCGCTTTCTTTCTTCAAACCCCCCGCCGTCCACGCTGGCCCCTTTTCGTTTCGTTTTGCATAATTTGATGTCGCATCATATTTCTCCCCCTTGCCCCCCAGCCTTACTCCACCCCATTGGAGCGGTTGGTTGTTTCTCTTCGGGTGAACCAGAACGCTTTGCGGGCAATAGAACTTGCCCGGCCGTCTCCGTCTCCTGTTGTGTGGCACAACAGTACAACAAAGTCATCCCCATCGGGCCAGGGCTGGAATCGCTTTTGGCACCGAACCGGCATAGTGGGTGAGCTTAAGTTCAACTCCGCGCACGATAAAAAAAAATCAAAAATAAAACACCAAGAGAGACCCGCTTTCGCACAACAAATACAGTACAAATATATAAAAGTGAAGTGAAATAACAAGCACACACCCGTGTGTTGCTCTGGTTGGTCGCATAAACGCACCAACAAACACACACACACACACAAGTACTGCTTATGATGTATGAGCGTTTCTCTAATGCAATTCCATTCAATGAATTTCGCCCAAGAATGTCTCGGACTTCTTCACCCTCGCACGGTGTGGGGGTGTTCCGTCCGCCCGGAAGGGGGTCTGGAGGGCGGCAGAATGGACGAGTAAGACGAGTTCGCTTGCCGTCCAGACTTTCTGGCGGACAGCCCACTGCGTGGTGACGTACTGGGGCCTGGTTGGTAGTTGAAGTTTTATCGAGAAAAATTTCACATTCTCAAACAGTTTGCCCTTCCTCATCCTCCACCCCCATATGCGCGCACACACACACACACACACGTAACTGGAGCCGCGATGGGGCGACCTACTTGCTGCTGAGCGCAATGTATGTGTGTGTGTGTGTGTGTGTGTGTGTCTCACCCGCAGGTCCGGTAAAGGATCTGGGATCTGGTTATGTGCAGCGGAGTGTCAACGAGGTGCCTTTTTGGAAAATTGAAAGACAACCAACACCACAAACACCAGGATGACTGGGGCTGGAGGAGGAAGATGATCGGAGGGGGGGGGGGGGGTGGATAGTGCAATAAACTATCTCGTGAAGGATAAATAAATAAACTGAAACGGAAACAGACACACAGCAACCCCACTGTACCGGCAGCACTGCTATCATCATCATCATCCTTTTGCGTCGGAATCACGGACATATCGTCGTCGTTGGTGGGCGACACGGCATTCTTGGGCGACACCGCCACCACCTCCCCCACCCGCCGATATGGCAAATAGATTAACTGTCGAGCGGTGGCACTTGACTGACCGCTCGATGCCGTCATTTCGATAATTATGAATGACCGCGTGCACGGCCGCCCGGTGCGAATTACCATCATGTACTCGTACTGGTGGCGCGATCTGTGGCCGTGATTTCATTGATTTGTTCAATTTCGGATGCCGTTCGGGTGGCATTTGCGAGCGGATGTCATGCTGAATGAGATCATGCTGTGGGGCCCCCCGGTTTTGGGTTTGGCTTGATTCGCCGCCACACGGGCTGGCAGCGTCGCCCGGTACTAATTGTTTCGGATGCGACGGGTAATGTTTATTGTGAATCATTATTTACCAATTCCATTACTTTAAAACGATCATTTTGTGAGGCGTGTACATCTGTTTTTTTTTTGCTGTCTACTTTTCGGCACCGATCTTTTTGATGATTTGTTGATGTGGGAGGAGGAGGGGGAGGGGTAGTGTGGGGTGATGGGGTGAAATTTGCAAACGTAAAATCTAATTGATTAGCCTGTCGGAATTTCGGGATGCATTTTGCTATCAAAAAAGCATGTCGTTTGCCTTGCTTGGTTTGTTTGTTTTTGTTTTTGTTTTGTGTGTGTGTGTTTTTTTTTTTCGGTAACAAAGTTCAATATTTAATGTTTGTACTCGCCGCTAAAGTTTGCCGCCGCCAGCCCGTTCAATAAGCTGTTTTGCAATTTACAATTTTGGTGGAATGGTTTTTTGTTTGTTTGTTTCGTTGGATTCATTTGCTGAAACAAAAACACATGTTTTTACCCGATCAAAAAACCTTTCACTTCGTTCTAAATCAATTTTTGGTGTTGTGGTGCATCAATTTAATAGGATTTTTCTTGCAGACCGTAACACCGGTTTGTTGATTTGAGCTCAGCAGTGAGTGTCCGAGTTTTCAAGAGACTGATGAATTCTTGAAGTGCTTGAAGCAAATTGCATTTTAGCTTGCACATTCGACCATTTAAAAAGAAAAGCAAATCCAATTGTAACAATATGAGGTCAAAGGGGTGATCTTTGTCCAGTATTTCATCCCGCCGGTGACATTTCCTAGGGAATGCTTATCGCACTGTGTTTTTCTTTTAATTTGAATTTGCTACTTATAATTCCGTGTTAACGTTTTATTTCCGTTCAAATAAAAGAAATGTGGCTTCAAGGATGCTAATGGCCTGATAAATTTTCAATAATCTCTAACTACATTTGGAATTTTATTTAAAAAGGAAGACATTACCAGAGCTCAAAAGATTTTAGCTTGCACAATACTACCAAAATCCAAAGAGTGTAATTATTCCTCTATTTTGCAACAAACAACCCATCAACGACGGGGATTGTAAAATCACCGCAGAATTGCGCTTTTTAGTGCAACACTGTTACGGAGGGATGTAAAAGTGGCACGAAGCTCGGCAACCCCCATCGGTAGCCTCGTGTTCGGATGTCGGGCAGCATCGCAGCAGTTTGAAAGGGAAGGAAAGCTAATGCAACACTAGATTTATCTCGCTTGTGATAATGCATTGGCAGGCATACGTGCGGGGTGCACACTCTTCACTCTAACGGCTATGCTAAAGCAACCCTCTATATGCAGGGGTGAGCAACTTCGTTGCATAAGGGTTTGTTTATAGGGTTTTCGAAGATTATATAGGCATGTTCAGCGAGTTGTAGATTCGTTCAGGCATATAATACTGACTCTTTCAGCGAGATATAGATTTGTTCGGAAGTAGGCGTTGACATGTTGGGTTATACTGTAGAGCTGCCACTTTCGTATCCCTTGGACTGCATCATTATCATCAGGAGATAAACAAACGGCTTTCGAAAAAAATATACTAGTTTTTTAACTAATTCATGTATTAAACAGCTTGGGGAATGATTATTAGCTACTTTTAGGACTTTTAAGAATGAAAAATTGAACCCTGCGGCACAATGTGTAAACAAAACAAATGACAGCACTACAGAATCGCTAAACATGTCAACGCCTACTTCCGAACAATTCTATATCTCGCTGAAAGGGTCTATTATATGCCGGAACGAATCTACAACTCGTTGAACATGTCTATATAATCCTCGAAAATCCTGTAAGATGTGTTGTTTATTTGCATACAGATTTTTACCCAACAGGCTTGGAATGTTGGGTTTTTCAGGTCAATGTTTTCAACACGCATGAGAACTCCAACGTCGATGTCAGAAAGGTTTGACATAATAATAAATATTATCATTTTTTTCCATTAACCTGTTGTATACTAAAGTTTTTGCTTTTTACCATATCAACACTACTGAAGAGCTTCTTTAATTCTTTAAGCATTACCATTTTACCCTTTTTGAGAATTCGTACATATTGTATCTAAGCATGTTTTTCTATTTTTTTTAAAGTATCTTCTATTCCAAATTTTTCAACATTTTTTTACACATGATAATTTCTCACCAACTCTCTCTCGAATAGCAATATTTGAGTTTGAAACCTGATGAATGAATAGTAGAAAAGACTATCCTGCTATAGGTAAATCAATAAGTCACTGAAAGCCAAGACCACTAGTGGTGCAGACAGACCTTTACCGACCACAGTGGTTGTGCCATAGAAGAAGAAGAAGAAGAAGAAGAAGAAGAAGAATAAATAGTACTTGATTTATAGTATTTTTAATCATCCTCCTTGAATGAGATTTTTCTTTAAGCAATACGGCAAAGCCGTCCCACCTGGATAAAAAAAGAGAAATTTCTCAATTGTACGAGAACAGTTACATATCCTCCTATGTTTATTTAGCCGTAGGATTGAACTCCGATGCTCCGAAGAAGAGAGATATATTTAAATTATTGCAAATTCAAATGGGGTCATTAAAATGTATATTTTTTACAATTGTTTATCGTACAGCAACATTGTTTTCGTGAAAACCATTGTTGATAAATCTGTACTGTGTTATAAACTAAAAAAAATAATTTAAATTAATTATATTTTATTACTTTATTGTTTTTAGTTTATAAATCAAGCGTCTAGATATCTATCGTTCTGTGCATATTGTGCCATTATTGTGTACACCCTACCACAATCCCTTTAAACGGGTTGCTCACCTCTGTCCCATCCACCAGTCTTCGGGTGCGCGTTTGCCTTTGCTCGCTCGCTGTCTCTGTCTCGCGCCTGCCCTCTCCCGCAATTGAACCGAGCGAGTTCGGCCCGAAGCCCAGCGTACCGAAGCGGCCAGCACAATCTCCGGTGGGTAGTGCGGCCAGACATCCGTGCCGTGCGTTTTAAATCGCGTTCAAATCTTCCGACCGGACGGTGTGCGTGCTTTGGGTTCGTCCCGCTGGTTTGTGGCAGATGACACTTGTGACTTCGCGATCGCGCAAACTGTTTCGAAAAAGGACGCACGGCCCCAATCGTTTCCATTGCGCTGTGCAAAGGTTCCCAGGAGAAATAAAAAAATAACGTGAGTTTTAAGCTGTGTTTTGTGGTGATTTTTGTTTTTTAGTGGTGTTTAGAATTGTCGACAAGTGGTGCTGGGTGTTGGATGTGCGCTAGGGAAGAGCTAGCGCTTAGGTGACAACCTCATTGGTTCTCTGTCGTGAAGTTTGAAACCCAACCAAGTGTGGTGCCACGAAAATAGACTTTGTAGAAGTGTGAACAGAACAGGCTAGGCAGTTTGAGTATCACCCCACCAACTTATGGACACTTTTAAAAGCAAAGTTGTGTCGGCGACAAAGTGTGGCACAGATTACGCCGTACCGACAGTGTGTATATCCTGCCGTGGCTTCAGGCTTCAAAAGTTCAAACCCACAAAAACCAAATCAATCCCCCAGGAAAACAAAAGTAAACCATCAAAGCAATCGACGGTGGGGAAGACAGTAACGGTGCGTCTACCACGGAGTCCGCAGTTGGAGAAGGTTTTTGACACATACGCACCCAAACGCGTAAGTGGCTCGTCTGGTGCGACAGGACGCCAACGTTTCCTTAAGAAGAAAAAAATACGTGAAAAGAAAAGGGGGCAAATCTTACCTCTTCCCCCGTTCCCCCGTTCCCCAGCGAAAGAGAGACGCACAGAACACAGACAGCCGAGTGTGTGTGTGTGTGTGTGCGCGTGTGTGTATGTGTTGCTTCAAATCCTGTATCCTTCGCGAGACAGAAGACGAACGGCGTTCCGCAAGGATGTGTGTGCGCACCGCGTGTTAGCGTACCTTGCCCGCGGGGTCGATGCGTTTTTGACGGGTTTTGCCTGCGTGTGTGATGCGGGGAACTGGCAAGCAGCAGGAACAGGAAGCAAAAGAAGCAGAACATACGCACAGCAGCCCCTTAAAGTGAGCGAACCACCGCCGCCGCCGCCGTCGCGGTGAATGAACGGAGACGAAGAAAGTGGCTCCCCCTCGCGCGCTCCTACCAACAAGAGAGAAGAAAAAACGCATGTTCTTTCGCGTACCCCCCAAAAGTGTACGTGTGTGTGTGTGTTTATCCTTGTGTGTGTGTGTATTTTGCTCGACTTTTTACCTGGAATTTCGCGGCTTGGTGGCACTTTTCTTTTCCACTGTTATTTTTTTCTCATTTCGCGCAAGTTTGTTTGTTGCTTTGCTACATTTTTAAGCACTTTTCGGTCTGTGACTGTCTGTGGCTGTTGTGAGTGTTTGTTGCCCGCGTGTTGCAGTGCGTTGAATGGGGTGTTTTTTTTTGGAAATCGATTTGCGAGGCGATGGTGGCGACGACGCGTGTTTTATGATGATTGGCCTCCCCCGTCGATGGGAAGCCGTTTTTGAAAGCGATTTTTAAACGATCTCTCCTGGTGCCAGGTTGTGGTGTGCTGCTTTATCCTTAACCGATCAGGCTAATTGGGTGGAAATGTTTTCACATCTTTTCTGGTGAACTTTTTCATGTGCCATGTGTTGCATTTGTGTTGGATATTTAACGGTTTTTGGAGGATCACAAAATGGGATTTTCGAAATGTTCAATAATGAGAATCTGTAAAAAAAAGGGTTTTGTAAGAAAACATGATTTCAATTAGAGTTGATTTTTCCTCTCTTAATTGTGTTTTAATAATTTTAAAAACAAAAAAAAACCGATAGGGGAAAGCTCCTAACGACACTACCGGAGGACATCGTACGACCGAGACAATCCTGTTTGTTTCCCTCCGTTCGAGCTGTGACCCCTTCTTTTTCTCTCTCGTACTGTGCAAACAACGCCGAGGATGCTGGGAAAATGAACAGTTGACGAAAGCAGGAAACGGAATGTGAAGCGATGACAGTTTACACAACACACACACATGCACACATGCACAGGCACACACATACTTTCAGGTGTGTCCATGTCCTCGGCAAAAGGGATGTTCCGATAATGCGCCGTTGCCCGTTGGTTTGATTTTGTTCACCTCGCGGTAGCGGATGCTGCTGTCGTTGACACACGCGCGGAGTTCAGCAAACCTGCCAGCAGCCTGGCAAGTCTGCCGTGTCCCGTCTTGTCCTGCCAGGACGAAGGGACGAATACACACTCACACACACACACACACATGGCATTTCCGATAGAATGGTAGTAACCGCGTGGTGGCATGACCCCTTTTTTACGTTTAGCTGCGAACACACATGATTAGCATTTTCCCTACATTTTTTTGCATACTTTCTCTCTCCCTCTTTCTCTCTCTCTCTCTCTCGGGCTCTCAGTCTCGGTAGGAAACAAAAGAAACCCTCGAAGGGGAAATCGAAAGAGCAAAGGATGTAAATTAAAGAGAGTTTTGCTAGAGGAGAACGTAGCACGCGGATATCCTTGAACGGTGAAGTTTACCGAACTCGGTCCAACACATTGCAACTTGTTTTTGTGTGGAAGGGAAAAACAGGCAAAAAAAGGATTCTACATATGAGCGTTTCTGCATGTGTGTGTGTGTGTTATGAGCTTGATTTATATAATGCCGTCTACACACTTGTGTACACTGAAAGGACAAACCTGTAGTTGTACGCAAATGCCACGTGTCGGAACGGTTGCTTTCGCGTGTGTAAGTGTGACTCATGTGTGACCCCGCTCTTGCCCCCTTCGTGTATTTTGTTTTGCCCCCGTTCCGGTGTGTTCTAAATATTGGAATCGGTATTTCGGCTACGAACCGACAGGTTTCCTGTTTGTCCCTTTTTGTGCCCCTCCCCCCATCTTGCTCCCCACCAGACAGACAGACAGTTTTCCCGCGGGTGTTTTTCCCCCAAACCCATGTAGAGATCGCGTTTTGAGCTTCGTCCGTACCCTGTAGTGTACGGTGGGAGGACGTCTCTCTAGGGCTGGTACCGAATTATACAACACTCTGCAATTGATTTATCGATTTGTGGTTTCTATTATTAATTTCAAATCGCACTCTGCACGAATTTTTGTGCCTCCGTCTTCCAGCGCATAGTGTGTTACGTCAGCTGAATGAGTGAGTGGAAAGGAGAAAAAACCAACAGCAACAACAACAGAAAGGGAAATCAAAATTTTGCCGGTTGAAAAGCAGAAGCAACATTCCAGATAAACGGTACCTAATTCTGCACTGAAAACAGTGCTATAGTGTTCTAGGTGAAGTTTACAAACGTAAATAATATTGTGCAAGTTTCTGTGTCAGTGCATCAGTGGTCCTTAAGAAAATACCACCCAAACCGCCCAAGGTTGTGGCCGACAAGTGACGAAGAAGCGAGAGGCATCTTCTTTGAAGAATGTTTGTGAAGGAAGAAAAACGGTGCTAAAATTGCAAATGCAAGCATCCGAGCGTGAAAGGCATCGGAACGCCAGTCCTTGGGCCAGTATATCCTGGTGACCCGATTTAAAACCGAGCGCCCCTGTACGACCGCGAGGGGAATTTGAATTGCAAACAAACGTGTGAAGAGCCTCGCGGCGCCGCGCTCCGTTGAACGGTCGGTTGGAACCAAACCGACCAGCCTTGAGCAACAGGCAGCGAAGAAGGAGAGGAGAGTCGCAGAGAGCTGCGGAGTGCAAAAGAGTGTCATTGTGGTGGCCAAGTGCTTTCTCTCTTGCTCTGTGATTGTGTCTACGAGTGTGTGTGTGTGCGCGCGTGTGTGTATGTGTTCCTAAGCTGGACACAGGATCCACTGTGTCTTGTGTCTGTGTAGTGTGAAGGCAGCACAACACAATCCCAGATGCTAACCGTCCACGTGTTAATGTAATCCTTCATTCGTGTGTTTCTGTGTGCGTGGCCGTCCGTTCGTGCGTGCGTGCCACGGCCTTGTGTGTGTGTGCGCGCGCGTGTGTCGGCAATGTGGTGCGGCAGGTGCGACACCGCCAGTTCACAATCGAGCGAGGATCGCGGCCGCCTGCCGTCGACCAGGCGCTCCGCCACGGTGTGTTGCTTGCCCGCGGTCCTATGCTACGGCCTGCCGAATGCAACCTGCGCGCCCCGCCACCCAGTACTGCACTATTGAAGAAGCAAACACAAAACCCACGAGAAAGAAAGTACAATGAGGCCAAATAAATACGATGTAAGTATGTGTGCGGTTTTTTTCGATGCGGTGCTGCCGCCTCTGTGCAAGCATAGGTGTGGGGCTTTAAATGGAAGTTTATCTTAATGACACATTAGAGTGTGCTGTAATGCTCTCTACCCGCAAAACGGGGATTGTTGGTAGCGTGTGGCATTTTTGAAATTCTTCCCAGTTGTGTGACATGTTGGCTTAGAAATGAGCGTTTGTAATACATACGATCACGTTTTGCATGATCCGATCCGATTCGTCATGCTGCATTGGAGGTAATGTTGCACTATTTGCTGATGGACGCTAAACAAAGAGTAAAAGTTAATTGTAACGCCGTGCTGGATGGAGCTGTCGCTCAGCGGATGTGGCAAGCGGTTGATCTCACACAACGAAGATCGTGTACTGAAGTCTAGTTTGGACCCGCGTGCACGCGTCTTGGTATTTGAACTTTTCAACGCCATTTTAAAGGGCCTTTTGTTAATATTTATGAGAGATGTGTTTTGAACTCATTAGTTATTAAGATAAGTGGTTCTTGTGGCATATAAATTTGATGAACAATTATCAATTGCAAACATACATAATCGCTCATTTGCTTAACATTTTCTCTGAGTATGATACAATTTGTAATTCGTTTCGAATAAAATCATTGCTCAGCCACTCAAACATGGTATTCGTCATGTGACGAGGAATGGTAATGACGGTGTTGTAACCTTCAGCTGAAGGCTATATTTGCACACCGGGCAAATATGGGACCATGTGCAATTTATTTCGATCTTTCCCACCCCTCCCCGAGCTATTTTGGGCGACTTTAAGAATAAATCCGTGTTGCGGAGAGACATTTTTATTCCTGCGAACGACATTTGCAAAATTTGCACAAATTGCACCTTCCACTGCTGTTTCTGCCTGTACCCATTGGTGCCGTTTGCTCGTTTCAGGGTTAATCGAATTGCTGCCCCAACCCAACGCAAACGAGCACAACACAACAAGCGGACAGCAGGATCGTTTTCGGTTTTGCCGTCTACAAATGGCATACAATCCGGCGCTAAGTGGTTGCAATGAGAAAGCACCCGATTGTTGTTTCAAACCAACAAACCGTCATCAGTGTGGGGTGGCGCAGGCGAGAAAATGTCACCGATTATATCAGCCACACACTCACACACCCGCAGCTATAGCCGCTCCGGGTGGTCTATTTGTCTATGACCATTTCACTGCCAGCCGCCCAGCCGCCCATCCGTTCGTGGTTCGTTTTTGGCATTTGTGGGCTATTCTTGCCCCAGCAGTGTGCTTCGTCATCTTCTCGCCATCCTGCTGTGTGTGCGTGTGTGCGCGGTTGTGCCCTTCATATTTATTGCATTGGGATTTTATTGGACAGATGCTTTTATTATTATTTGATGATGATCATCATCATCACCGCAGCCTCTGCAGCGCTGAGATTCCATTTGCCTTCTGTTTGTTTTTTTGTTGTTTCCTTTGGGTGTGTGGTATTGGGTAGCAAGCATGGTAAGCAGGCTCAAACGCAAACAACCACACAGCCACGGACATGAAATTTATGCTCTCTGTGTGTCTGCTCTCGGTGGGGCGGCCGTCTCGTCAAATCTAACGTCCCAAACGCCCCAGCAGCTCTCGGACGCGTGTGCCATATCGAACCTCCCGGGGGTAGGAGAGAGGATGTAGAGTGTGTGTAGTATTGTATGTTGCCCGTTCCAACCCCCTTTACCGGGGCCAACCCCCGGGACCGACCAGCGAGCGCTTGGGATTGATTGATTTGATTTATTCGAGACATTATAACCTCTGCCGCCAGCGCTCCGCGCGCGCGCTCGTTCGAAACTGCGACGACCGTTAAACGATGGTCAAGGAGCGAGCGAAAACACTAGAAAGGTCGTACAAGCAGAACCGGGGCGGGAGGTTGTGTTTCGCATTATTAGCAAGTTACAATATTTCACCATACGATGCCATACAATCGGTTGGGATGATGTTGCTACTGCTGCTGCTGACGTAGCCTCCAGAAGGTTTTCGGGAGTTTTGCTCCCATAAGAGACGGCACACAAAGATGAAAGGCAAGGAATAAAGGGCAAACCATTGAACGGCTTGCTACCGGAAGCTGGACAAATGTGTTTTCCTGTATGATTGAAGGTGACCAGCGTTCAGCATGCTTTGTTGTTTGATTGTTAGTTGGCAAACTGCACGTTTCTTGGGTGAGCGACCATCTGACCTCCTTTGATTGCCCTTGCACACTATGTGCTCGAATGACTGAGCAAAACTGAGCTAACCTTTTCCAGCTGGCCGTGTATCCAGTCGTATGTAATGTGTATGCTTCCTGCAGGTACAGATATTGCATTCTATTTATACTAAACCAAACCGATAGCGCGACGTTGATTCGCATCGTGCGTAAAATGATTGGCACTAATAGATAATGGAACACTGCGCCAGCCAGCTCCCCCGATGCTCGGGACAGCACCAGTTGTTCCGGTTATGATTTTATTCCCCTAAACGCTCTCTCCGCTTCTTCCCGCTCAGACCGCCAAACTCTTCCTGGCAGATAAGAAAATTGGCCCCAAACCGTATCGGCCTCGGGAAAGTGCGTAGCAAAGTTTTGTGGCCACAACCCTCGTGGCGCTAGTAGTGTAACCACCCTTCCTCACAGCCAGTTGAAGAGGTTCCCCTCCCGACCTCCGTTTCCACTTCCGCTTCGTGCATCGCCCCGACTCGTGTTCGAGTGGCGCGAGGATAAGGGCGCCCCCTCCCCAGATAAGATCGGGGCGCTGTTCGAACGCGAATCACACACCAACCATTTGCAGCCTGCCCGATGTTTGCAAGACCTGTGCTGCTAATCTGGATTTACTTTGTAGCGCGCACAAACTTCGAGAAGAAGTGCGCTCGTAGTTGAGAGGGTGGTGGCCCATTATCTAAAGCATCTGAAATGTGTAACAATTGCTTGCGGGAGGGATTTGGCAAAACAAAAACCATCCATGTGAATGGGAAACCACTGCGCCAATGTTGGATTTCACCTTTAAGCTTCTCCAAATGTCAAATCTGAGTCTCAGCCAAGCATTTAAAGCCATCCTCCACAAAAATAGTCATCAAATGTCTGCTTTGCCTTGCGCTAACGCGCCTTTCATTTCATTCCCCGTTGAGCGGGTTTGTGACTTTTTGTGTGTCTGTGTCGGCGCGTAAATCAACTTCCTCTTCCGGTGCAACGGTGTGCGGGGCCGGTGTCCCGTCATAGCGTAAATGGGTGCTGCAGGCGCGAGTGCAGTGTCCGGTCGGGTCCCCCTTCTTCCGACTAGACGACACACGAGACACGAAAACAATTGCAGCCATTCTGGTGAAGCTGACCAGCGGTTTCATCATACTATTTTTTGTGGCAGTGTTTTATGGTTTTTGTTGTGTGTTGTTGCTTACCGTTACCCCCGTCAATCAATGACCGGCCCCGGTGACTACGGGTCAAATTGCTCAACTTAACACCAAGAGTGTCCCTTCGCTACCTCGAACTTCACTCCTCTAATGCCGTCCCTAAACAAACCACCGTTCGGCCGACATTGAGGGATGGGTGACGGGATGAGCGGGGCTAGTGAAGTGTACTGCACAGTTGTGCTTTTCTGATGCAACGCACCAAAGGTTGACGATGGTAAACGCATATGCCAGGCGTGTCAAACATTTGAAGTTTGCGTAGAACTTTGGATGAGTGAGAAATCAATGTTGATTGGGTATATTTTTGCCTTGAGTTTTTATTTAAATTATTTAATCAAAAATGCTGCACGGCATGTCTGTTAAAGTCTTCAAAATCGTAATATTCAAATTTCAGTTAGGAAAATCTATTTCCTAACGGATCATGAATTGACAAATTTTGAAACAAGTTGGAGAGATTTTGAGCGCGCGCGACTACGTTCAACTAGTAGAAGAATTCTTTATAGGGTTGAATAGAGTAAACCTCTTGATAATTTATGTTTCAACTGCGGCTGAGCAAATCCACAGTCGAGTTTGACATAACTGACGTAAATGATTTCGTTTTTGCACGCGCCATCGAGGACGGTGAAGAAACTGCAGCACCCGCTGGAGTGTACGTGCGTTTTTTCTTCTTCTGCTGCGTGTGTGTGATTGTTAACTGCCCGGTAGAACTTCGGTATCCGTGGTACACCGTGCGGCTTCGGGTTGTACGCAGGCAGCTGTGATGCGAGCGGCGTGACTCATCCGCCGAGTGACTGTCAGCGCGAAGATGATGGTTCCAATGCACTATTTCAGCCAATACGCGCGGATGCATTGTGTTCAGTGACCGGCGATGGCAACCATTGGCGCCCTCGGGCCCAGACTGACGGCGGCACGGGATTAAGGCCGCCCCACAAACCGATATGCTCCTTTCGCCCTTTCTGGTGTGAGACCCGAGCGCCCGCGTACATGATCATTGGCGGATCATCGTTGCCTCCGTGTTTGCGACACATTCGGAAGTTAGTATCGTTTTGGCAAGTCAACCGCACAGTAGTGTTTGGAGGTATCGCCGTGGATTAGAGCCATTTGTCGCAAGAAGTTCGTCGTTTGCAGCTGCAGCTAGGTTCGTCACGGACCAGTTCGTTCTACTATTGACCGTTCAGACCTCAGGGGAAGATGGAGCTGCGCTTACTCGGCGCTGCGATCACAGTGGTCAGAGTGGTGCGGATCAGTAAACGTTCGATCGTACTGAGGTATGTGGTCTATGTTCTCCGAAAGAAAAAAAAAACGGTACCCATAATAATGTCAACCCAACGGGGGTAGTAGCGCTCCATTCATGTCCAACACACATCTCCAATTCCATGCGTTGCGTCCCTTTCACTCTCCCTTTCACTTTCCGGGCGTCCGGCGTGTCGTAGATCCGTTGCCCGCGGGATTTATGTGCACTCCACACTCCACGGTAGCGCACGTTGAATCGGCATTACCAACCCAACACGCGACGTGAGCAGAACATAAACAACAGTGGCAACACTTGGCACGATTTGTGAAGAGTGCCGGTGTGGTCTGAAAAAAAGGGGAAGAGAGTGGATCCCCGCCGTGGGGATAGCACGCAATGAAATGCGGAGCGACAAAGTGGTTCACCGCTTGCGCAGGTTTGGTCCTTCGAACCGGATTCTGTGTACGATGAGTAGTCGGCACACACTCTTTTGTGTGTAAGGGCGAACGATTCCGAGCTTTGTCGGCATGCGAGCGTGCTCACTTACGGATCGTGAGATAGCGTGCGGCTCATCCTTGATCGAATCACGAAGATCACGCCCTTGCGGGCCCTAATGGACTGGCTGGGCTGGGCTTGGGCTTTACAATGGACGGGGTTACGAACACTTCCCGGGCAAGGTCATGAGAAAGGGCACCACCAATAACGGTGCGTCTCAGAAGGTTAGAGAGAAAGAGAACCACACAAGCTGTGATTTTCGAATTCGGTCATCAGGATCTTCCATATCAACAGCTCTGTGCCGTCGAACAGCTCGGGACGGGTAACGACGAACGCCGGAGGGTTACGGAATAGCCTACGCCATGGGTGCAACAACCGTGCACCGTTGCGCTGTCCTAATTTTGTTTTTGATAGGGCTTTATCAGGGAAAGAGGCACACACTATTCTTACGACAGAGCAAATGTGTTTTGGAGTGTATCTGCGGCACGCGGTTCCCATCCACCCCCTCCTAGCCCTAGCCCTAGGCTCTTATCGACACACGATTTGTCACACGGCGTGCTGTGTGCAGGTGTTGGTGGGATTTGAGTGTTGTGTATTGATTGTTTTTACTTCGCGCCCTACTCAACTCTTCCCCTCCGTAAACCGCTCTTATTCCAGTGTATGTGTGTGTGTGTGTGTGCAATGCTCGCGATGTTGTTGAGATAAGAAAGTGGCCGAGGGTTGAACTAAATCGTTTCGCGTGGGGCCGGGGAGAGAAAAAAAAACACACACACAACAAGGGTGCGGGTTGTTGGGTCGAGATTCAACAGCCCCAACAGTTTGGGGGACAAGTCAAACAAAACAGTCAAGTGCGCGGCCAGTGCAAGGGCCAAACTAGGTTTACAGAAACTATCACCGCACATTCCTCATGTGGGTTTGGGCGCTCGATGCGCGCACTGATATGCTTCTGGAGCTGTGTTGCAGTGTGTTGGCTCGGTTGTCAACTGGCCGTGTTTTATAGCAATGGGTTGATCTATTTATGATCATAATTTTATGGTACTCTCGTTCGCGCTCGTTCTGTGTGTGCTGGGCGGCACTTGGAAACGATTCCTTTGTTGTTCAAGGAAAGTGTCGTAGCGCCTCTTGGCGTGTTTGTTGGCAAACAATTGGAAATGAAGTTACAGTGACACCTGGATAAGGGAAATTCCTATTAGAGATAACACTCGTAAAGCTAGAAGGTGAAGAAGGTCCCGGAACATTTATTCTGGGGAAGATCTCGATTGTTGTGAAAAAGCTTTTTCTGTCTCTAACCCAAATTTCTATAAACCTCCTCGTACAGATTGAAGAATCTAAAATGCTCTTTGTAGCATGAAACTAAGCGTGAATTCTTATCTTTCTTGATACGTTCTCTAATATCTAGATTTAATCATAGTACAAACTTTCATTGGTTACGAAATGACGCTGCGTCCATTGTGTAAACTCGCTCTCAAAGAATGGAAATCAATGTTTTATCGCTAGTAACTCATCGTTGTGCTAATAACAATCCGTCATTCTCTGAGTGTGTGTGTGTGTGTGTATGTGGGCGTTTGTGTATTCTAATTACACAAAAAAAGCAATCGCCTGTTGAGAGTATTAACCCGCTCGGTTGGCTCTGCCGGCGCGCTCGCTTCTCCGTGTCGGTAGTCAGCCAGCTGGAATGTTGGGCAATAACAGTTTTACTACTTTGACTGTTTTGCTAATGCGCATAATGTGTAGTAGTAGTAGCAGCAGCAAGCAGCACGGACGACGTTTTTGCCGTATGCTTGCCAGGAGGTGTTGGCGATGAGAAGCGAAAAACAAACGCACAACACTCTCGCCAACGACTACATAGCATCCAATGCCCCGTCCGAACGGCACGGGAACCCAATAGAGCATTTGTGAACCGAACCGGAACAACACTTTAGTTTGTGGAGGGCGAAACAAAGGGAAGAAGAGGTAGGATGGAAATCACGATGCACACCCGCGGACAGCAACTATTCAGCCGTGAGGCGCCTTGGTGTTAATTTATTGATATGTGAATAATTTACTAATACATTCCATTGCTGGCGACGCTGGCGGGCGAAAGACCGACCCATGCGCCGTTCCCGTCGGCGTCGAACCATCCCGGAGATGAGAATGATGATGATGATGATGGACACTAAACGTCTCGGGCTCTTAAAAGCCTGATATATGTGCTACCGCACACACACACGCACGCACGGTACGGGCACTTCGAAAACGGGTGATTTGTAGGAAGAATTTCCAGCATCCAGCCGGAGTTGACTCAGCGCCAACCCCCAGCAGGCTTTAAATTGACATTCTTTCATCTTCCTCATGACGTCATGTTCGGGAGGGGGTGTTGCGATTGGGAAGTTAATGATTCGATTAATGCCTGCGAAACGGAGGGGCGGCTCGAACAGTTTCTTATCTTTATTTCAACGTATAACACACTGCTAAACAGTTGTGGACAAGGGACTTCACTTCATGGAGCACGTGTTAGCAATTAACAGCATAATAACGAACCGCCAAAATTTCTCCTCCGATAACCATTTTCGCGCTTACACACGCGGGGAAGGGACGAGAATAGGCAAAAACAGCAACCGCTACACAACACAGCACTGTGTTTTGAAGGTTCTCGATACCAAAAGACCGCCGCCGGATCATGAATATTCATTTGCGGAGTTGCGGAGGACATGGAGACACCTCTATGGTTGGGTCCGTTTAGGGTCTTTTTTCGATTCTCCGCTGGCCGTGGGGAGGAAGTCGTCATTAGGAGCCAACAAAAAATGGCTGGCTGTGGTGGTCCCTAATCATCGGCGAGATAATCAGATTGTTTATAGGAGTGTGTTTTATATTTCGCGGCCTAACCCGGACCCCGTGTCGGGGGCCTCGGACATCTGTTTCGCATCTAGGGAAAAGGAAGTGATTTCACACCTCACACGTTCCGTTTCGTTATCAGATTGTTCCGCCACCCTAGCCCTGGGCGAATGCTGTGTTAATTGGTGTGTGGTTTAAGGAGTTGCAGCAGTTAAGAAGAGGTGCGAAGAAGGCAAATGTGTTACATTAAGTGTCAACAAAAAAAAATGCGATGAAAACATTTTAAAAAAACTAAACGAATCGTGAACATGTTTACCCACGAAACTATCACTTTGAGATTTGTTTAACAAAAAAAAAAAAAAGCAAATTCCATTACAGAGTTGCGAATTTGTCTAACATGGCAAACGAGTTTTGATCATGCAGGGTTTTCCATGTGAAGGAGTGTAAAAAAATAATAATCTTGAAATCTAGCTGTTTTATAATGGACATTCCACAAAAGCCTGAATGAATTAGGACTGCTCATTAACAAATCTCCCGTAAACAATAAAAGTAAAGAAACAGCATGCGCAAAAAAGAATCACTGAATTCCATCATCTTTGTTTTACGAGCTTGCGAGGCGTTCATGTTCCCCACATGTCAACCACCATGCAAACGACGACATAGGACATCGGTAGTTTTGGAAAGAACACGAGCTTTTACCGTTTCGCGAGGACGGCAAACAAATGGCATAGACATTGGCTTACTTTGCATACTGCTCGTTGGCGGAGTTTTGAAGACGGGAGAATTTATGCTTCAGCGATCCTGTTCCGTCAGCCCGAACAATCTCATAAACAACCACTTTCCTTGACCAGGTCAGGTGGTTGTTGCTGTTGCGAAATGATATTCGTACATGTTGCTCGGGATTTTTTTTCATTTCTGTTTCTTTCTGCTCGCACAAAGTTTTGTTTTATTGCTTTGTGCTGTTCACGGGGCTGTAAAAACATCTGTCTAAAAGAGGCATTTAATCAAAAAACATCCACCAGCACACAGAAACCAATCGGCAAACGATCAACCGACAGCACCATCCAATGCTCGCGATGATATACGGTCGTACGCAAATGAGTGGCAGAATAGCAGTGGAAATGTCAAAGCAACGGGTTGGGCGGCTGATAAGCGGATCGGTTTAGAGGGGAAGAAGACTAATTTACGATACCGGGCCGACAGTTTCGATTTCAATTTGGGATCAGAGTTTTGTTTTTTTCTTGTTTCCTTGTCGCTGCTTTTGTTGCGGTTCCCCTTGCGACGGTCTTTTCGCGGGCTCATCAAATCATTAGATAAGTGAGATGCGCTAATGAGCGTGCGATATCGTCGGTGGGTCCAAAAGACGCTGAAGGTGTAACGCAAAACAAGAAACGGAGGAAGTATTAACGATTTGAAACAATGCTACAAAGCAATAGAAAAACCAACACAGGACAGCAACCTGGCTAACCTTCAGGTAAGCAGGATTGACAGGAGTGTGATAGCGGAACATAATATATGTACCGTATTATTGACACAACTATATCTAGGATTATCTATCCTACCTTGGCGGTTACTATCCAGGGGTGAATTGTTTTGAATTATTGCTGGTTTTCTGGTTATCATTTAAGGGATTTTTAAACACGTATTTAACACAACTCCAAGCCCCAAAACAAACAACAAACACGCCCATTAAAATGATTGACCCACATTACTGGCCTGCCGGTAATCAGTAGCCGGTAATGGTGGTCCAGTAGTCCGGCGTACCGTATTAGCATATTCAGCAAAACGGAATATCAATTTCGTCTGTTAGCCTTCGAAAGGGTTAGCACGTTTGGGGAAGCGACAAAAATGTAAACACCGAAATGAGCAACAATATGCGAGCGAGATCTACATTGAAATGTGTTCACCGTAGGGTATCGTTCGACAAATAACAAAAAAAAAAAAGAATATAAATATTCGAAGAATACTAAACCTCATTGGATAAATGTGTCCCCCTTGCGAGGCCCAACGCATTTTTTCACATGGTGAAATATTTGCATACCACCACCCGCACGGGAAACCCCCGCAGCAGCGGTTATTGGAATTTGATCGTTGTGAGTGAGAGCGAACAGAGAGGGAGAAGAGAGAAACAGACACACACACACACGCGGAAGGCTGCAAAAAAGGGGCTAATACGATCGAGCGCAAGAAGGTGCGATAGGCAGTCCGCCGAGCGCCGATGTGTGGTGTGGAGATCGACATTGAGACATTAGAGCGCGGCAGGAAGGTGACAGATGAAAGACGGGTTAGGGGGAAGTTGCGGGCTTCGATCCGTGGGGGGTGCCGAGAGCTGTCGAGAGAGCTCCCTGCGTGCGTGCGCGCGCGGTTGTTTGCCAGGCAGTAGCCACAGACCACCAGCCGTGGCGTTGATTAGTCGCACGAGTTTTAATGCAACCCGAGCGACGGGGCGAGCTCCACAGCAAGGGGGCAGCAGGGAACCGCGGATACCTAAACCGAAATGTTTGTTTTGACAGGCTTTATGATTTGCCGAAACATTTGCATTCATGTTCCATTCCGAAACCCTTGCCGGCTGGTCTGCTGCTGCTACTGGCTGGCCCGCGGTGGACCTTCCAGAAGCTGTACGGGCGTCGCTCCCAGGTTGCGCGGTGATCACGCGTTCGCCGAAGCCGTCGATCGTCAGCTTTTTATTGAAATCGTTTCTTAATGTTATGCCCCGGCGCGTGTGCGCGCCGGGACCCCACCGTGGTGGCAAATCGGTGGCAAACCGAGGGCCTCGGACGCTGATATGCATATGCGGTGTCGGTGTATCGGGCAGAGCCTGCACGACGGAATCGAGTATCGATTCCAACGCTGCCTGATGCACGTTTTGAGATATTGCGTAAAACTCGACGACGACGGTCTTCGTGGGAACCGCGAGCAGAGTACCAGTGCTGATATATTGTGGCTTATTATATTGCGCTATAAATTTTTAATTCAAGCTATCTAAGCGTCTGGTCTGGGCGCAGTTTCAAATAACATTAGTGTGTTTTATTGGATGCAATTGGAACTGGATCTTATCGTTGGGAAGCAGATGTTGGCGAATCATTGTAGTTATTATTCTCGATGAGCTAGGTTTATTAGTGGGGTAATTAATGATCTAAACTAGCTTTTATGGATCGTTTACGTATGGAGATCGACATTTGGCGAATGACATTTGTGTCAACACTTCATACCAGAATCCACATCAGTCTATTGTATGTTTATTTGTTTATTGTTGAAATGGTTAGCTCTTGTATGATTGAATTCTTTTACTGAAAATCGATTAACTTAACGATGTTTTGCAATTTTATAAAAGTTTTATAGCCCTTTCTGAGTGCGACAAAAGCAAAGTAACGATTTTGAAGTTATTAAAATGCTTATACTTCTTCTTCTTTGGCACAACAACCGTTGTCGGTCAAGGCCTGCCTTGTACCAACTCTAGTGAAGTGAGCTTTTGGCTTTCAGTGACTTACTGTTACCATAGCAGGATAGTTAGTCCTACGTATGGGGGCACGGTCTATTCGGGGCTTGAACCCATGACTATAAATACTTATACACTATCTTATAAATCTAATATGGTGGGAAACTACTGGAAAATACTGCCCGTTTAATGATTGCTTCTCTGACATGGTGCTCAATAGTTCTCCAAAACATGTCAAACTGCCAGTAAAGTATAGAAATTGTAATGTTGATATGTGTTTTACCAGTTTTCCTTCATTTGAGGGTTATGAAGCAGCTCAGCTCCGAAAATTGAAACACGGTAACTTAGGACGTAAAACCATTCAAAAACTATTTTTTCAAAGGCTCTCGTACATCAAAAAACAGCTAGCTTTGAAATGTTATGGTCAATTGTGTACGTTTAAATAAAAAACACTAGCACACAAGAAATTTTCACCATAAGAGCGTTCTTATCGTGCTCTTGATAATGTAACATTACGCATGACGCTACAGCGTGCACTTATAGTATTGACGCGTTGTTGTTTTGAGCAGAGAGAACTGCGGCTCAACGGCAATGAGCAAACGGTCTGAAGCACCCGTACCGTTTAGCAGTTGGCATAATTCTAAGTTTTCGATACGCTGATAAAATAATGGCGATAAACGGGTGCCCCGAGTGAGCGGGCAGCAAGCATAGTGGCTAGTATGGGTGGCCCGTTCGTTCGCATAAGCATAAGGTGGCCGACGACCCCTGCCATAACACGCCCCAGAGACGACGACAGAACAGAACGGTTGGCTGCGTGCAAAATCCATTTCGGGCGATGTGGTGCGAAGGGCCAACATGCGCCTACTGTCGCCTCCCAGAACGTCCCGATAAGGTTCTTCTGGGTGCAGGCGAAAGAGAGGGCGGGATGATGGTCCAAAGCAATTGCCCATCCGCATGCTAAACACCATCAGATATTAATAATTGGAAGTTCCCCCCGATGGGACAGGGCACACACACACACCCGGTGCGTTCTGTCCAAGGCCGGGGTGGCTGATGCAAGCGCCACACCGGTAGCAGCCCATCAGGCCGAGTCGAGGCTGGTGAGATGATCAGCACTGATGGGCAAAGGCTATTGGCGATGCTGAGATTGGAAGCGATTGGCGTTGGAGTCATGGGGCACGGGGCACGGATTGGCGCAAGGGATAGGTTTATGCCCGCTGTCGACGGGTGGTCCGTTTGCTCGTTTGGCGGAAATTAACTTGAGCGGTTTTGAGCGGTAGCAACGATATAAGGCGAACAGCGAGCACAGCATGTACTGCTACTACTACTACTGCTACTACTGTTGCCGTTCACTCGACTCCGTTGGCACACATGGCGCATAGTGTGTAGCAGCCACAGCAGTAGCACCTTGGACGCGCGCAGAAGGGAACATTGGGTTTGCCTCTCGACGGGGGTTTAATTAACGGCGGCAGTGCAAACGATAAGTGCACACTACGCGGGCACAGCAGCAGCAGCGCCAGCCCCGATCACGCTCCGTACGTGTCCGTTTTTTCGCACTCTCTCCCTCTATCTCTATCTCTTTCTTGCTCGTTGATCTCTCTCTCTCTTTCTCTTTCACTACTCGACCTACACCTGGCTTCCCGGTTGGGAATGAATGCCCTGTACACAACAACACGACATTGTAAACGGAGTTTTATCAGTAGTAAATTAATAATTTTTCCAGCAAAACGATTGGGCACTACTACTGCCAACACGGCCCTACCACCACCACCACCACGATAGTGCTGCTACACACAGTAACTGCTGCTACTATCGGCTGACGCCGTGCTTAGGTCGCAAACAGCAACCGGTCAGTGGAACGACGCAGAAACAGGCGGCGAAGGGGCACTACAGTGCACTACCGGCCTGTGGTGACGAGATTAGAAAGTTCTTCCGCGCGTGCGTGTTTTGCTTGCTTGCTTGGTTATCGATGGAATGTTCCTCGTATTACAGCAGCATCCTCTACCGCCGCCCGCCGGTGTGTGATAAGCCGTATCGCCTCTTTGCCATTCCAATTAACCGTTCGGAAGGACATTATCACGCAGCTGATTGAAAAGCAAAGGGTTCAAGGAGCGATGTTTGTTTAGTCGAATTTGTTTGGAGGTCGTGTTTTTTTTTGGTCGTTGTTGTCACTCTTGTTTCGCTATTTAACCTTTGTGTGATCTTTCCATCTTCAGACTGCGTGCCGCTCAGATCTTCACTCGCGCGATTACGAGCGTCTCTTGCAGCATTGGCTTGGACACAATTTCTCGGGACAAATGTACCTTCTTCGGGTATATTTTTAAAGTCTACTTATTGGGCGCATTGCTACGAAAGAGACTAAAATGCTGCTTGTCGGCTTTAGCATAACATGGCTTTAAGAATACTGCGTGCTTTAGTATTGAATTTGATCAGTATGCGCTTTGACATAACAATATTCAAAACTGCCACTCAACAGACGATGAAAACTCATCTTCTCATTACACACACACTTTCAGCTAAACACAATCTTTCCCCTCTATTAGCAGATCCTCGTGTGTGGTCAAACAATCATATCACCTCTTTGACGCCCAAATAACCAAATCATGCGTGCGCTGAAAATACGTTCACCACTGTATCTGCGCACAAGTCGCTCGCTCGCTCATCCTCTTGAACGATTGCTCGGTTTGAATCGGTTCGGTTTGGTTTTGATTTAGCTGGTAGTGCAAACTGCGACGGTGGCTACCTGTTGTCTCCGTTTGCAGCCACACTCCTCGACCATGCCCACCATGCCGATCATATATACCGGATTGATTGGTCACAACCGTCAACGATCAGGCTTGACTTTGAGTGAGCCCCCCCCCATTGCTCCTATTCCACAGGCCAATGCAACAGGCCCAGAGGGGAACGGGAAGATCTTCAAACCGACATTCTTGAGTGATTCCGACCGCTCCAGCAATCGGGTTTCTCGGTATGGCACGGGTCTTGGAGTTGGATTTGAGTGTGTGTGTGTTTTTTTTACGACAGACAGTTTGAAGATGCGGAACTGTCACGGGATGGGACATTCTTCACAGCGGATCAAGCAGCAGCCGTAGCTCTTATCTCGCTCCCTCCCCGGTGGTGAAGGGGGACATGCGAACGCGTGCTAGAGTGGTTACGGAGCTTAGTTATATCATCCTGAAAATGGGCATAAACCGGCATCGAACCGGGAAACTGTTCTCCCCACCCCGGGACCGAGCCGTTATCGCGTGATTGTTAACATTTTTTTTTCTCCTCTCCTCACTCTATCTTCTGCTGCTACTGCTGCTTGGAAAGCTCAGAAAACGAGCGGCTGAACCTTGAAAGGCCGCCCCGGGTTGGTGGCATGCTAATTTAATTAATCCTTTACGTTTTTTTGCGTGGAAAGGGTTTTGCCCGTCGTCGGGTCAATTGGCTTCCCGCTGGTGTTATGGCGCAGCCATTACTCCCCTGCGAAGGATAAGTCGCCGGTGGTTGTGCATATGGATCCACCTGGATGCTGCAGGATGGCTTTTCGCTCGTTTGCCATTTTGTGTGCCACAGGCAGACTGCCCTTTTTCGGCAAGCGGGTCCACTGCACACGCGGACCTGCGGGATCACAATCAGCAGCTGGGGGAACGACCCATGCGGGCACGGGGCTTTCGACCGCACCGCTTTTACGGCCTTTCCGCGGATGCCTCGGGTTTTGCTTGCTACAGCTCAATTAATCCGCTGCACCACGCAGCTGGGTGAACTGATTTGCGTGTTGCAGATGCTGCTGAGATACACTCGAGCGGATTGATGCTTTCGTGGATCGTTGGCAAGCTATGAAAACGGAAATGGGTTTTTGTTTAGCAGTTCTAATTATTGTAGAAAAGAAAATACGAGAAAGAAGCATTTAATAGCGACAGATTGGAAACAGGAAGGCTATAACGTTTTAATTACTGCTCATTCCAGAAGCTTATCAATCCATCGTGCTTCGCATACGGACGCACACAATTAGGGACCGGGTGAACCGGCAGCGTGATGGGCACTGTTTCAGGTCAGACAAACGCTCACTCTCTCTCTCACACACACACACACGAACCTGGAGAGGATATGACACATTGCGCCGAGGGTGCGCGAGTTCAATTAATTAAATCGTTAACGGCTTGCATCGACTTCCCGTGCAGTGGTTTTCGCATCCCTAGGGCACTGTGTGAGCTTTTGCCAAAAAGTTTATTGTTTTCAATGTGATTTTTGTTTTCTCCTGCTACAAAGTTGGGTGGGCGGGATGAAAGAAATGCTAATTGGCCGCGTGCATATTTTAACCATTTTTGCTGTGCAATGGAGGAAAAGAAATGTTCAATCCCGCTGGGGGTTGGCAGTATTCATTCAACTCCATTCATTTTATCACACCATGGGTAGACAGGGTGAGTGTGTTGCAGCAGAGGGAGAAATAATGTTTGCTCTCCATGTTATTGTATCGATAATAATAATGTTGGGCTGCCCCGCGGTGTTAACTGAGGTGGAAAAATCATTTAGAAATTTTAATCAAGACATTACATGCTGGAACCGTTTCTTTGGTCGCCCTTCTTCTTCTTCTTTTTCCTTTTTTATGTTGTTGGCCGATTTTAAAACGAGCTCTTTAAGTGCAAACAAGCATTTTGAGAGGCTATTTCGCTACCCTGCCCCCCTTATTCCCTCCATTCATCATACATTACAATGTCCTTCGCAGGACATCAAGCGGGCGACCATTTTTAAGTGGCCGGAGTGGTACCACTCTCAGCGATTACCGTCCACCAAGGGGGACGGGGGAATGATGGAAAAGTGAGCATCATTATACTAATTTCAGTCCTTTTTCTTTCTCTCTCTCTCTTCCTTCTTTTCACAGGGTATCACAGCTAACCGTCTATGCCAAGATTTTGTGCCTCCTGATGGTAAGTGTAGCATCGAGTGGAGAGCAGTCCAAAAACAGTAAAAAAAAGAAAGAAACACACAGATAGCACAAATTAAAACACCACTTCAAACCACCATCGTTTCCCTCCCGACTCTTGTGATTGTTTGGCGGAGACTGACTGACTGGCTGACTTTTGCTGACTGCTGCTTGCTCCTTAATCGCTCTTATTGTGACACACATTAAACAACACTGGAAAGCCTTTGCCAACCTTTTCCCCAACCTTGATGGGATTTTGCATCGTCCTCCCCCCCCCCCCTGTTTCTTCTTTCGGTTGCTGTCATCGCCCTTCACTGCCGTGGTCGAGTGTGTGCGATGTGGGAAGGCTTCTAACATTAGTCGACTTGTTGTGCTGAACAGCCTGCTGGAATGTGGCATCGGAAACAATCTCATCCGCTCTTGTCCCCCGCAATCACACCCCAACGTGCACACTCGTGCACTTGTCTTTTGGAGACGTTTCCTCCATAATAAGGCGCCGTCATCCTGTCTCCTGTCTGTGCTGTACGCTCGCGTCCTGTGGACAGATGTCGCTCCCGGTGGTGACGACCACTGACAGAGCCTGTCACTTGCCCCCGTTGACACGTCGTTGTAATTTTGGCGTAATTTGAAGATGGCCACACCAACAGCACGCACCGGTGGGCAAACAATACACTCCGCCTACGCGTGGCCGTGTCGCAGAGGAGCCGTTTTCAAATCGCCACTTCTGAAAGCACCTTACTCCCCGCCCGTGTGGGCGTGGGAGACCCCCACCCCACTGATAACAACGTTCACAATCAGAGCTTCCAAGCGCACGCTCTCCTGGAAGAGCTGTGGCGGTAGTGGAACGTGCTGGGGCTGTGGCCGATTGATTGCCGTAAACGATAGTGGGGGAGCCCGCTACTATCAGCCCGCTCGCATCGCATGATGGGCGACCCCGTTCCGCCACGTCCCACATCCCTAATGTCCTACCGTCGCCCGCACCTGACAAGTGATTGCTGCATGTTGATCGAGCGCGTCTATCTCTATCGAAACCCCTAACCTAGCCCATAGTTCCTTCCGTCCGACGGGCCGCGACTCGACTCAATTTACTGAAATAGATACCCCCGGACGCAGGGGAGGTTTTGTTTGTTTCCCAATTTTCCTCCCGAGCGCGATGTAAAACTAGTCCGAACCCGATTACCCGGCCCTTTTGCCGACGTGTGACAGACATCGGACAGGCATGTTGAGCGACGAGCGAGCTACTTGTCGTAGTTTTGAGGTGTTGTGTTGTTGGTAGTTTCTGCCCACTCCAGGGGGGAAAAAAGCAGGAGGTTTGTTTAACTATATTTGCAGCTTTCATCATCCAACTGTATCGACCTGTGGTGTTGTGGCCGTGTGTCCGATCAAACCACTCGGACGCGTGCACTATCTCAAAGTCTCCCTTTTGTACAGGTGTCTGTGTGTGTGTGTGTGTGTGATGACATGCAACGCCACGCATGAACCAGATAGTCAATTGTCACTATCGCGCGCACGGGGTAATTGAGCGAAGGGCAAATAGGGGTGTTATTTTCAATTATTGTTAACCGCTTTTCGCGCCTATTGACCCTTGTGATCAGCGACGGTGTGCTGCGGAGGTTCTGTTCATCACCCATTAGCAGCAATCAATGGTGGCCACGATCGATTGCGATCCGACGATCGGGGAAGGGTGCAAATTTGCATTTACACTAGTTTGCATTGGAATTGTGGAATTGTGTTACAACAATTTTTGAAGAACCTTCAACATTTGAGCGTTGGGCTTTGGGGGAAATTTTCCATTCCACAACACTCGGAGAAAGTTCGTCAAAGCTCGTTTAATTATCGGTAGTTGTTGTACTACCCCTTGTAAGATGTCCAATAGGTTGACGAAAGCAGACAGCTAGACAGTTCAGACAATTTCCCGTTCGATCGTACCTGTCCGTGGTTTTCAGTGGCGCTCGCGAGCAACTCATAAAAAACGCATTGTTTTATTTATTTCTTGTTCTCCCAACCACTTCCAGACATTATTCAGTGCAGGAGCATCAACGGGGAACGACCAACATCTGCAATCAGCGTGCAATCTAAAGTTTCTACGTGCCAAAAACGGTTCCGTGTTCGCCGACGACAACTTGGAGAATGGTCAACCACGTAAGTGTTTAAGCGTTTTTTTGTATCTAACGATTACTTCGTCCAAAATCCATCCCATTTCCGATGCAGCTATTATGCTAATGCTACCGTTCCGTCCACAAGTGGATGAAAATGAGCTTGACGTTTTATGCCCGACCCTGTGTCATAATATTGATCCCAGCTTAATACGGTCGACCTCGTGCGATCGTTGCCAATTCTATGTACAATCAAAACCAGCAGCGAGCGAGTGAAAATCTCCCCAAAAAATTGACTCCTTTTGTGATACTCCCCTTAAGCTGCAAACCAGTTCTCGGGCTCCCTTTATGGCAGTTGTAAAACCGTAAAAATCGTCACGACTCGCGCATTCAAATCCCCAAAACAGGGGAGCCTTGCATCGCAAAAATGCTGCGCTCAGCTGATTCGGGGCAGCTCATGAATGCTTCCGCGATGTTCGTTAAGAATTGAAGATCGTAAAGAACTGAAAGACTCGTAAAACCACAACACACACACACACACACAAACGGATGAAGACGAGGGTGGTGCAGACACAGGAGAGGAATTCCTGGGATTTCCAATTTTGTTTCCGCCGTGCGGCGAAGGCTCGCAGTTTGCTGAAGTCCTTTTTGCTCAGGTGGCTTTTAATTATCCCTACAAATCTTGAAACTGAATGAGGTTCCGTGTGGAGGCAATTGTGTGGAAAATGGGCGAAATTATAATCTCACGCGTCAGAATCAGCGACCAGTGGGATGTTCGGGAAGATGCAAGAAGTATGCGAGGAGAAGTTCGAGATGAATTTATTTTGGGTGTTTCGCTTTTTTGACTGCCCAGTGTAGCAATAATATCCCTCAGCAAACACACACTCGATGATCCTCTTCGTGCGTTTAAGGCAGTCGCCCCGTGACTCAGGCCCCTGTGGCTGTGTGTATCCTGATGCACTTCATTGGAGAGGGTACGGTGGCGTCTTCGAAGAAAAAACATGCTCTCCGAGCAAACGCCCTGAGCCCGTGCTATTATTATCGAAAATTGATTTCTGCTGAGCGCAGAGCCGGCACAGATTATAGGTCGACTTCCTTTTCATTTGTGGTCTTTTTGTTGTATCCATTTGCTTCTACGCCGGCGGTCCTGCTTGCCGATACCGTACCGCCTGGGCATCGATTTAGCAGAACACGCGACTAACTGCTTTGGCGCACAACGGGATCTTCTAATGTTGAATTTAGGCTCGGCTCTATTTTCGATAGCCCTTTTACAAATGTCCGCATCAAACCGAACCTCAAACAGACGGAAAGGTGAGCAATTCGATTAAAGAAGGAAAGTGTGGATGAGCCTGCACGTGATGCCGTAAAGCGGGAAGTAAAGCGATTAGCGTACAGTCTCAGCACACACCTCAATTCGGGTGTATGGTTTCATCCTTCCGGCATCGGTTGTCACTTTTGCCCAGTCTTTCTAAGCTGTGCGTCACATTAGGGATATTTTTCCTTTTCCTCTGTCCCACAACGGGGCAATAGGATTTGCCGGTTTGAAAGGGTAATATCGTGGAATTAGGCGGGCTTTGAGTGAGCTTTTACCACGTGTTTCGTCCCTGGCTCTTTCAGTAACATCCAGCACAGTGACATCTTCCCCGATGCCATCTGATGGTTTGACAGACACAGCCACAGCCTTTACTCACACACACACACACACATGGCCGGGCCTAGCATTGAGTTGTTTTTAAGCCGTCTTTTATTGCAGTCATTGGCGATTAGCCGGCGAAGGAGGAGGATTTTTGTATGAGCAGATTATACGATTGTTGTGCTGACCACAAATAGCATTAGATGAGGGAGGCACACGAAAGCATTAAATGGCTATTTGGTAGCATTAGGTTTGATGAGGTGAGGCAAGGGGCAGGTGTGTTGATGAGGCAGATGGTTGGGATGAGCACTTACTCAAAGCGACACCCCAAGGTGTTTGATCCGCATGTGCGCTATATGCATATAATAGAAGGATAATTGCTTTTGGATGGAACGGGGAAGTGCTTTTTTGGGACCTTATAGGTTTATCAAAAGTAGAGAAATGAGTAGCTTATTGTAATTTAAAGCATTGTGACTACATTTGCTTCAAAAAACATGGAAGTAATGTAAAAAATATGCTTAAATTCGTAAAGCTATCCAATAACTTTCAGAAACAAATTAGGAAAAAAAACTAATTATTACAATAATATGGAAGAAATATTGAGAGGGTGTCGTCCACGTCTCGTTAGATGATAGACTGCAGCAAACAGTGTTTGTGCCGAATGAGGTAATAAAAACAAGCAAAGCCGCTCCTCCGTACCGAACATACAAACAAAATAAAAAAAGGAAAGAAAGGAAGGTGGAAAAATTAATAGCACAAAACGGCACGTTCAATAAGAGAGAAAAAAAAACACACACACATTTCAAAAGAAGAGGAAGAAGCAGAGGTGCAGAGAAGCGTTAGAATGCAGCAAAACAAAAGAGGAAAAGGTAAAAACGGAAAGAAAAAAGCGTGCAAGAGCTTACTGCGGGAGGCTGAACGGGAAAGATTAAAAGCTAAACGAACGAGCAAACAGGGGAGGGAAAAACTATCGCTGAAAACGGCGCGACGCAACAACGGAGGAACAAAAGAGAGGGGCGAAAGAAAACTGCTCACAAAACAAAAGTGGGAAAAATAAGCAAGTGCAGCAAGTAAAGAGCAGGAGAGTAAAAAAAAACACACACACAAAACAGTTGAAAACGAAACGACCCAAGAGGAGCGAAAAGTGGAAAAGTGGCAGAAAAATGGAAACTGAAGCCGAAGAGGCTCCTCCGCTCCTGCGTCACGTGTTTGCATGGGTAGGTGTTGGGCGATGCGGTGTTAAAAAGAATTAAGTTATTTTGGCCCTCTTTCTAAAGTGAGGAAAATAACACCCATAAACATTTAACGATTCTTTTGCACAGTTTTTGTTGTTGTTTTGCTGTTGTTGGTTGGAGTGAGTGTGTGTTAAGCTCATGCTTGTATTGCGTGCCTCATTCTCTCTCTCTCTTACATCCTTGGCGTGCTTTTTCACCTCTTGAAGCTGAAGCTTTTTCCTGAGCGGAGACTCGAAGCAAGCAACCCACCAGTAGGCGAGGAGCCGCTGCACCGGTTCTTGGTGTTCCGGGCTGTGGAGTGTGCATTGTTGCGATTGTGCGCTGCCCTCTTGACTCTTGGGTACCGTCGCCGGTGGTAGACGATCGATTTGAAGTGGCTGCACCCCCACCCTCCCCCCACACTCCGTCACACTTCTCCCTTCCCAACTCAAAACCAATCATAACGAATGACGCGTTCTTTGGTGCGTGTGTGTCCCGCAGGATCGTCGGGAGGATTGTGTTGTGGCTGCGGCTGCACGTGGAATGTGTGTGAGTGTGTGTTCGTCTCGCCGTTTAAATTGGTCATTGCATTGTGCGTGTACAAATGAAGGTAGACCACACACACGCACACGTTGTGAAATGCATTTAATTTCTTTCGAACAGCAGCACCCGGCAAAAACAAACCCCTTTGAAGAAATAATAATCAACGTTGCTGGTGTGGATTTTGCGCCACTGCACGTATGCACGCACGCACGCACGCTTTCCTTTCTCCTTTTTTTGCCCCTGAAGGTGTTGGCGTCCTTTAGGGGTGGTCTCCTTCCCACGGTGCGGACAATCGGTTCCGTTCCACACATCCGCATTGACGCGTTGATTAGTTTCGGGCAATTTGGTGGAGGGAGCAACAAGAAAAACAACAAAAAAAGAGGTGAGAACTCTGCTTCGGGGTTTGCCTGCCGTGTGCTGAACGTTGACGTTGACGTAGCCCCTGACAACGCGGTACGAAGATGGCTTTATTAGATGCACTTTTTTTTGCCTGTGAAGTGCGCTTCAGACAGGGCTTGCTTTGTTTCCGCGAGTGTGCCACTCGGCTTTTGGTGGGATGCAACGATGGCTCAATTTTCGACGGCCCCTGGTCCTTGGAATACAATAACGAGAGGTTTGCCGTGTTACAATGCTCAACAGAATAATTAAATTCTTTAGCACGTCTTCGGTTAGAACTTTTTGGTTTTTGTATTTTGAGAAAACAGACCCGTCTGTCGATGATTCAAAGTCCTTGAAGCATTGAAATGCAGGAAGTGCTCAACAAAGATGATCCGAAGTACCGTCAGTGTGCAACAGAAACCCGAAATCAAATGAGAACCAAACGATAGGTTGTAGGTGGATCATATCTTTACCTCCTTTATATGCATTTTCAAGCAAACGTTGGTTAGCCACGGCAGCACCTCCCAAAAGCCTACCGGTGGAACATTACTCGGACGCTTCTTTATGGAAAAACTCCTCGCCATCTCCCTCTAACGAGCCCAGTCCAGATGATCCCGGTTTACGATCGCATGGCGCCAATGTGAAACACGAAACCCAATCATAAACCTGCCGATCGAAAATTGGATAACAAACCGATCGATTTGAGTCGGGAATTGGAAATGAAAGAGGGACGCAACGGACGCTCCTCATGGAGCTTGTGAAGAGAGAGGAGTAGGAGGTGAGAAGACGCAGGAGTACACATAGAGGCATACGATTTCAGGGACACACGAGCATCAAAACAGGCAAGATCGAAATGATATTTTATCACTGATCCATTTATCATGGGCGACCTTTTACATGTAATGCTATTAGTTATTCTCGTATTATGTGGTCGGATTTACGTTTCTTGTTGCTTTTGTTATACGGTGTGTTTGTGTGTCTGCTTTGTTTTTTTTTGTTGAATTGTGAACATTACACGCTGCATTTTATGCCTACATTTCCTTGGACGATCGTTCGGAGGATCAGAAGAATTCGATGAAGATGCGGTGTGCTCATTGGCGATTTAAAAGTGAATTTAAAAACCATTTCCAAGCGCACTTTATACGTGCGAACCTGGCCAAGATTTCTAGTTAAGAGATTAAATTGTTTTAAAGTGCCTATTTAGCATATTCCATGACCTCTCCATGAGCTCCATTTAGAGTCGTTGGCGAAATGACGGCATAAAGCGGGACGGGATTTAAAATCAGTTCTGGTTAAATGTCACATCGTTATTATAGAACCATTTAAAACGGCAAGTTTATGGGACGTTGCGAGGCATCGTAGAATAGCAATAGTATGCTGGGCTTTATGTTAAACTGTCCCATAATGCTGTAGCTAAAACACTGCTCAGGGTAATTATTTGGGTGTTTTATGGCGAGGCAAAATAAGCTACATTAATGTTGCGCGACATCGGTCGGCACGCGTTTGGCGTAGAAAATAAAATTCACGGTCGCGCGAAAAGTATGCGCACCACTTCCGCCTTTGACACCATCGTGCAGCCGCACGTATTATAATGGCATTCGGACACCGATGGCCGTTTCTGCTCGTCGCTCTCCGTTGAGTGTTGAATGGAATTGCTTGTATTGATATGATGGGTTTGACACTTCCATTCAGCGATATTAATAACCGTTTCATTGAAGTCATCGTAGTCCAACGAGCAAAACAGAAACCTTAAAGGACACGGGCGATGAGGCAAGAGCCGGCAAGTGAGCGATGTTTCGTGCGAGAGTGGCCACTCTAAGGACGTATCAGATGACATTCGGCCGCCTGTCGGCATAATTGTGTTTCGCGCGAGAAGATGAAGCACCAGCAGCACCATGCGCATCAATGAAGTGATTGTGATGTTTTCATCTGCGCCAATTAGCTTAAGCTAACACTTTACACAGCCGAACCCAGCGCTCCCTGTGACACACATCGTGTCCTGCGGCTCATAGTTTGCTTTTTTGTTGTTGTTACGGTTGCTTTGCGTAAAGAGTTTTGGGCTGTGCTTCTTCACACGCCGATCGTGGCCGATGGTCATCCTTCAAACTGATCGTGTCGCGGGTTTTTTTGTTTCTTTGCCACTCTTCACTATTGCGGCGCACGAAGTTCGTGTGTGCGTGTGGTTTTAGCATTTGCGTCTGTTCAAATTAATTAATCGAGCCGTCAAGGAAAGCATTTACGAGTAGGACAAAAAACGCAATACTTGATTGTCACTTCGGTAGCGCGTATCCGCGGGTGGGTGGGATTGGGCGTATGGCCGCTGGCCGGGGCAGTGCCTCGGTACGTGCTTTGAATTGTAAATTTTTCGTTTAGTTTTCGGTTGCTTTGGTGGGAGGAAAGAGGAAGGACGGGTAGAGCATTCTTCGGCTTGTCACTCATCGTTGTAAAATTTTGGCCTGGTGCGCATCGCGCGTTCGTCACTTTGGGGGCCCATCACAGGGGGTTCGTCACTTACGTGCGCTAACTTCTGTTTACTTTCCACAGCTTCAGCGTTCGGTAGCAGAAGCGCCTGAACATAAACCCAAAAAATAGGGGGCGGGGCGGGGGGGGGGGGGGGGTTTGTTGGCAGATGAAGAAGAGTGTGTTTTCTTTGGTGTCCGATTGCATCTCGTTTTCGTCGCGAGATGGCCGGAGGGATTGTGGAAAATGGCGGCGCAACGTTTGCCTGTCATGTTAAACACATGTCCGCAAAGCGGTACTATCACGTAGCGTAGTGGCACCGCGTTGACCCGCGGCGCGCGGGGCTACCGAAAATTAACGAAACAGAAATGCAAAAGCGTTTCAACCAACAACCAAAACAAAAAAAACGCCAACCCCTTCCGACAAAGTTGTCGACGTCAATTGCGGCACACGGTCGACTCGCTTGAGAAGCAGGGAAGCGATAAGTCAATATTTTACCTCACCGACTACAACACCGACCTGACCGGCAACTGAAGGCCGAATTGCGTGGGGAAGGATACGAAATGCGAGACGCTCGACCGCGGGATGCTTAAGCACACGAAGAATTCCGTGTGCATTTCGCTGGCAGGCAGGATGGTGGCGGCGACGGCATCAAATTCCTGTATCCTCCACCTCTATCAGCAAAACAAATCGCACAATTCACGGATACGGTACGCACCGTATGATGTCAAGGCGCGTTAAAGACATTTTTTGTGTAGTTGCTTCTGCTTCTCCCGTTGTTATAAGAACCGCTCGGTGTGACAAGTGCCCGAGCGCAGGAATTCCTCCTTCATGGGTAACCTCTTCTCTTCAAACATTCAAATTTCAATACCAGAGCATGATGGGTGGGCGAAACAAAGGGACACACACGCAGGCCTGTCTTGCCACGAAACGCTGCCATCGATACATCAATTCTACAAATTCCAGCAGAACATTCCTGACCCTCCTGGCGCTGTCTTTACGGGCCCCGGTTGAGCTGTTTTGATTGGACGGCTAAAGCGCTACATTGTAATGCGAATCCTTCCATTCCACCTGGTTGTGGTTGCCACAATATTTTCATTTTCGGATAATAAATGATGATGTGGAGCGCGCATGGACGCGAGTTGTCAATTATAGTGGAGTTTGAGTTGTGACGGTGACCGGTTGTTTATTGTTATGCCAGGACGCAACAATGTGGCAATGTGTTCTTGCAGTCTTGCCCTCCGCTCGCAGCTCAGGGTGGTCTACGATCGCCAGCTGAAAGTTGGGAAATCATCTGCCCTTTGTAGAAGTTCAAAAACAATAAAACCCCTGAACACTGATTTGCAGGACCCCATAAAGACACAAACTTCACGTTCATTGCGCTTCCTTTCACCTTTCACCAGGGGGAGTACAAAAGGGACAGGGACAGGGTTCTCCGGAGGTTTTTCCATAGAGAAATTCGGCACCTCATCCTTCGCTCAACGTCCAAACTTTCACGCACGCGCGCACTTTTATTGTCACCCAATGAATGCCCGTGGCCAGATGACACTTTCTTTATACAGTGGAAAGATATGTCCCTATCCGTTGTGCGTGTCTGTTTTTCCCCTCGCACAAAGGGTGGGTGTGCAGCACAGAGACAACGGGGCGGGATTCAACGATGATTGAGCCTCACCTGGGGAAGCCGTGCTGGGTCGGAACATGAAAAGCTAGCACGGGTTTCCGTTAACCTTGTTAAGGGAGGTGAGCCGAAGAAAGGTGAAAATCAATCGTATCGGTTGACCAGCAGGAGAAGCGAGGCATAACGTAACACGATGCATTTGCTAGAACAATAACGATCTTGTCCGGCTGTCCGTGGCTCATTGGACGTTGTGTAAACGTGTGTGTGTCTTGTGTTTGTGACACGTAACTCCTTCCACCAGGGGGGTAGAGAGAGAGAGAATGAGAGAGCGAGAAAGGTAGAGACAAAGAACAGTTACAGTGATGAGGAATCTCATCCACTATTGCCCGAATGCCCACTCAGAATGCCCACCCGAGGCACGTTGGATATTCAGAAGATCCCAGAAGATCAGCAGGAGACGTTTCAGAATTCTTCCAAATTCTACCAATTACCGACTGCTGGGCAGAGGGCTTTAGCCGGACGTCTATCTCCTCCGCATCCATTGATCGGTCACACCGCGTGTGTGTGTGTGTGTGTGTGTGTGTGGACTTGGATGACTGTTAGATGCACATGCATTCCAGGTTGTAGGCTTTCTCCTTCCCTGGGCTGACTTTTCGCTCTCTTCCGCACCTGCTGCTGCTGCTGCTGGCACTGTTCCTGGTCCAGTGTCCCACAGGTCCCACAGGAACGGACGGAAGAGGAATGTCTCCGCCTCTCGGTATGTGGCGTGCGGGAGAAAGTTGTCAACTGCCCGCTGCCTAAGAAGATCAATGCGTGAAGGTGTTTTTTTGTTGTCCGTTCGTCCCGGCCGTTGTTTTCTTGATGTAAAGCTTTTTTGGAAACCCATCCGGCCCAAAGATTCCCAGGTATGGTGTGGCCCGCGCCACATGGCATCGACTTCAGGGGCGTTTATCCCAAAAAATCAATGTTGTGGGCGACAGGTCACACACCGACACACACACACGCACACACACACACACACATACGTACGTAAGACCGTGTGGGATGAGTGGGAATGATGAGTGAAAGGAAAACGAGTAGGTGTGCACATTGTTTTTATATTAGTGAGTTGTGCGTGTGTGTATTTTTGTTAAGTTACACACGATCCAAGGGCTCTGGAAGATTACTGCAAGACGAAGAGCAGTCCGCCGTCTGTTTCCTTTTTGCTGGTCGCCGACTGCCGAGAGGAGAAAAAGATGCACTGGTCGGCGAAAAAAAAACCCAGGCACCCCTTAAAGCGTCCCAAATGCACACTCTCCAGGGATTTCCGCTGCACCGAAAGGGCATGCACCGGGTGAGATAAAGACCGACCGTTGACTGCCGAGCACGGCTCATCGGTGCCTAGTAGAATTGCCCACGGCATCCCGCGGCAAACGTCAAAGAAGATGTCAGCGTCATCGTTCGGCCTGCGTTGGCCGTTTTCTGCGGAGATTAATGCTCGATGATAAATTGATGGCAAATTGACTTTAAACTCGTCCCGGGGACCGGGTTCCGGGACGATGGAACACACGTGCGGGAGTAGGTTTGCAGATCGCTGATGTACTGCCCCATCACTACGGGCGGCTACCTGCGAGCGCAAACCGCGTAATCCGACGTGTCGAAGGGCGTCCCAGTAAGGGCGTTTGCGTTGGGCGGTGTGTGGTAAATGGCGGGGTAAATGGATTAAGATGCCGGGAACGGGCGCACTGCACTATCTGCAAGTGGCTCCTGTCAGGTTGCGTTGTCCCGAACATCGAGATATCTCGAGCCCGGTCCCAGCAGCGGTTGTCGTGTACATCCAGGTACATACTTCCAGCTATCGACGGCATGCAAGTGCAGGAGTGTTGAGCTGAAAGCTGCTAAGCGCACCGGTTGGGTGTGCATTTAGAGTGTGGAAATCTTGCGTAGTGCCGGGTTGTCTTTTCAAGCGACGAAACATGTTCTAATGAGACGTTTTGACACAATGTTTTGTAGGATAATTGCTTGCGTACTACTCTGCGCAACAAGACACACAGTTGTGACATGGCGAGCAGGTTGCCGAAGGGTGATTGAAAACATGGCAACGGTTTGGAGTTGATCCAATAATTAATTGGGGTTCCAGTTAAGGTTAAGGTTACCGGGTGAATGTCTGGAAGTGGTCCATCTCGAATGTCTGAACTGTCCGTAATGTCTTGCATGTCTCGAAAGGACATGAAAAATTACCATACTCGATATTGACACAGGCGATAAGTCATCGGGTCCTCTGTCAGCATGAAATCCCATCCCAGCATCATGATCGATCTATTCCAACCTCCCGGAACACAGAACCTTGGTGATGCATCCTGGAGCGACCAAAATCGTGCAAATAGAGCATTATCTAGTGCATCAGCCCAACTACCCAATGTATCAGCAAATCCTAATGGGCAAAAGATACGGAGGACAGCACCGAGCACCATTAATTCTCCTAATGAGCTCACCAGTTGGAAGCCAATTTGTTGTTGTGTCGCTTATTGGCCTATTGGCCGTCCCCGCTTTGCTTCCGTGCCGTCCTGATGGCATTCCGGTGTTAAGCCCACGCTGCAGTGTCCTCCCGGGGATCATCAAAACAAAAGGAAAACAAAAAGGGTCAATTGAGGAAAATTCGACCGCCTTTGCTATTAAGCATCTCCCGACGCTTACGGTTGTCCCCCGGGGATGATAGCGAACGTATGTATGAATTCCACATCCCTTTCTTTCGGGCCAGGGGTTTTTTTTTCTGCCGCAGCCTTATCTGCTGTGTGCTGTGTGTTAAAATTCCACGAAATTTGTACCAAGCCCGAAAGAACAAAAGCATTTTCCTTCATTAGAGCGACCAGCCATTAGCACTCGCACGCACGTACATATATGTGGTCCCTCTACGTTTTTGTACCGATGTGTGTGTGTGTGGGTTTGCCTCCTACCTCTCTCTCTCCCTATGGGATATATGTAAGTACCTTATCCTAGACTTCCTGCGGGGTGCGGGAACCTTAAAAGCGGCCCCTGAAACCACTATCATCATCATCCTCATCATCGCCGTCATTCGCCAAACCACGTTGACGGAAGCCGGATTTCCAAACGGATTTCACCATCTCTAACTTCCAAACGCACTGTGGCAGCTGGTGTTAGTGTTGGCCGGGGGAAGGGAGGATGACAATTGCGCTTGCAATTAGTAGCGGAGGGGCGAATGATGTATTGTTTTATTTATCAGGTCCTCCACCACGGCACGGCGGACTTCCTCGAAAGCGCGCCTGCATTGCCGTTTGAATGCGGGCCGAAGCGTTGCATCACTGCCTGCCCGGCGACCCCTGCGGGTTCTTCTGGAAGATTTATTTCTCTATCGGCGATCATCGATTGCGATACGGTTGCGATCGTGCGCGTTAGATTCGGGTGCGCGATGAAGGTGCTGGTGGCAGTTATAATTAAGTCAAGGCTGTGAGTGGGGTGAAACATATGTTTGACCACCATCTAATTAGCCATTGTTTTGTGGCCTGGCCTGCGTGCGCTTAGCTTATCGGGGCAGATAGTTTTGGAATGTTCGGTATTTTGCCCTGGAAGTTATTAAATCAATGCCCGCCCTCTCTCTCTCTCTCTCGCTCGGCTCGATGATGACGGAGGCTCCTGAGGTGGAACGAAATGTCCCGAAGGGTGTTATTTATGACCATTTTGTGCGCTCGGTTTAATTAACAGGAGAAGCCATTCTTTCCAGCGCCAGTAGTTATGAATATTAATTATAATTTTAAACTTTATTAAAACTCTCGCTGTGCGCTTCTGTTAACCCACTGTTAACCTGTTTGAAAGTATTTTCCCCTTATTTAAAGAAGCCCAAAACCCATTGTTTAAAACTTTAAAGCTGACAGATGTTCTGGTGAGGTGGGTGTGTGTGTGTATTTTTCACCATTGCCCATCTACCACGGCGTAGTGTTGTCTCTCCCACCATCCTCACGACTCCTGGTGGATGCAAATTGGATTTTAAACGTCACCCGCAAGCCGTTACCACTCCCTCCCTGGTTTCCCGGTGAGGGCGGAAAATTTGATGCACGGTGACGAGAAAAAGTTGTGTTGTTTTTATGTTTGGTTGAGCAAATCCCCTCCTCCTCCTCCTCCTACTTTAGCAAACAAATGGGACGCGATTGGGCGCGACGATGACGACGGCGACGGAAATTACGTTTCCCGTTCCGGGAAATGAGTGAAAATCGTCAAACTCGCTCTCTTTCTACATTTCTAAAAGGATGACTGTCGCACAGATTGCAGTTTTTGCTGCTTTCTCGTCGAACGGTTTTTGTTTAGTTTATCTGTGTACAGGGTGTGTGTGTGTGTGTGTGTGTGTGTGTGTGTGTGTGTGTGTGTGTGTGTGTGTGTGTGTGTTTGTTCGTGTTCGCCTATCTCACCACCAAAGTGACTGTTTTCCGTCAATTTTCGAACCAACGGTTTTTGTCGTGCACTGTTTTTCCGGTGCGATAAACAAAAACAGGCAAGGCCGGACACGTCACGTCAAAGATGGCGGCACACACTGCCGGTTAATTGCAAACTAATCACCAATTGGCTGGATTGGCTGCAGAGTGAAGACCAAGAAGAGTCACCCGTTTTGGAAAAGTCGGGCCGCAAAGCAGGCAGGTGCGACGCATCCAGGTGCCAGAGTGGGTGATTTTAATTAACATTAACCCCGTTGCACAGCGGCAGCAAACGGCACTGGGACGAGGGGACGAGGAGTGAAAAAATAAAATAAATACATTTAATGCAACCTTCGGTTTAGGGGCCCGTTTCCTGCTCGTTGCACCCTGTGGCTGTGGGGCAAATTGTGCAAAGAGAAAGTGAAATAAAGTAGCAAACACACCAATACGGCACACACATGGTTGCGCTGTCGAGCGAAAACCGCAACTTCTGGCGAGCTTCCAGTAAAGCGACGCGTTTTCTTCTCCCCCCTTCCTCCCATCGCGAAAGGTGCTAATGGCGATGGGCTGGAGCCGTGTGATGAGCGGTTTTGGCATTTCGAAGCGTCCGTCCAGATGGGTTGGAAGTTGGAAGTCAATGAAAGAGAGGTTTAAACGGCACTTTTCCGTTGGAATAAAGCAAATTCTTTGTCATTGAATTGAACATGGAAAGGTGCCTCGTTTTGTTACGCCACAAAAAAGAAGGATCCATTTGCCTCCACATTTCCATTATGTCACAAGAATGCACGCGCTGAACTGTGGATAACGAAACTGTCCCGCTGCTGCGCAATGCACTCGCAAGCGCCCCGTGCCATTTTCATGCCACTGGACGCGCCCGAAGTGTACAGATTCAATTTACATCACCAACCGCGGGACTACCGTTTGCAATTAAAATGGAGGGAAGTAGCAGCAGCAGCAGCAGCGGCAGCAACAACGACAACAACAAAATCGCACCACTCGCACTTAAACCGCCGTGTAGAGTGAGCGAAGTGTGCCCCTCCGTGCCCTCCGTGTGCATGCACATGTGTGTTTGCATTGGGATTTTGTGTCAATTTCATTGAAGAAAAATTGACACCACTTAAAGACGAAATGTGACCTCGCACCCGGGTTGGAAAGGAAGGGAGAGGGCCGCGGGTGGTTTGATGGTGGTGGTGGTGATTGGGGAAATAAACTCAAATGACTTTCTAGTCGACCCGGTGCTTCCCATTACCGGTCAATGATAATCGAACGGCCTCATAAATGCGATTCTGCAGTGTGTGTGCGGCTGCATGTGGCTGCAAAACGAACTGCACGCGTAGGTGTTGCTTTTTTCGGCCAGTACCCCATCCCCATGGGAAGAGCAAATGTCAAATTGCTATTGATCTTTTGGCATTGGTACATCCTCCGAAAACGCGGTGCGCGGTGCGCAATCGTGTTTTGCGCTGCGCAACCACGCGACCGCCGGTGGAAAGGGAAAGACCGCAGCAGACCCAAGCACACCACCGCAATGGCAGTTTTGGTAAGGTAGGTCTTGCTTGCATCTTGCTGTATGCGATTACAAAGTTTCAGCAAGGAATTAAAGGCTATTAGTTTCTGTGTTTTTTTTTGCGTGATGTAACAACGTTCGCTTTGAATGGCTTAGATGGAGAAGATCCGTCCCAAAATGAATGTGTTTCACGTCCTCTAATTGTAATTCGGTGCTTCTTAGATACTATTCCCAGAAACGCCATAAAAGCGTAAGATTTATTACACATTAACGATTCACGTCGTCTGCCTCCCTGTTCCAATCATCAACCCGCTCTCCAATCGTTTAATCTTTGCACTGGTTGGACGTTCGTCGTCTGCTGCTGCTGCTGCCGCCCGGGGGTTAAATATATCTATTAACTTATCAATCATTTAACGTCTCTGTTAAATCCGTGTCGTTCCGTGTTTTGTTGTCCGCGAGTTGCCATTACCGCACGCTATGCTCCAGCCCCCTTTCCCCCTATTACTGCGCGTCTAATGAGCAAAGGCAGTAAGCTCGATATCCGAACGTGCCCGGGTTCGAGGTGAGCACCTTCTATTAAGCAATGTCTAAATTTCAAACCCCCTCGCGCACACCCGAGATCCGATTGGTGTGGCGAAAAAATCAATTTTGTTTTACTTTTTAACGGCCGCCGTAAAGTCGGTGGAATCATTGCCCCACTCGGGGTTGGGTTGTGGGAGAGTGTAACGGGCGTAACACGAGCTGTTTCGAGAGCTGGCCTCTCGTAGCGATTTGACTGACAAATGGGTATGGGTGTGAATGTTGACAGTGATTATTAATTTCATTAAACGGGCATAAAATTAACGAGAGAGATATGTTAAGCGCTCGCGCTCGGACCTCTTTTGCAAGCTAATTAATAACCGTGGCCGCAGTAACAGAGTAGTGTACCGGGGGTTCTGCAGATACTTGAGAGAGAGAGATTTTCAACGGCACAAATGAAAACAAAATCCCAACTCCCGATAGTTTGAATAATTCAATAAAAGTGTTATCCTCGGCTGACGATCTTGGCGGGCATATGATTCTCCGATGTCATAGATATAGCTGCTACACAGCGCAGCTATGAAAAGCAGATGATGAAATGCTGCCCCGATGCGATGCAAAAGAAAGCTCCAGATGAACGGCGATAAAATGGTAACTGCTCGGCGGTCGGGGTCGAGCACGGGGAAACAAAACGCGCGCGCGTAACAAAACAAAAGAAACGAGGAGGAATGAAATAGAAACTGGCGGGCCGGTGTGTGTGTGTCTAGGGCCTGCAGCTATTACCCCTTTGCGACCGCATCGTCATCATCCTCGTCAGCAGCATAAAAAGACGTTGCGAAGCGACAGCAGCAGCAGGCGGCAGCAACCACAGCAGCCGCAGCAGCAACAAACCACTGCACAAAGAATGTGAAATGTAAATAACACCATATCGCACACACATACACAGCGTGTACGGGGCCGTTAGAGAGGAAGGGTTAATGGGGCAGGAGAGGGTCAATGTGAAGGAACCGGGGGAGAAGCGCGACCGTGTTACGGAGAAAACGCCAACGGTTCAAGCCCAGGGTTTGAAGGAAGGCGGACACTGCTCCGCGCTTATGTGCGGGTCTACCGGGTCTACCAGGGGTCTATTGAATACTCATTCTCTCTCTCTTTCTCGTGCACAAGCTCTAGATGTCCTCTGCGGTCTTCGGTCTCGATCCTTTAGGAGTTTCATGTTCGGCAGCCTATCGGTTGATTTCCGTTAGCATACTTGAACCTCAGACAGGTCAGAATGCTTTAGCCCTTTCAAGCAATTGAAGATATCATAACGTAATATGCACAATATACTATCCCGAAACTACTAAAACACTCTTTTGAGTGAGATCAATCGAAATAGAAGAGTGAAGAGTAGAGAGTCAAATGTCCTACTCTCTTTGCAGATTCATAACTCGCTATTTTGTTATTCAACTAACTCACTCTTTGAATCGAAGAGCAATTCACTCTTTAGAAAGAGTGATTAAAAAAAGATGAGTTATCGCAATGCTTTCTTGAGCACTCACTTAAGTGGTTCTAGTGACTAGCTCGCTTTTTTCATTCAACTCACTTGCTCTCCGTGCTGACCAAAAAATCACTCTTTTAAGATTTAATTCGCTCTGGGAGAGATGCGCATCAGTTGAATAGTAAAAGACTTGAAAAAAGCTGTACCTGCTGAATTGTATCCATATCTTCACTAGCAAGATTCAAATCATTCATTTAACCTCTTACTGCGGGTGCACATCGCTAACGCTAATGCTCCCATTTGATTTCTGCTGCTTGCCTCTGTACTTACCTCATGCTTTCCCAACCATCCTACTGACTAGCCCTCCGGTCCCAATGGCCGTGTTCGATGACTTACCTATTAACACTTGGGAAGTCTCTGCACAAGCGTCGGAGCCCGCCTTCCAGCATCTTGACGCTGGTTGCTCATTTAATGGCAGTGCAGAGCTCGCAACCTTAGCCGCTCGAAAGCAAGGCAGGCGCTTTCATGCCACCTAGTTATGTTTGCATGTCTGCCTGGCTGCCTGCACTCGACGGTGGGCCCAAACTCCGAGAAGTGCAGCGATGCCTCTTCTCGCGCGTTTGTGTGCAACAAAACGCGATGTTTGATTTTCTCTTTGTCTACCACACGGGCGGTGCTTGAAGCACTTGTGCCCGACCGGGTTACATTACTTTTTCGCCCTCCCTTCCCAATCCCCCCCCGTCTGCCATTCATTCCCCTCGGAGTCTCCGCTTTGCAGAAGTTTGAAGATGTCCTTTAACCTTTCGCTTTAAAAAAAATCCCCGGACCCGGTATAGGTGCCACCAATGCCTAATTTGTTGTCCTCTTGGCGTTTTAGCAGGTCGACAGGTTTTTCTTGGGCAAACATCGGAGTCCTCAGACTCCGAGGGGAAAGCGAGTGGCTTGGGTTTGCTTTTTTTTTGCACTTTACCACTCCGTAGCAAGATGGAAATGGACCCCCAGCTGGGTTTGAAGCTTCGCCGGCGATCACCCGGCGTGTCTGTGTCCTTGCCGTTGTTGCTGGGTCCGGGGTGGATAGATAAAACTGTGCGCTTTCAACCTCCCGGTCTGTTTGCCTCCTGTAAGTGTGTACATTCCGAAACAGTTCATCTTGTTTGTTGCTTTTCACTTCTTGTGAAGGTGATTCTTGGATGCATCTTGGGAAACAAACAACACGGCCGTACTCCAGCTTTATGCTCTTGCCGTGTGTTTTGTTTTTGCGCCTTCGCTTGTGATTGCGTGTATGTGTGTTTTTGTCTTACTTTTTCTGCCCCCTTTTCCGTTGTCTATTGACTTTAGGAACAATCTAACCAAATTACGCCGGGGCTCGCCGTCTGGAGAATACGCCGTCTGTGTGGCCGCTGCACTGTTTTTGCTGTAAGGTCGGCCTTTTTTCTGCTGCTCTTGAGCGTTTTTGCTTGGAGTGTGAATTTTTCGCCTACTGAGACCGAAATACACACACACACATACTACATTCTCGTTTCGTTTATGCAGCAGTGCGTCCCGGTAGGTAGACCGACGACGGCGTAGGAGTATGTAAACACTTGTCCGAACCTACGGCCAGCCACGTTTGGCGCAAAAGCTGACGATAATGATGTATGGTGGCTCTTTTTGTTTTCTTCTTCAAGGTTTGCCTTTTTCGGCGGGGAAAGGAACGCTCGGTTTCGGTTACGTCGTTCGCGTACCGTTTCTATCACCTCGCCTCGGAGTGGTGTTCGTTAGGGGTCTCTTCCAAAGATAATATTTACCCACCCCGACAAATGAGGATGATGGAATCTCACGTTGGAAGTTACCCCGTAGCCGTTTCGTTTTTGTTTTATTTTGCTCTACCACCTTTTTGCACTCCCGTCATAAAATCTCTCCTCCGAGTGGTTTTTTTCGGCTGAAGTTGAAGGGGTTCCGGGAAGGAGTGCCAAAATCCTTGCACGGTCTGGTGAGAAGTAGTTCCGAAAAAACCGAAACCGTGGGCTAGACGGTCTAGAAGCTGACAATTGCAGTGAAATAAAATTAAAAAAATATAGAAACTCACACACACACACACGCACGGAAAGACGAACAAATAAAGGTAGCATTAGATGGGCGTTTCGTCATTCGGCGTAACAAATAGGGCGAAAGATAAGGCGCGTTGCGCGCTCGCTCATTAAGAAACAAGGCCCGAGGCCCCGAATTGAACAAATGAAGGTCTGCCTTTGTTTTGCTAACGTTATGCGTTTGTTTGCTATCAATTATGTTTCGTGGATAATGCCTGTTTGCCTCGAGCGAGTTAGTGTTGCTAATTTGGAAACGTTTTTACTAGAAAGAGAGGTAGAACAGAAAAGGTTCGTTCTTCCAAAATGTGTTGCAAAGGTGTGCTTAATATTTGTAACACGCAATAAATGGCACGTTCCTCATTGTAACACCTTTACACAACCAAACCTGCACTATGGCTGGCAATCTTTAAGCTGTTCAAAATGAGTTTTCTTCGACCTTTTCGGACACATTTGCACTCCAACATACTCCTCTTTAGCGCATCACTCACCCTCTCTCGTGCAGTCGCGCTGGGTGTTCACAACCGCCTAAACAGCAATTTCCTCGACCGAATCCAACCATTCTCCCCCAAACCATGCCATACCAAAAGTCCTCTTCTTGTTAGCCACACAGTGCCAGTAAGCCACAAAAGAGCTCTTATAAAGAGAAGAGAGTGCACATACACACAACACAGAAGAAAAAAAAAATGCTGAAAGGCTCCTTAACACCGCCAAACACACGGTGGGAATCTGCCACAACTGCCAAGGCTACAGGGACCAAGGCTCTGCGCTTTGTGTGCTGCGCGCCAGATTTGCGTCACGACATATGAATTTTCCTGCCCGTAATCGAAATATGTATTTCCCACCCGCCCTTTTACCCCCTTCTTTTATGCGCAGCATTCGTAAAATACGAATGCGGATTATTACGATTGAATATGCCTTCCAGGTGTGTAAGCCGCATGTGTGCGCCTGTGTGTGATATGTTTGGTGATTTTGGTGGGTAAGGGCCGGCGCGAAAAAAAAACGGGGTATAATCGAAAAAAAGAATATACGCTGGGAATATGAGGCGGGATCAATAACAAGCGCAGCGCAGCAATAGGAGAGAGGAGTAAATTCCCTCGTTGGTCCGAATGTGTGGTTCTACTGTGGCTTCGAGGGCGAAACGAAGGGGGAACTCCCTTCCCTCCCTTCCCCCTTTTGGGAAGGGCCCTGCAAAGCGGCAATGGCAAAGGGGAGGGTGTTGGATCGCGCGTCAGTAGCGTGTCAAGAGGCGCGAGATGTTTGACTCCGGCAGTGGACGGCCGGCTTCGGGAGAGTATATTATTTCGCTGCCTTTTTTTATTATTATTAATCTCCTTGTACGGCTCACACACGCTCACGCTCCTCGTCTGCGCGTTGCCTTCGGTTGCCCTTTGCCAGCTCTGGGAAGAATGGTTGGGGCCCAAACCAAACCCGCTCCGCTCCATCGCCACCGTTTTGATAACGATCGCGCCTTGTCGTACTTCCGCCTACGATTTCTCACACTCCCGCGGTGCAAGAGCGCGCCGTGTTATGAGGTGCTTTATAATGAAACAAAAAATATTCTCACCTTTTCACATCCAACCCGGCCTAACCAAAAACGTTGTTGCCGCCCTCCCTTCACGATGCATGTAAATGCATTCTTCTACCCTTACTGCCCCTCCCGATTGCTTGCCGCTACCAAATGCCCCGGGAATGACCGCGTAGCAGTGGAGAGTGCCCGGCACACACACACACGCACACAAAACGTACCACTACAACTACCGTGTCAGTATGGTGTTGCAGGTGCCAATCATTGGAAATTTAAAATTAAAGAAACAATCCGATTGTTGAAGCTCAGGCACGCGTGCTTGGCGCGCGGGTTTCGGCGAGGATCGATCAGGATTTCAGGCACGGAAGGGACATGGAGCGATGAGTGTTGCAGCACGGGGAAGATCATGTTTCACATGACTGAAGAAAGGGAAGAGGCTTTTGGGGTCTTTGATCATGCCTCGTTGTTTATGGGTAACAATTGTTACTGGCGGTGTGTTGGAAATGTGCTCCAGAAGCAAGGAGAAGAATATAGTAAGAAGCTTTCGATCGAAATAAGAATCGGATATGAGTCTGACAATGAAATATGTCTGATTATTGAAAATGTCCAGTAAGGCGTTATTATCACAAGGCAGTAATTATAGCCATTTAAGTGAGATATTGTAATCTACCTGGAATGTGAAGGTTGAGAGGTTTTAACATTAGTCAGAACGAGCAGCTTCTCAGTGGAGTGGTCAAACCGTTGAGCTTATTTATGCTTCGAAGTTCGTGGGTTCAAACCTGATGTAGACCTCTGGATTTTTCTAATTAACATCTTTTACAGTAGGTGTATATAATTGATGTAGTATACATTTGCAAATAATTTGATCATTTATCATCAAAACGATTCAGTATTCTCAATTATGGAACGCGCGGAGGTGAGGGAATTTAAAAAATACAGAATAATATTTCTAACCAGTATTAGGCTATTTTATTCTGATTAAGCAATTTTACCGAGGTGTTCAGCAAACATTCATTCCCCCCTCTCGGATATGGTCAATCTCGGGCCTTGTGCACCGACACCCCGCCACCACAAAAGAGAGTAGTGTATAGTGCGTGTTAAGTGTATCCGGCTCTCTTACCTGATAAGAGGGCGTATCGTGGCGCTCGCTATTCCGCACTCCTCTTCTGCCACCAAACATCCTTCGATTGGTGCAGCTTTTAAAACGGTAGAGAGGTGTTCGACCCCCTCTACGTGTAGCAGCAACGTGTTCGCGGGGAGAGTGTTGGCTGTAGTACGGGAGAAAAGATTCCTTCAAAACCTTCATCATACGATGGTTAACGCCTCCCTATATACCAGGTTCCAACCTCTCCGGCTTGTTGTTGGTGGTGGCATATGTGTGTACAATACACCACACACCAGTGTCGAGTGAGTGCTGCGCGACTCCTCTTTGAGGCCGCGGGGCCATGGGGATTCTCAGCGCTCATTTTCTCAAGCACTCATGAGTGCTTTTGAGAAATCCTCGTTCTCAGCGTTTGTCGAATCGGAACAAAATCGGTTTTGAGAATCTTTGAGAATCTTTGAGAAAGTTGACGATGCAGCGATCGGCTAACTGAAATATGAGCAATTGTGCTATTTGTTTTTCGGTAATCACTTTGGAAAATGTATTCAATGTTTATAATTGAAAAAAAAAATAAAAAAATGCGATCAAAAATATATTTTCTATTTAAAGCTCCAAATAAAGCATGAGTGGCAATATCAGTTTCTCAGTGTGAGAAAAACTGACGACGGCCACGGGCTCGCGTCTGAGAACAAGATTTGAGTGCTTGAGAAACTTAAATGAGTGTTTGAGAATGATTTCTCAGCTTGAGAAAGCCCCATGGCCCCGCGGCCTGAGGTTTCTCTATGGCTTCATGGGGTCGCACAAGGTAACGTATGATTAATTTTACCTCCGGTCGGTCGGCGTCCAGTGGTCGCACGACACCCTACCCCTAACCCAGCTCCAACAATACACACACACACTCTGCTCCATTCCCTCTTGCATCTTCAACCTGATGCGACCTGCATACACACCCGGGGCCGGTTGGAAAGAACTCTATCCGACTCGAATCTCTCGCCGACCCCGAAAGTCCGGCCCCGGTCGGACAGAGAGAGAGAGAGACGGTTATTGATCCAAGGAGGGGGCATGGCGGTGATCGAATAGGGGAAGAAGTGCACTGATCGGACTGTTCGGAACCGCATTAAGAAGAAGCAGCAGAAGACCAGGTTCTCCCGGGTGCGGAATGCGTACACTGTCCCGGGCCCGCCCGAGACACTTGTGAGGCGTTTTCAAACGGTTTCCTCCCGCCTGTGCCCCAGCAGCTTTTCCGGCTCTCCTTAAGGCGCACGTATTACTGTTCTTTTTCTTCTGTGCTTCTTTCACTTCGCCTGTCCCTCCTTCCCCTTGCTGTTTAGCCTTCTTCTGTTTGTTCTTCTACATATTATGACGCGCCGAAGGGAACCTGGAACCTAGCAGAGGGCAGTTGAAGTAGATTTGGATATTCGGACGGAGGGCAAAAGGGTGTACGTTTGTTGTGTGTGCGTCCGTGTGTTCCCTTGCCAAGCGGCTGCGGGACTGTGGCCCGGGAGCTCCAGCCCAAACAGGTGATAATGAAATTACCACACAAACCACACAAGCGCGCGCGCACACACACACACGAATGGCCCAGGGGAGGAGGAAGAGTTTGTGGAGGTGATCGTATGCGCGCCCGGGCGTGTACCGAAACACGCACACGCAAGATCGATGACGGCTCCGGCGGGGCGATGGCGCACACCGGCGATGATATTCGGGGCGTCGGTCGATCACACGGTGTCCGGTCACACGTAAATACCATCGATTTATAAACACACGCACACACACACATACGTGGTGATGTACATCAAACCGGCACCAACGGTGGAGCGATATGATGTCCAAGGCTCTTTTTGTCCATCGATTTTTGAAACTGATCGACCTCCAGACCCCCGGCTTGGAGAGATATTGGGCGGCGGTGGGGGATCTTTTAAATTCCTGAAATGTCTATGAAAATGAAACGGTCATCGTTCAAACCACACTTGCTTTGCGCTTGGGAATCCGGGTGAACCGGCGGCCAACAACTTACTTACTTATTTGCTTATTAGTGAAGGAAGACAGCAACCAAAAGTGGAAGTGACGTCCCGAAAACAGGGGAAAATGGGCACCAGGGAGAATCTAGCACCACCACGGACCCGTGGGAGTGAGCGAAAAAGCGAGAATCTGAACTCGGCCAACGCGGCACCCTACCGGACCGGTTTTATTACATTTCGAGATGCACCGGGAATATCCGACGCACTATTGGGCTTCTATTTTCATTTATCACACCTGTCTCGGCGTCTTCCCGGGGCAGGCATTTCACCACGCTACTGGGGCTGTCGGGCGGGGCGGTATGGTGGGGCCGACGATCCTCTCTGGTCGATCGATTGGTTAAACAGAACAACGTTCCCCCCGTCCGGAATATATCTGGAACGAGTTAGAACGAGTCCTCAACGAGTGCTGTTGAGCCGGTTGAGCCGCCACAAACGGGGAAGGCAGGAAGTGCCTTAAGCCTTCTTCCCCAACAGTCCATCAATGCCCCGGACACGCTAGAGTTAATGGAGTTGCGCTGCGTTCTTTAATAGACAACCCCAAACGCCCTTTTAGTTTGGTTTCCGAGGGCTCATCCCCATCTCACACCGCACGATGGTGGTGGTGGGTGCCATAAACCCCGTTTTTGGCAGGTTTATTGGACATCGCGGGTCCGACAGCATCGAGGGTGGATCGTGTTTGATGATGGGCACACATTTGTCTTTAATTTTCGGCAGCCCGTTGATTGTTTTTCCCATCAGCGGGTTTTTCTTGTTGTAGGGGGATATGGTCACGGTTCTCCCGAAGGGCGAGAATGGTTGTCAGCGCGGCTTAACAAATTAACAATGCAATTATCGCTAGTGCGCGCCCTCAAAGGGATGATCGAAGATCGACAAATTAGTCATAATCATCGGCTCATTTAGAGGTGGTGAGGGCCTATAAAGGGTTTTTTGGAGGGCGTTGAAGCCAACAGTGGAAGAGAAGTGGAAGTCGTTGTCGGTTTTTTTACTCACCCTCAGCCGCGTTGGTATAAAACGACTATTGTGTGAAAATTCACAGACAATAAATGATTGACGAGTGAGTTTGTTTTTATTATTACTATAACTATCCTGCGCGGGGCTTACAAGGTATCGTGGTTTGTGTCTAACCGTCGACGGTGTCGGTGGAACACACCCATGTTCTGCTGGGGCCGTGCTGGTTTGGTGGAATTTTCCTAATGCCCCACGGGGCCGCCACGGGTGTGAAGAATGCGAGATATTTATGATTCATTTAACTCGCAAGCGACGAACGCGCGCTCGGCGAAATCGCTGCGACCGCTACAATGTGTGTATGTGCAGGATGAAAAGGGCGAAACGGGTGAAAACACAGCAAACAAAACGTTGAAACGTGAAGTGTTTTGTTTAACGGATGCAGTGTTAAACCACAATGCGCGGGTGGGCGGCTTAGGGTAAACCCATTTTCCTTTCAGGTGCGATGATCCTGTGGCCTGCACTCTATCACGTGCACAGTTAGGTGTCCTGCGAAAGGACTCGGTTTGATTATTTCCCCATACACACACACAGCCGTGTTCAATGGCCGTTGGGTTGGGATTAAGAGTCCTGCCTGGGCTAATAGAATAGAAGTGTTAAGCCATTTAGCAGTAACAGCAGCAGCAGCAGCATTGGTTCTTTCCCTTGGTCCCGAGAGGATAATGCGGAATGCCCGCCCGTCTAAAGGATGTTTTCCTGTTGTATGCGCACTTTCACCGGATCAGCACAACAAAAAAACACGCCGTTTTGTCGGCCTCTACTTCTGTAGCACACCTTTGTGTAAGGCAAATAGAGCCGAAGCGAATGTGTCGTTGTTTTTTTTTACTCTCCTGTATTCCAACCACACAGCCCCGAAATAAGCCCACCCCGGAAACAATCCCGAGGGAGTAATTTGTGTGCCCCTTTTCCTCTCTCAACGATTCTGCTCCAGCCCATTCAGTGCACTCAATGGGATTTATATTTATAACGCTTCGCCTAACAATACGAAACCATTTAGCTTTTTCAGCACGCCCTTTGCTGGGAGAGAGGCATCATAAAAGTGTCATATGCGAGTACGACTTAATTTTTTTTTCCTTCTGTCTTCATTGAACAGTTTATGGCTGCTCCAGACACAAAAGACGCCTAAATCATCGCCATTCTGATTATGGCGGGGACACACACACACACAGAGACGGTGGCATATTATTTTTGTAAGAAATTTCTCCATTGACAGTGACAGTGGTTGCATGCCGGTCGGTTTTATGTGTCCCTGAGCGGTATGGCCCTCCCTCACGAAGAAAAGTGCGCTTTCCCTCACGTTCCAGGACAACCGTTTTTTGAACGGGCGCAGACGGATGGCATCTTCCTTTGGCAAGCTTTGAAGCATGTTTGGACAAATTTATGGAAAACTCCGTTCGACAGCCGTGGGTAGGAATGAAGAGCTTTGGCTGCTCGCGGCAGAGGCCCCCAAAAGGGCCATAAATTTTGAGCCCATTCTTATCCCAGAAATCAGCTTGCTGGTGTAGTATTTTTTCCCCCATCCCGGTCCGATAGTACTGTCGTTTCCATAATAGCTTACTCTATTTGAATGAAAAATAGTTATAATGAAAAAAAAACACACACACACACCCAAACCCTTACCTCGCCGGGCGAAAAAGCAGTTGTGTTGTGGAGCGGTTTTCATTGTCGCGACCGGCAAATGAGAGAATCACCGCTGGTGGTCACTTCGACAACTGTTGTATGATTTATGCTCGTAGCCAGCATACGACAGATTTTTGCACAGCAACACCACACACAGAGAGACAGCCCGCCAGACAGTCTTTTGTTTCCTGGCCGCTGGTGGATGGCATGGTAGACTTGGAGACTTGGTGGAGCATGGGACCCGATTATTTACTAACCATTTAAAACTGTGCGGACCCGGGGGCGCTGTGGTCGCCCCATTCGGGTTTGGAATGATTCATTCATCTCCCAGAAGACAGGCAGTGATTCTTACGCTGTCCGTGTCCCATCCTAGACGGGAATGAATCCTAGGGGGGTTTGCTTGTCCCGGGGAGGAGGCCTTCCAAGTACGTAATAAATAAGTGTGGCTCGAGAAAAGGGCCTATTTTTCCGCTCCACTGTTTCCTTTTTTAAAAATAAAACGGCTGTCTCTGTGTGGTAAATTTTGTGTCCTTGTGCAACCACACCGTCTGGACGGGAAGTTTGATGTGCAGGGCCCGGTCAGAGGAACGAGTCGCTCGTTCCCACCCATGCTGGCGCATAAATAGTATGCGGCGATGGTTGCGCCGCACCGTGTGACCGTTTGCGTTGTTTTGCGATGGGATAGAATTAAACCGATGGAACACATTGGCTCACGCACAGCACGGGGGGAAAACGTGGTGATTTGGCCGTCGAAGGACACATTTCGTTTGGTTGGCGTAGACGCGCATCCTCCGATTGTACATTTTCGTTCTTCTATTTTTAAAAGTGCACTCTTCCGCGCTCATCCATAAACATTTTGAAAGCACATGAAATATGTATGATCTGTTTGTGCCTCCCTCAAGCTCCCTGCAATCCCGTCAAGTATTGGCCAAGGTGAAGAGGTGTGTCATTCAACTATTGGAACCCTCCCTCACGCCCGGGTTTGGTTCGCGTGTGGTCGGTCTTTCGAAAACAATTTTCTTCAACCGATCCTCTATGGTTAGCACATTTTGAACCGCCACATTAAGATGCCGTAGCATTAAGGTTCTAGCGTACGAGGAACTCTATTCTCTCATCCCACCCCAAATAAAGACTGATCCCCGTAAAGAAGCGGTATAGCGAAAGAGTTCTTTTATGGCTGCCCTTATCGGGGCAGGCGGGCGAGCAAGGATCGACCCAGAGCGCCCCAGAGATCCATGGATCGAGTTCAGCACAGCGCGATGGCTTTAGCGAGTTTAGCATTCGATTAAAAGTCCATTGGTTTCGCTAATTTGACATGCTTTTACACAGTCACACTTCACAGTTGCTTTCGCAAGTGGAAGGAAGAGATTCCCGGCGGCGGCGGCGGCGGCGCTGTTTGTTGCACCGATGGCGTATCGATAAACGATTCTGCCAAGAAGGGCGCTGTCGAAGCCGTTGTCGAAGCCACAATCGACGACGACGGCGGTGCAACAGAATAGCAGAACACTGCCCCGAGCGCATGGGGGCCAGAGGGAGAATGCGATTCCTTTTTGCCAGCATATGAAGTGTACCATAAAGTAAAACAAATTATATTCTGCCTCATAAATGGCATCAATTTTCCGACACGCCTCTTCGACGCAGGCAGGCAGCAGGACACATGTGCGAGTGCCAAACAAATGCAATAAGCGACATGAATTATTATGTCGCAAAGTGTGTAGTTGTTTTTTGTGTCTTCTTTTCTTCTGCTCTTGTTGCTGATGTTGTTTGTAGTTTTCGTCGTCGATTTGCTGCTCTTTCTCCTTTGTCCTTTTATATTTATCGTTTTTTGCTGTTTTGTTTCTCCTTATCCATGTCTGTTGCTGCTCAATTTGCATTATTGAATTACTTTTAAGTTTTCTTGAATAGTTTTGATGTGAGTTTTTTGTGTTTTTTTTTCTATACATATCAATAGGCAAGAGAGACGCCCTTCCTGACCTTTTAACTTTTTGCTTTGAAATGGAGGCTTCTTTTGCTATTTTTCATTCATTTTGTAAATTTATTACGATTTTAAACGAAAAAATAACGAATGAATTGATCTTGCTACAATAAATGGTCTCTTTCTTATTATTTTTACACATACCGACACAACGGAACATTGTGTCCAAGTCATCATCGAAATCTATCGTACAATGAGGAATAACCTCAATTAAAAGTTGGACGAGAACGAGCACGACGTATTGATCCGATCTAACACCCAAGAGCAAGGAAAGGATTCGATCTCATGCCCCTACCGTATGTCCGCCTGTACGCTTGCCCCTGCACCATGAAGCCGCACCTTCCAAACGCGTGCTCAAGAGCAATATAATAGCGTAATTAGTGTAATCGCACAGATCGTTTTCAAAGACGAAGGCGCCAAAACATGTGCGAATAAATTAGTCACGCTCACACGCTCGTCGGCCGCATCAAATAAACTTCCATCAAACAAAAAAAAAAACAACACAGAACCATTTAAAAAGATACCGCCAAATTGAAACGCATTAAAACAAAATGCGCAAACCCGCCTAAATGAAGCAGATTTGGAAGTACTTTATGGGCGCCCTTGCGCCGGGGATACATTACAGCCCTGTCGTAACTTGCCACACACTCACACGGAAGGCAAACGTTGCACATTTGTGCCGATAGCTTGCAGAGAGAGAGAGAGAGAGAGAGAGAGAGAGAGAGAGAGAGAGAGAGAGAGAGAGAGAGAGAGGAAAAAACCATTACCCCGGTTCCGATCGATTGAGATCGTCTTTTTCGCAGAATCGTTTGGGCAGAGGAGGTGCTTAATTGGATAAAATCTTCCAACCACACGGCGCTCTCCCTGCTGGCGTGTGATCGGCGGTTTGCCCGTGCCTTGTCGGGATGTGGCCCCGGTGCATCAGAATGTCTGTTGTGCCTGTTGCTTACCCGGGCGCAGATAAAACCGACGCAAAACAGACGATTAATGTTCGCTTAAAGATCGCAAACGATCGATAATCCATGATCGTCAGACACCGTGGCATAATAGAAGCAGGCAATACGGAGGGATTGGAAGCGGGGAAAGGGGGTGGGGGAGGCATCATGTGCAAACGGTGATGGTGCAGTTGCAGTTCGGTGCTGGGAAACCGAAATGGGAACACGGACGCGGGAAACATTAGCAACAACTCACATCTCTCTGTAAGACGAAACAACGTTTAACAAAACGGTGCACAACACACGCCGAGCGAACGCACGGAGGGGATCCCATCTTATCACAACGGTCCCTCGTACCTTGTTGTGTGTAGAAAGGTGTGTGTGGCATCGTGCGAAGGGTTTGTAGAAAGCGCTGTGTGCAAGGCTTATCCTTTTTCAGAGTAGAGAAGAGATTGACTCACTTTTCACGCGCTGCACATCGTGCAGAACAGTTTCTCCTGATGTTATTTCAACCATTTTGAGAATGTAACGAATAAAAAGCTCCAACGCTTTTGAGCTCCACTGCCGTTGAGCGAGCGCGGCAAGGAAGGAAAGGATTCCCGATGCCGGGCGAAAGATGCGATCCCTATCGGTTGCAATCGATGCAAAAAGCTTGCCCCGAAACATCCCGTCCCGTCTTTGGCATGGCTTTGCTTTCCGACGCATCGCCCCGATGCATCTGCAACTTGCCGACCGACCGACACCGACATCCTGGTGCCTTATGCCCGTGTTGGGCTCGGTTGTTGGCCACCCTACATTTCCACGAACCACGTCCAGACGCTGTCTCGCGCAGCGTACGTTTATCGTACGTCTTTAAGGTCGCTTTTTAGATTTTAGTAATGAGATACGATCTCTCAAATGCGGCAAGTTAGCCGCGCGGCATCGCACCGGGACCGGGGCATGGTTTCCCGGGTGTGTCCTCTATTGTAGCTCTCGCGCATGGCGCATGTCGCTTGCTTATTATGGAAATTAGATTAGCAGCAAAGATAGGGCGAAACTTGGGGGATTTGGGTTTGGAATTTTTAATAGTCGATCTTTTAGATCGGAATAGCAAGATGAAGAGCGCTCTCCATGTTTGCTAGTGCTCCATGTAGCGCTGGTTTTGGTGTGCTGGAATGCTGGCACTGCCCGAACGAACCACCACGCGCGGATGATGAACGTTTGATTTGTTGGCGACTTGTGCCGTAGAGCATACGAGTGATCTTTCGATCTTTGGGCATATTAAATTAATCTCTGATCGTACCATCAACCACTCGATATCGTCGCGATCTGCAGTAGAGGATCGTTTTTAACAGCAATTCTTTCGTATGCCGTTTTTCTCCCTCGACAGCGTTTGCGTTGGTCCCCCCATCGTTTTGCAAACCGTTTTGTGCCGTTATGCCAGCCGCTCAATTTATGTAATCGGTTTTGTGACACTTCCTCGCATAATGCCTCTTCATTGCACCTTAAACCCTCCAAGCAGCTCCGTATCGAATTGTGGGCCCCATCGTACGAACGCAAATTAGCGAACGCCACAACTCCTCGTAACCCGCGGCAATACATTTTACTGCACCCGCGGATACGCCCGCGGAAGAGGCGTCACCCATCGACACATGTAACAGCAGCAGCAGCAGCAGCATCACAAATCAATCAGCGGCGTGCGGCAGAAGATTAAAATAAATGAAGTTCCGCGCCGCGGTTTTTCGCGCATTTGATTGGCAAACGTGCGCGCACCGTTTCTGGGTGCAATTGCGGGCTTCCCTGCCCGGACCATTAAGCCGTTGCCCTTTCCGTTGTTCCGTGCCCATGCGGCCCATGTACGTGCAGCTCTTTACGCCCGTGTTGTGCCGTGTTGCCTTTTATTTCTTTCTTTACGACGGTTCCTAGGGGCCATCAGATTGACCGTTGCTGCTGCTGCTGTTGCCTGCTCGAATGCCGGGATCTGCGGCTTTGTTGGATACTTTCTCATCTTTCATCACGTGTACACGATGGCATAATAACATAATAACATGGCCAGTGGCAGGCGCAATGCACAAACCCTTTCGGAAGCACACGCACATACACGCACACACGCACATACAGGCATACCAATCGCTTGTGTTTAGTGAAGACATTGATGTTAAGTGATATGTCGAGATGATGATGGCTCCGTCACCTTTACTTACTTCCGAAGGCGGGTTGCTTACCGTCCCGGACGCGGAATGGAGTAATAAAAAAAAACAACACACAGCGAGAAACACACGTGTGCGACAATGGTTGAGATTGTTGATTGCAGGGAGCAGCAGCAGCAGCAATAATACACACACAAAAAAACAAGGAAAGGGTATTTGAAAGGGCCCTGTCTTGACCGTCGCATATTGACACTTGTTGGACCCGTAGCAACAGCAACCGCAAAAAAAGAAGCTATCCATAAAACAATGCGCCAGTGTGTGTGTGTCTAATGGTTGTAATGTAATGAGTAACCGAGTAACGCTTTTTTGTGCAATTCCCGGTGCAATTCCGCTGTCGACAAAAAAAACCGATGGCAAACGCGGTCAAACGGCAGCACAAAACGCCTTCCCCAAGTCTGGGACGGACGGGGAATGGGAAGGGACGTGTATCGACTTACCTGTCCCAAAAAGGGTAAGGTGGGGAAGAGAGCAGGGGGTTGCATTCGCGTACATACGCGCCTGCCGTTTGCTGATTTGTTGCACCTGTGCCGTACGCTCTCTCTCTCTCTCTCTATCGATGCTTCCCTCCAGGCTTGCCACCGGGTTTCGGGGCTTCGGGTTACCCCCGTAGGAAGGGCGAGGGACAGAGGCAGCCCATTCACCCGGTGTACGGAGCGCCGATAAATCTTTCACTTAGCACACATTACACCTCATCCCTCTAATTGTACGATATCGGATTGCAGCTGCGGGCGACGCAGAAGACGATCGATTACAGAGCCCGCGCGCAAAACGGTTATTTTATATTTCGTGTGCTTGCGCGGCGTTGTGGTGTTGTTTTTCCTTCCTTCGTCTTCTTCTTCCCTCGGTGTGTTGTACCCTCCATCACACCCCTCCGCGTCCACTCCTTTTCTGCGCACAAAATCGCCGTTCTCGACAACTTTCCTTTCGGTGCTGGTGAACGGATTTTTGCGTGCGCTTGCATTTGCTCGGATTACCGCTGGAAGCAATCGCTGGGTTGCCGCAGCAGGGAGGGGGAATTGTGCGGTGGAAAAATCGGACAGCTGGGAATGCGGTGCGGCGGCTGAAACAGGCATTTCGGTGTCCATTCCACGCTGGTGGGAGAGCAAGGGGGGAGAGTAAGGTGGAGTAAACATGCAACTGGGTAAAACAGCCCCGCAAACCGAGACGATATCGAAACCCGGGAGTGTTCATATTAGCTTTCCACGCACATACACACACACACACACGCACAAACATACATATGGCACAAAAGGGTGAAAAAAGTAAAAACGACAGTGCATCGTTTGCTAACTTTTGCCGCCTTTTCCCCTCCCGAACGATCTCGTCTTTCTCCCGTGTTTAATTCCAACACCTTCGTTTGATCCTTTTACTAGGGTCATAGGGAGAGGATAGAGACGCGAAGGGATAGGTTAGAGATTTATTGGCGAAAACTGTGTTACCGATGCAAGAACATTACTCGAATAACACTTCCTAACACGCATATATCATTCGCATTTGTGAGGAGAGAGAGCGAGAAAGGATAGGGTGAAAGCCGCAACCCAGCGGGCCCTCGAAAGGCAGCCCCGAATGGCGATAAATGTTATTATGAAACATTATTTAAATCGGCTTTACCCACCGCCCACCCCAGTGCCACCAGTGGGGGCTTTCATTACTGGTGGTGGCGAATAATTTGTTTCACATTCGTTTTTTTCCCACAATGATGGCGTGTTAAAATGGACGTAAGGCCACACGGGACGATGGGCCGGATAAGCGGTGCGAATGAATGATTGCCTAATTTAAAGCACATTTGTTTTGAGCTTTTTTGTGCGAGTAGGCTATTAGCAAAAGACGAAGTGCATTGCATTAATTTTTGGTTGGCAGATGAACCATAATAGTCCTTATGACGCACTAGCGTGCCGGCTTGATAAAACAACCGAATAGCAGTGACGCAAGCGACGCGACATCCTAGCGTAAGTGTCATGTGCATGATTTATGCCAAGGCGGATCGTGAGTTCAAGCCCAGGATTTAGGATCAGTTGAAAAATGTGATTTTAAGATATTCTATTTCAAGGTTTGCAGCTAGGAAGGTATATCAACTTCTCTTAAAAGGAATGACATTTCTGGAATCTAAAAATAGTAGAAGAATTTCCTCAATTAAATTAGCATAATTAATTAGATTTTCAAAGCAAAGTGTGTTTTATCACAACATTATCTCCATAACTATTCGAATAAGGTGTCCGAAATGAGATTCCTTTTAATTTGTATAAACACGCTCTCGTCCATCTCCTTGAGAGTAGTCAGTTGGATTAATTTCGAACTAGTTCCCCCTCCCCCCATATAGCGCTCCCTCATCATCCTCCGAGAAGAGAAGTGCTCGTGAGTTCAAGTCCAGGATTAGGATCGATTTGAAGTATTCTTTTACGCTATCCAATTTCAAGGTTTTTTGTATCCTCTTAAAAGAAATTGAATTTCTCGAATCTATAAATAGAAGTGGTTCCTTCATTCGATTTGCATTAACTATAAAAGCAAAGTGTGTTTTATCACCACTTTATCTGTCTTACTATGAAAATGGGGTCTGAAAAGAGGTTTCTTTTAATTTGTGTAAACACGCTCTTGCTGATCTCCTTGTAGAGTGCAGTCGTTTGATTAATTTCGAACTAGTTTTCCCCCCATAGAGCTCGATCATCGTCCTCTGAGGAAAGATATATCCGTCCATTTTGTTAATCTTCTATGCGCTTTAATAGAGAGAAAGAGCGTCTTCTTTTTGGCGTGCAAAAAAACACACATCGAAGACTGCAGGCCCGGCTTCTTGTACGTGCGTCATCGGTCAGTGGTTGCAATTAATTGTCCATCCGTTTCCTCCCCGCCCGTTTCTGGGAAAAGGAGACTAATGGCGCCTGATGCGGGTCTAAGAAATGAGGTGACATTCGGTGCGGCGCACCCTTTGATCAGTGGGCTTTAGTGGCAGGACCGGGGCCCGGGAATCTTGTCGACATGGGTTGCAATCGGCACCTACTTAGCAGCAGCAGAAGCACCAGCACCGGCTACCACATTCTTGTCCCGCATCAAAATGTCATATCGGTTGCTTTTTTTTCTTTCTCGCGACCGCGAATGACTCGCTGAATAGATCGGCAACAAGCTGGCGACTAATTGCTGCCACAGTCCATTACATTTTTCATCTTACCCTCGCGCAGCAGTGCACGGAGCTATATTGGGGTCTCTACGCTTGTTGCGGGCTGGCACGATCATAGCATAGTGTTGGTTTCATTCCGCTTTTTTGCCTTTATTTAGCTAGTGCGAATTAAATAGCAGAAAATTATAGCTAGAGACCCGGGAGCATAGAAGGAATGCCTTTTTGGTGAGCCGCTTTGAAGTATGTGATCTAGTATTTTGCCACGTTATGTTCACTGGCCGTCTGGTTTCTCTTCCCTTCTGGGCGGGAGGGTTTTTGGGAAGGAAATGAATTAATCACACCGCATTGGCTGGGCTACAATTTCAAAATACTTGCCAAGGGCAGTGTAAAACAAGTTCCGTGGACGCTGGAAGTTGTAGTAGGATAAATGTCACAGGGTGTGGCAAGAATAAATGTTCGGAATTGTTTAAACTTCAAGATTAAACCAATTTCTGTCGCTATGCTAACCAACACAAGAACAGAAGAACTGGACCGAATCCGAAACCAACTCGGCTCAATTAAAGATTTACCAGGAATTTCATCTGCAAATCTCCTAGAGAGGCTAATATTCTTGGAGATTCTGGGTTTTTGTTCAACAAAGATCGCCTTGTGCTCAAACTTATTGCAGTTTAGCCTCGAACGCCGCTAAGGCCTAAGTATTTAATTGGAGATACATTGCAGATGATCAGGAAATTGACTTCTCAGGATTCTCAGGTTTCTTCCGATTGAGTCTTGATGAGAGATTGGGTCTTCACTTACTAGCATATTTTGTATATCACTATTTCGTGTTATCTATATGATCTGGTTCTGTTATGATCAAAACGAGGACCTACTGAAGCTGAATGGATCATCTAAGGACATATGCAATTAAACCAAAGATCAATCAATTGCATGAAGCTTCAACTGGTTGGTTTAAGGTACTCTAGTAGCGGATGCTTAGACTTGTGGAATCAGTGGAATTGAACATATATTAAAGGAACATTATGTACAGCAAATGACCCTAATATAAAGATCTTCTTGATCATCATAGCGTGAATATGAAGTTGTACAGACAAACGATGAAATCGGAGGAATCGATTTCATCAACTTGTTCTAACTTCTGATGTCACTTTGAGAATGTCTGTTGATGGGAAAGAAGTGTTTGTTAATTAAATTTAATTCCAGAAGATGTTGGAAGCTTTTTGGCATTGTCCATTTGAGTATCTAAAAATAGGAAATACACAAAAAAAATGTCTGGCAACACCCTCTATCAAACGTTTCGTTCAAGCGATGGCACCAATTTTCCTTCTACCAAGGACCACGATCGTAAAACACACAAAACTCCGGAAAGAAATGCTTCCCGCTGATCAGCGCCACTGACAGTTTTCGGGGAAATTACGACGCTCGCAGGCGTGGGAGAAGACCCCTTCAAAGCCAAACTCAAAAAAAAGGGCCAACAGTTCTTTCATTTGCTCACTTTCCATTTCGTTTCGTGTTTGTTTCATTTGCTCAATTTTTCCATGCCCCGTTGTTGTTACACACGGTCCGCCGCGCGCACCCTATGTGGTCCACATTTTGGCGCCATAAATTAAATTGACCGTTGGCTGTTGCCGTTGGCGGCGACGGCTGCCCCATTGTTTCTCCCCCCACCCCGCGAGCCTATTCGAAGACACCATTGCGATGAACTTGTGCGTTACCCACGGCACGGCACGGGAAGATGTATGCAATTTATAACCTAAAATGGCATATTTTGTACCACTGATTATATCTCCATCGCTTCCATCGCGAGGCCAGGGATGCGGGATGGGTAAATTTTTGGGGTGATTTATTTAACCGGGGCAATGTAGTTTTGGTGGCTTGGTTTGCTTTGGTTGGCTTTGGCTGCCCTCCTGCAAGCGCAGCCGGTGACATGTGGCCGTTCGCTTATCTGCTGCGGACCGATCACGCTGTGTGCGCCGTCACACTTTTCGGCGCTCTCGGTGGGAACTGCGCTTCGAATGCGGTGCCTGCCACGCTGCGTCCTAACAATTGGACAATCGGATACCGATCACCAGCTGAGGTGGCATGGCAATCGGCAAACCCAGTCGTTCGCCCCACAGTCAACAGCCACAGAGAGACGAATTAATAAATTATCACGTAAAATATACGCACACACCGGGGTGTGTCCTCCCGTGGGATCGTGCGTCCCATGTGTGTGTGTGTGTGTGAACTGCCGCCGGGGACAGACAGAGATTGGAGATGAAAGACACGAAAAGTGTGAATTCGAACGTGCTTGCAGCAAGCTCCAATTTCTCAAGTCTTGGAGCAAGCTTCGCTTGGTGATGGTGAAGCCAATTGATATGACGATTGAGATTATTCTGCCTTGAGTTGATCGTAGTTGCTCTCTTGCGACCATTCTCTTTCAATCCAATCAATTTATCCTTTGTTGCACAATACTTGCCTGAACATTATGCACACCAAAGTTCCCTTTTTTGGGAAGTTTTGTTGGAGCATTGTTTTTTTGTGTGTGTGTGTGTGTGTGTGTACTATTTCGAATTGCTTTGACATTCCATCACTCGCGCAATGAAGAAACTGCATCGAAATCGGGGCGCCAAGATGCCATTAGAGGTGCCACACAATTACACACTGTCACTGTCAATAGAATGCGCCATTTAATTGCACTTTGTGGCGGTGCCACTGCCGCCACCGCCACGCAATCATCGCGATCGATCGTTCGGACTCGATCTCGCCCCGCTCTTGGGAGCAATTTCCGACCATTATTAATAACGAACTAACTCGCATCGCCAGCTCTCGGGCCCGGCCAGACGACTCCACCCGCCTGTGTGCCGGCTACTCCCCGCCCCGGCACGCTAATAGAGTTGTGAGTTGGCGACGCGTACTGGCCGCTTGCCGGCTAATGATACTGCGCAAAGGGGTTTCCGTTTCTGCGTGCGGCTGTGCCCGGTGGTCGTCATCTGGTTGATAAATGTCTTTCCTTCCCTCCCGCCTTCCCCTTCGGTGTCCCTCCCGAGCTCAGGCTAATAGTCTTGTTTGGCGTTGTCTTGGGCGTACGCGCGTACGGATGCTTTTGCGCGAATGGAATGTTTCCACCGCTCGGCAAGCATGATTAATAGCAGATCAAGTTTTGGTTTGAAAGGCAAAGATACTTGCTCTGTCTCCCACTAACTTACCACTGGTAAATCACAACCACTTTGCTCGTTTCGGGTGTCACAAAGCATGTTTGGCAAAGGGTGTTTATCGCGATCTTGGTAGCGATCGTTTGACGCGCGCGCGTCTGATGTAACGTGCAGAGCACAGACAAAGCACGTGTTTTTGGTTCGAAGTGTTCAAACAACACCCAAGCAGGTCGTATCCAAATAGGTTTGCGAATAATAAAACCCCTCTCCCGATTACCGTATCACGTGCTACGGCGGATCGTTAACCGTAATCTTATCACGCGCTCGCGCGCATCATTAGCTTTACGGCGCAAAACGAGGAAAAAATCGATAAAACCGGCAAAAATCACAACCGCGCTTCAAACGGGTAGATAGATTTGTTATCTTAAGTAATCATCGCCCGGGCGAAAAGCGCACGCCAGCGCACCGTGTGCGTTTATTAACCTATATATCCTGCATCAGGAGCACTCGCCATTCCGCGCCAACAAACGATCGTAGCGGCAATCTTTTTCTCTCTCTCTCTCGACACGGTCTTTCTGTCCGTGGCTTCTCGGTTCCGCCAAAACACACGATGAAGTTCTTGTTTTTTCGGCTGGCTGTACCGTACAATCCCAAGGTGGACCCTGGGGCCCGCCATTGCGCCCCAAGCGGTGCACGCTGATGGGGTTTTTCTTCTCTCCATTAACTGCAAATCGATTTGTGGACATCAATTTCCAGCCAAATAGCCTTATGTCCACACACACAGCGACTTCGTTGCACCCTCCCTCTGGTACCCTTTGCCTCCCAGTGCACACTTATTCACACACCGTGCCCTCGGTCACGTCCGCGTCGTAATCGCAATCCGAACGCGCTCTTCTCCACAGTTCTCGCGCCGGCGTTTGGAGCTCACTAGGTATCTTTCTTCCCCATTTCCCGTCCCTATAGCTCCTCCACTTCCCTCCTATCACACCGTTTTTTTAAGTGATGTCGATTAGCTGCAATTAAAGTGGCTCCTTGCTGTCCGACTCGTGGTCGCCGAACGCGGCCGGCAAAATCGAACCACGAACGTGGCGGCGGCATCGTTCTCGTCCAGCGGGGCACCGATCGAAGGGGAATTACCTGAATTATTACCCCGTGTCGAACGCCTCCCTACAAGTCCTCCTTCTCCTCATCCTCCTTCTCTCCCTTCCTCCTGTAACTAAGGGTTCTCCCGCACCCAGCCAGTGTGCGTACGAAAGCCGCCGAGACCGACCGGAGCGGTTTGAAGGATTGTCGCATTGCGTAAACAATTGCGCAAAGGCCCGAGCGCGCGCGGGGTTGAGCGAGCGCAAAACACACCACCACACCTCGCTGGTGTGGCGCAAAGTGTGCGCATGGTGCCGCGCACTTTTAGCGCGAAGCCAGGTTGCCATAGGCAGTGTCAAGATGCCGCGACCGCGCTGCTTTGTCGGGGCGCTGTGCCGGGAGGAGAAGCAGGACGCTTTCGATGGAAAATCAATGCATTAGATAATTTCTCTGTTTGTGCTGGCTTTTTTTCTGTTGTGTAGTTTGCGCGAGGTAATTCACCTGCCGCGAGCGCTCGTTGATGAGGGCGGCTTACTACGAAAGCGAATGGGTGGGCAAACGGTTTGAGCTGCGCATACCATCGAGATTCCATTCTGTTAGCGCGTGAATTATTATCTCACCACATCCGGTGCTAATTAGACATTCCAGAACGGTGGCAGGGCAGAATAATTAGATGCGATTGACACAGTGCGCCCGCCATTAGTTTGTCGCGCGATGCAATGTGTGAACCTTCCTGTACCTTGTGCGGTTATGTCGCCTGACACAAATGGTAGATAAATGCTGGATAGGATCGTTGTTGTTTTTTTTAATTGGAAATCGATTTGTTTGTTTTTATAATCCTGAAAAGTGAAAGCAACAGTTTGCAACTTCCATGGAATAATCTCGCTTGTGAAGGTTCGTCGCTTAAGCGACACAGTCGACTGGGCTGTTTTTGCAATACAGGGTTTCCCAAGTCAGTACACATTGTTATTCATCGCATGCAAAATGTTGTTCCACATCGATCTGACATTTCATTTGCATCACAATAATTTTTAATTTCTCCAGCATGATTTTCAACACGACTCAAGCTGGATTGAGTTTAACCGTTCTTTGTTATGTGTTGAAAATTATGTGTTGAAACTGAAATTTCATTTTGAATCAAATAAACCATTTGACAGCAGTTGAATAACGTCTTGGATGCGGCGAATAACAATGTTTACGTTCGGAACTGACTTGGAAACCCCTGTAAATTTAAAAAAGGTTCGTCGCTTATGCAGTTTCATACAAAATTGATTTGTTTGCCTAATATTTTAGTTTCTTGCATTTTTCAATGCAAAGTAAGTAAATAACACACTTTATTAATAAAAAAAACTTGTTTCATGTTTGTGAATATTTTCTTTTTGAGTATCATTAAGTTTTCATACTCGTTTTCTCATTGTTGAATTATTTGAATGGATAGACAATATTTTATCCATACAACACTGCTGAATTATAAGCAAGTATTTAGCGAAATGTTTAAAAACATGGTCGTTGATGTTTTTCATTTAAAATAAGAATAAATTATAGAACTCGATCTACAAAATTACAACAAAAAGAAAAATACAAAAAAAGTATTGAAAACATATGTACAGCCAGCATGCATGCAAGCATGTCTAAAACACAGTATCTTACAATGTTTAGTCCAATGTCTTTCAAATGATTTTGTCTTCAAATGCAAGGGAATGCCGTAGGTTTTGCATAAAAGAATAAAAATTTAAACTCATTTAAAGTTTCGAATTGGCAAACTAAAAACTGTCAGAAAAGATAACTTAATAACAGGTAAAAATGAGGTAAAAAGGATCAAAATGAAAATTGAAATCATTTTTGAGTTTAAAGTCATTTCAAGAGTCTTGAGACCTGACACAATGTTGGATTTCCATAGTTGCACTGGGGATGAAGGGAAAAGAGAGCTATTCAATGAACTTTTGTTCGTGCTCGTAACCGTCTATTAAAAATGCTGACTAGAGAAATACAAATCTTCATCTTCACAACTGTTAATGTTTCCCTTTTTCTTCATTTGCCCCATTGCAGAGATTTTCAGTGTCGTTGCCACGAAAATACGCGACAATCGGGTTGCCGTGACGATCTACTCCAAAGAGACGAATTCGTACATCTGCTTCGACAAAAACTGGCGCACCAAGGCGATGGTAAGCATCAGAGATCGAGTACCTCCCCCCGTCTTCATTCCATGACCGATCTAGCCCCCTCATCCACCCCACATTTACCCCACTCGACCCCTATATATTCCGCAGCGTGCCAAAGGGAACATCTCCAAGCGGTGCATGTTTATCGAGAACATCGAAAAATCGGGCGCCATCCGGTACCGGTCGGTGGTCAACAAGAACCGCTCCCTCGGCTTCCAGAAGAACGGTAAACCGATCGGGCCTGCGCGGGCCGGCAGCCGGAAGCGACCGATCGACGAGCGGTGCTACACCTTCAACCCGTCCGATGTGGGCACGAAGCATCCGGACTTACTGTCGCAGCCACCACCAGCACCACCATCATCATCACCACCACCACCACGGAAGCCGGAAGCGAATCTTCCATCACGTCCACAGCCACCGCCACCGCCGTCACCACCACTACCGCCACAGCCACGCCACCGGCACCATCGGCAGCAGGACGTCGCGTCGCGCAAGGATGCGTCGGTCGGGGAGGCGAACGCCAGCGGCAACTCGCTGCTAGCGGCCGGGCCGTCGCCCGACCAGCACCGACAGTCGCCGACGAACCGGCACCGGCACAAACACGGGCTGGTCGGTCGGACGGGTGGTGGCAAGAACCACCAGCACCAACACCAACACCAGCAGGCAGCAACAGGACACCCGAATCTCGATACTGGCGCGAGCGGAGCGATCGCGCCCACCCTGTCCTCGCTGTACGGCGCCATGCTGGACGACCGTGGGCCACTGGTGCGGGCCTACGGCAAGGGTACGCACCGCCGCAGCCACCTCAACTCGTACGCATCCGCCCCGGGCGAACTGGCGGCACCGTCGCTGCCCGCCGCCATCGTCACCAAGCTGCCGCCAAAGGTGGCGGGGGCAGGAGCGCCCGCCGGCAGTGGCAGCCTGCTGCTGGACGTCGTCGGCCAAGGGGGACTCTTCCGCAAGGAGCCGGCCAATGGTCGCAGCCAGGCGGGTGGAGGAGCAGCAGCAGTAGCAGCAGCAAGTGGGCGGAAAAAGTCGGCCGTCAGGAACGCGCCACCCTCCAGCAAGCAGCAGGGCGCGAGCACGCGAGGGAGAGACAAAAGGGCGTCGGGTTGAGCAGCCGCCCACCCGACTCAACCGAAAACCCACCCACCATCCCCGTTCTCACCGCCTCATCCTGCGCCTTTGCGAGGGGATGGCCCCACCTTTACAACAACAACAAACAACAAAAACCCGCTTGTTGGAGCTTTAGCCCCATTTTCTCTATTAGTGTTCACACACACACACACACACACACACGCACAGGAGCAGGACAGGAAGGAAGCAGCGAACCGTGACCGATTCGGAGGGAGTGTGTGTGTATGTGTGAGAGAGAGTGTTTGTGTGTTTGTGTGTAAAACGAAGAATGGTTAGCATATTACTATATTATTATTATATTAATATTATTATTATGATTATTAATATTATTATTATTATTAAAATTATGCCAGGTATGCTAAGTATGATAATATATACACACACACACACACACACACACACATACACAGACATACACAGACATACACAGACAGACACACACACACACACACGCACCTGCATGTAATATTATAGTTTTGTGACGTTCCAATGGGGTTTTAAGCCTTCCTCTTTAGTGTGTAGAATGGAGAGAGAGAGAGAGAAACAGAGAGTAAGTGTGTGTGTGTGTGTGTGTGTGTAAATGTATGATTTAGGGCACGACAAGTTTATACTTCCTTTTCTTCTTGTGTAACGTGATCTATTTTGCAAGGTTCGTTTAAATAGGCCGTTAATCGAGCGATAAGATGCTTGTGTGACGGGATGAATGATAGACAGGCGTACACACACAAACACACACACGCACACGCGCGTGCACATTGCCATAAAAAAAAACCTCCAAACCATACTCCACCTATTTGCAAGAGTGGGTGGGACAACACAAAGGTTCAATGCAATTGAGTGAGGCGTGTATGGTGTACGGCATCAAATCCAAAGGACGAACGCTCACACACACACACGCCGAGGGGCACACGAAGGGCAAGGGAGGACAAAAAGCGAGCAGGGGGGAGCAAATTGAAATGGGCCATTTTTTAGGTGAAAAAAGCTACAAAAAACACACACACACAAACACGATTGCGTTCAAGTTTTAATGTTGCGCATCGGTAGCCTCTCTATTGTAATTGTTTTTCTTTTTTTATTTAGAAGCTTTTTTTAAGAAACTCCCAATAACAGTACCAGTTTACGAGCCCTTGTAGCCCTTTTTTCCTTTGCATAGCGGCAAGAAAGGAAAGAGTAGCATTTTAAAATTTTGTTTATTAAATTTGCTTTTTGATAACGACAACAGAAAAATATTAAAAATAATTAAAAGACAAACAAAATGGAACAAAATAATAAAGCGCACAGTAGCGGGGAACAAAACCCCAACAAAGTGGGCAGGTGTGAGGCAGGTTTTTGGGGCAGGAGCGTCCACGTGGCCGTTAGCGTTGCAACGGCTCTGCAATAAATTGTGCCATGAGAGAAAAGGGAAGTCGAACTGCAAATGATAGAAGGGAAGGGAATGATAAGGATTGAAAAGAAAAAAAAGAAGCTATTTGCTTCATCCTCCACTTTCATTATTGACAATAGAAAGCTAGATAGAGCGCTGTGCGTGTGTGTATGTGTGTGGTTTAAGACATAAACAAAAAAGACAGGAAAATAGAGGTTAACAGAAAGATACAGTAATACAGTTGACTAACAGTCTCATAGCGTGTGCTAGACGTGTTGTGTGTTGTGTGTGTGTGTAGTGTAGCCATGGGCAAGCCAAGAGGGTATTAGTAGTGTGGTGGTAGTAGCAGTACTTTGTAGTAGCTGAGGTCTAGTGTCTAGTGTTAGTCGAGCCGGTAGCAGTAGGTTTGCTGAAGCGCGCGCGCGCAGATTGATTAGGAGCAGGAACGAACGAAAGCAAACAAAAACCGCAGCGCAAGAAATGATAAGGAAGAGTTCATGAAAACAAACAAACAAAATTGTGCCTTTTCTTGGTCCTTTCCACGAGCCTTTCAATAAGCAGCAGCAGCAGCAGCCGCCGCATGCTAGCCACTTTTCAAGCGAAAACGTCTAAACTAAACGCAATACACACAAACAAACAAGTATGATAATAATTAGTAACGCAGTACAGAACAATAACTCGGGCAGTGGTGAATGTTAGTAGTAGAGCAGCAGCAGCAGCAGCACCAGAACGCTTCACTATACAGCCCGGCCTTTTAAACCCAATTTCACTCTTGCGCTTTGCAACGGAAAAATGGAACCCTGCAAAGAAAAACACATCCTTAGACGACTGCCTGACGCTTGCCTGCCCGTTTGCCAGCCAATTATGTTCTCCAATACACACACAAAAAACAAACAATAGTACCGCACATAACCGCACCGCTGCGCGTCCACTTGCTCGTTTGCGTGTCGGCTTGCGCATGGTGCGGTTCGTCGCGCGCAGCGCGTTTAGCTCTCCGTGTCACCGTTGTTGGTTTACGTTTTCTCCTAGGGCTTACAACGCTATGGGGTGTGTTTGTAATCACGAGCACACGATGTCTACAATATATCAGTATTACCAGTAATAACCACAGCAATATTTAACATACACAAGCGCACACACAGACACTCACCGCGTGAAGAAATCCTTGCGAGGCTTGCTTGGATTGTTACTATTATTGCTCGACCACGGCGGGAGTGACAGTTGCCCAGGAATATGTAGTGGACTCTGTAGTGTATTGTATGTGTGTGTGTGTGTGTTTAATTTCAAACCACGTTGCCATTTCGAATATTGCGCGTTGAGTGCCTCTAGTTCGCGCGATTAGTATTTTTGTTTAGTAACGGATCGGTACATGTATCCGAATAGTGTAGAGTAGAACAACAAAAACACACACACAAATACTTTCTTTTTTGTTAAATGGTGTAGGTGTGTGCGTGTGTGTAGCATAGTAGCCCACTGAGAGTGTTTGTGTCGGTCTTATTTTTTTTGTCGAGCTGAATAGAACCTCCAGTATTTATGGTCAAGCTTATGGTAAGGCTTACTGTGTATGAAATGCTAAGATGATTGAGAGATGAAGTCGAAGATAAAGTTAAAAGTAAGGGAAAGGGTTCTCAAAGCGATGGAATCAAGTAAAAGAAGAAAACAAAAGAATAAAAGACATAAACAGAAATAGAATACATGTAGAGCACAGAAAAGGACAGTAAAAACAGAACAGAACAGAATAAGAAAAAGAAAAGGACAGTAAAATACAATCAGCAAAATGAAGCAAACCATTAAAAACAGTTGAAAATTGATTTAAAAAAACATTAAACAACACAACCACCACACACACACACGCACGTACACACTCAAGCACACTCACTCACACATGTTTGAATTTGAATTATTAGTGACAGTTTGGCGAAAACTCTCAACTAGCAATTATACTTCAAGGTTTGGCAGCCTAAAACCTTTCTGAAATGTATCTATTTAAACAAAAACAAAAAATCACACACACACACACACACGTGGAAAAGACCCAATTTAAACATTTACCCTATTTTACACTATATTACACACGCCTCCCCGCCACTATACACCGTAAATACACCTACCTTACTCATGATACCCACCCACCCAAAAAAAAAAAGAATTAATAACAACATAAATAAACGAAATAAGCGTAATTTCGACGAAGCGATACACAACGTGCGCCGCACAGCCACCGTTTTTTGCACCACGTGCGCGCGCTTGCGCGATATTTGCAATTTAGAAACGTATAAAAGGAAAAGAAGACTAAGTAAAAAGGCAGAACAAAGTACGCGAGTAGGACAGAGGGCAATTTAAATTAAAGTTATTAAAAACAGAACAAAAACAAAACAAAACACACACTATATTAGAGGTGCAAAGCGTACACTTACACAACAAAACAAATTATAGAGCGCAACAAAAAAAAACAAACAAACAAACAAACTAAAACACACTGAAATCAATCTCTTAAAAAGTGGATTAGCTTACAGCTTAACTCACAACCACCTTCACTAACCACCACCACCACCACCACCATCACCACTACTTCCACCGTTAACCCAGCAGGGAATTATGCGCAGGACAAGGCAGTGCTGAGTGCCACTGTGGGTCTGTGTGTCTGTGTTCTGTTTGTGTCGTAGAACAAGAGGATAACGCCAAACCTGGTCGTTTAATGCCAATTAATATTAACGCTCGCAGCACCAGTAGTAGCAGCATGTTGAAGAATCTCGAAATTAATGTAACTTCCGAAATATAGTAATGCAAAAGCGCCAACGCATGCAGCAATGGGCAGCAAAACGATAAGCAAAAATAATAATAATAATAACAATAATAATAATAGCAACAACAAAACCCGAAAACAGAAGAAAATAGAGATGAAAAATACATAACTAAACACACACACACACACAAACACAGTGCCCAGGCGTGTGATACGAGCGAGAGGCGAGCGAAAGGGAAAATGACTAAGAAAGACACACACACACACACACATACAAAAGAAGCGGAATAATTTTGAGAAAAAGTAGAAGAAGAAGAAGAAGAAGAAGAATAAGAAGAAAGAAGACAAAGAAAGGAGAAAGAAGAAAGAAAAGAAAAGAAGAAGAATGAAAAAGAGGAAGAAAAATGAAGAAAAACGCTTACGCTAATAATATATATATAAAACAAAACAAACAACATCAACAAGCAAAAGAAAACAATAAAACGCCAACAGTTAATGATAACATTCCAATTATAACCGCACCACGAACAGAGCATTCCGATTTGAAATCAAAAAAGAACAGTGAAAAACAGTAGCAGATTAAGAGGAGAAGGAGGAAAAAGATGAACAAAAAAACATAACGCGCGTAGCATCGTTTCGTTGATTTATGATCGTTTTCGATTTTTTTTTTTTGTTCGTTCTATGTGTGTGTGTATGAGAGGGGTAGGGAGTGGGGGGGGGGGTTGATTAGGGGAAGGAGAAGTGAGATGACATTTCATGTCCAGTTGATCACGGATCTTATCAGGGCAAAGGAGGAGGGGGGGGAGGGGTGAGTGGGAATTCACAGTTTTTGCTCCTTTCTCTTTCTGCGCTTTAATCGCGCTTGACGAGTTTGTTTGCGCTTGGCACGTGTGGTCCTTTTTTAGCCGGTTTGAATCCTGATTAAATGGAGAAAGAGCGTTGAGAGCAACGAGAGGGAGAGAGATAGACACACACAGTGAAGGTGTCACAAGCTGTTCTGATCTTTGTGCAACATGGCTACATGGATTGCGAAATTGTACTTTTCCGTGGATCGTACATCTTCTCTCCCACACAGCTCCCCACGTGGCGTGTAGCAGGCCATGCTTTCTCGTGTCTCGCGGAAGCCATTGTAAAAATAAAGGGTTTTTTGTTTGCGCGCCAACAAAGCTTCCCGCTAGATAGATAGTCTTCATCAGAGCGGGCTCATCATTGCCGCCCGGGCACACATGACATTATTGGGAACGTTTTCTTTTTTTTCTTCTTCTTTCGTTTAAGCAACTTGTATAAAAACACACACTCAAAACTTGTATTAATATGTTCTTCTAAGTTTAAAAAAGGGATGTATGGAACCCCGCCCCAGTTGGATAGGGCAGAAAACAGAGAGAGAAAGAGAGAGAGAGAGAGAACGAGAGAAAGTCTCTTTGAAACAAATCTTAGCCGATAAAACAATGCTAGAACATTACAGAAAAGGGAATAGGGAACAGCAAAGGAAGAAGCAGAAGTCATACAAATAGAATGATACCCTCACACCCAAATACACACACACATCGGAGGAGAGGACGGGGGGACAATTTTAAGTTCTCACTTTTTTATCCCATTTTTGCTTCAATCCATGTAGCAACCAAACAAAAAATCAAAAATCACGATCAATGTACTACCAACTAAAGAATGCCATTTTCATCTAGAAGAGCAGCATCCTTCGCGCAATATGACCTTTCATCCGATTCACTACAACCCCCCGCTCCCTCCCTCCACCGACCCTCACCATTTGCCACCCACCCCGCAAAAATGCCGTTTATTTATTCTGTAATGATTTTGTTTTTTGCAAGAAAAAAAACCAACTTATTTAAGTAATAAATTATCTACCACGACAATAATCGTTCATTGTCAACAGCAATAACTGTGGAGCGGTTTTTGTGTTTTTGTGTTTTTGTTTTGTTTTTGCTTGTTATACGCTGTGCACCAATTTAAATTGCCAACGTTGATAGCAATTTAAAAACTGGGGAAAGAAATCTGTATTTTATTTTATTTTATTTGCATTCCCTTTTTCTTCCGCTGCTGATTTTGTTGCGCATTGCTTCCGGATCGTTCGCTTTCATCTCGCTTCGCAACGCTTCCAGAGAGGACGGCAGAGGACGATGGCCACTATCAAGTGCTTTATTTATAACCGAACCTCGCCGACCGAAATATGGCCGGCGGCGTTGGGTGGAAACAGCGGAAAAAAGCTGCCTGCATGCGCTGCTCCATCGAGCCAAGATAATGACGATGAAAGCAGGGAACCATATGCGCTAACAAACAAGCAAAAAAAAAACGCCTGTCCCATCGGGAGGAGGATGCGCACAGTGATAGGGAACCGTGGCACGTGTCGCAATAATTCATTTATGGTCCATCACTTTTTGCGCCATTCCCGCGATGATCGCACGGCAATGGGCGAGCGCGCTACAATAAAACGGTTCGATTACACTCCTTTTACGCTCTTTATAATTCAATTAAAAAGCGGAAAACATGATTCATGCGCTCGTTAACGATCGTCATATGAAAGAGTACGCAACGGCGGAGGACACACACGCATACCCGCGACATAATTTCTTTCATTTTCATCTTCTGTGTATTACACACCGTGGGGTTGTTGCGCATCGAATCAAAACCGATCACATACACACACTTTATTGCTTTCATCACTTGTACATAATGTAACACATTTATGGCTTTTCCTATTGAATGCTTCAGTTAACGTCTTCTTCTTCTTCTTCTTCTTTTTGTTCCATTTTTGTTCAATAAGCTCACTGGTTTCCATCCTACACCGACCAAACCGATGGTGCGGGATACATAAAAGTATATAGCAGGGCATGATGATGATGATGATGATCATTTTAACCCTTGGATCCTTTCCCCCCCCCCCTCCCGGGGGTGAATCTTACACAACGATGCTGTGTAGCAAATGCTCCCATTGTACCCGATTTGTGTGCGCATTGTGGTGCTGCTACCCGTGTTTTTCCCCTGTTTCCTGTGTGTGATTCTGTGTAACAAACCCTTAGACACCATTTAATGATCGCTTAACTGATTATAAATCTTTTTTACGCTTTTGCTTTTGCAATATATGTGTATATATATATATCTATATCTATACAATGTAGTATAATGGTAGAGGCACATTCGATTGTTGCGCGTTTCGCGCCATTGTTGTACACAAAAAACATCCACACACACACACACACACGCACACACACAGACGTAACATGCTTTCGTTTCAAATACTGTTCAAACGCTGGATTAGCATTCGTTCTCTAGACTCCACGATCGATAAGCCACATTGCGGGTAAGACACAGCGGAAACCAAAACACCAGTGAAAGAAACGATAGGGAGAGAGAGAGAGAGAGAGAGCGAGAGAGAGCGAGAGAGTGACAATCCGTAACCGTGCACCCCGGGCGGGCGTCACTCCGTCTGCAGTGGCCGGATGCTGGTGTGCACCAGCAGTGTGGCCAGCTCGAGCTCCTCGCTGTACTTGTTGCGCAGCACCACGCTCCGGTAGCCGGTGCGGATCGAGCCGAGCGGAAAGACGGCCTGGCCAATAAAGTTCGGCTCGCCGAACATGTCCTCGTCCTGCACCTCGAACCGTATCATCGCAAAGTGTGGATTCGCTATCCGAAACTCGCAGATTTCGTTCCAGATCGGGTTCAGCCCGTTGTCCGCTTTGAAACGAGAAAGAAAATTGTTATTAAATGCAATGCTGGTAAGTAAAGGCACGCATACAGCCACGCGTGACACACCTACCTATCGCTCTGGTACGATGCTTGATGCCACCGTCGAACGATGCGCCCAGCACTTCCACCTCCACCAGCGGGCTGGTAATGTTGCGGCTCACCTTGCACAGATTGCGCCCGCCAATGATGCGCACGTTCACGATCACCTCGCCCACCCCGACCAGCGTGTTCGGATCGGTCGGATCGAACTCATCGCGAAACATAAACTCCGGCTTCAGCAAATACCCGCAACCGCCATTGTCCCGAAACTTGGCCTGATTCAGCTGCATCGGTTTGTCCGGCGTCTGGAAGTTGAGCGCAATCATCTGCGACCCACAGTTCCACAGTGCCGTCGGATGGTAGTTGGACGAGTCGAGCCGCTGCCCCTTCGGGTACACCCGGCTCAGATGGTTCCGGTGGTAGCGCACAAACAGGGCGCGCGTTTCCGCCTGCAGAAAGTACTTTTCCGCCTTCGTCTCCGGGAAGCTGGACATTTCGTAAAACACCCACGCCGCCGGATGATGCTTGAACGGCACGCTGCGGCAGTAGATGATCAGATCCGACATTTCCTTGGCGACGCGCGAGTTGCGCTCCATCTTGCGCCGCTCGTTCTCCATCGCGCTCGCGTTCTGCGCCGCCTCCTTGATCGCGCACATCCACTCGTACGCCAGCTCCTTCGTCTGCACGCCCACCTCGAACACGTTCTGCATCGTCGGGTTTTGGATGCGCAGGATGCGCTCAATGTCCGGATGGTTGCTGTACGCCATCTCCACCACCGCCCCATGCACGTCCAGCGAGCCCTTCTGCAGGCTGCCCAGCATCAGCGGCTCATTGGCGCCCTCCTCCACCAGCGTCCCGTCGTCCATCGCGCTCAGCTCCTGCACGTAGTTGGCGGGGAAGTAGTGCTGCCGCTTGCCACCGTAATCGCCCAACCACCAGTCGTTGCCCCGCTTCACCACGTTCGTGATGATGGCGTGCTTGCAGAACGACAGCTCGTCCTCCCGCTGCGCCTTGTAGTCGTACAGCGCCTTGACCGTCACGTTTTCGTTGGTAACCGTGGCCGGATCCATATACCCGTAGCCGCCACTTTCCTCCGGAACCTGTTAAAAATTAAAAAAGAAAAATGGTACTTTTGGAACGGAAAAGGGTCCTGCAAAACAGGTGATCACTACTTACGTCCATCGTGTTGATGCGGCGTATCATCTCGCGCGGTATCGGGTACGTGAGGGTCACCTTCCGGTACAGTGGGTGCTTCGAGTAGAAGTTGACCAGATCGACCAAACTTTCAAACTCCATCCCGCCCATCTCGTACAGGCGGCCTTCCACCCGGATCCGGCAGTGTTTAAACTTACCGTGCGCTCTGTCAAGCAGAAGAGGGCGAAGAAGTTAGTCACGATTTGAGCCAAACCGTCATACACTAGTGTTGGACACTGTTGGAACACTATTGGTGTCGAATCCGATTCCGGAGCCGATTCCGGAGTTGACACCGGAGCCGTTGGCGGATTCGATTTCGAATCCGTAATCGATTACGAGATCAGAATCGGCTCCGGAATCGGAATCTACCTAAGAATCGCAATTTGCTCCGGAAACTCCGATATCAGAAATTACTCCGGAGTTAATGAATTGAAATAAGAAGTTTCAGAAGCGAAATCGGACTAGGAATTTCCATGAGTATTGATCGTTTAGCAGTAAATTTGGATTTTTTTGCGGACGTAGCATCCTTGGACCCAAATGCATAGTCCTATGGAGATGCCGGATCCGGCTCCGATTCCGAAACCGATTTCGATTCCGGAACCGAGTCTGATTCCGAAGCATATTTCGGTTCCGGAACCGATTCTGATTCCGAGGCATATTTCGGTTCCGGAATCGGTTCTGATTCCGGAACCTATTCCAGAGCCGACTCCGATTCCGATTCTGGAACCGATTCCGGAACCAACTCCGCTGCCAATTCCTATTCTAGAGTCGTCTCAGATTCCTATTCCGAATCGGCTCAGAAATCAGAATCGGCTCTGGAATCGGAATCGACCAGACAATCACAATATGATCCAGAAACGGCATCAGAATTGACTCCAACTCCATTGGAATTAGTTCCGGAATGACGGAATGCGGCTATCAATACGTAGGATGATTGGACCCAAAAGCCTATTCGTATGGAGATGCCAGAACCGATTCCGATTTCGTAGCCGATTCTGACTTTTGAACCAATTCCGATTCTGATTCCTGATTTCCATACCGAACCCGATTCAGATTCCTGAACTGATTCTGATTCCGAAGCCGACTCAAGAGCCAATTTCGTAACTGATTCCGATTCTGGAACGGATTCCGGAATCAACTCCGGAGTCGCTTCCTATTCCGCAGTTGACTCCGATTCCTATTCCGAAGCCGACTCCGATTCCAGAACCGATTCTGATTCCGGAGCCGATTCCGATTCAGATCCCGAAACCGATTCCGATTCCGACACCAATTCTGATTTCTAAGCCGATTTCGATTCTGGAGTCGATTACAATTCCGAACCTACAAACCGAAATCGATTCCAAAAAACTTCGGAGCTAGTAGGAATCGATTCCGACGAAAACTTCATGCTTCCCATCACTACAAAAAACACACACACACAAACGAACGCTTACCGAAACGATATAACGAATGCTTTCGGTCCCTTTTCGCTCGGTCGCACCAGAAAGGCGCCATCCTGCGGTATCTGGTTGAGCACGATTTCCGATTGTTCGCGCGTGGTCGTCTGGTGATACCATTCCTTCGTCTCGTGCTTGTTCGGCTGGGGGACCGGTTCCTTTAGTGTGATGTAAAATTCCTACCAATACAAAAAGAAGAAAAAACAAACAAAATGCATTTAATGATAAAGAAAATGATAAATTACTTCACCCAAAAACCGATGATGTACCTACCGCACTTCGCAACGCATTCTGCCGGTAGTACATGATCAAGCTGTACAGACTTTCGAACAGCACGTTCTCCATCAGGTAGTACTTCGTTACGCCCTTGTCCTGCTTGAGCTTGATGCGACAGTGGTTCGGTTTGCCCTGGCGCCAGAACGACAGACAGTAGTCCCCCACGAAGGTGACACTTTCGCGCACGAGAAACGTCCCATCGCCGAGGTGGGAAAACTGTTGCAGCAACTTTTCCGCCTCCTCGCGTCCCCCCGACAGCTTGCCGTGGAACCAATTCTCGCCAAAGTGTAGCTCATCGTTCGACAGCACTGCGCCGTCCCGGGACTGTCGGTTGGTGGCGAATCCGTTCTCTTCGCGCTCATCATCCCGTCCATCCGCGTCACGATCGGGGCTGCGATGGGGTTGAGGTAGTGCAATTAATCCCTTCAAACTACATGACCCCCCCCCACCACGGTACTTACCGCTGACTGTCCGTGTAGAAGAGCTTGTGCTGCGTCAGCACGAAAAAGTGCGCATTCCATCCCTTGTCGACCGGGTCCTCCAGGTAGAGGATCCCGTTCTTCACCGTGTTCCGTATGTCCAGCTCGCTCTCATCGTTGCCGCGCATCAGTACGGCCGACTCCTTGCCCGCCTCGTCCACCACCAGCATCCCGTTCTCCGGCAGCTTCTTGTGCTTCAGTATAATCTTGCGCTTCAGCTGCTGCGGCGACGGTAGCTGCGCTTCCGCCTTGTCGATCGGTTGCGTCAGCAGCATCTCCCCGAACACTTCCAGCATCGCTTGCGCCATCCGGCGCTGCTGCGTCAGCGAGCAGTTCTGCTCGATCGACAGTATCAGCGGGTACTCGGACGTGATGAACGCGTGCTCCTTGATCGTGCGTATCACGTCCATAAACTTGATGCGCGTCGTGAACGTGTGGCCGTGGAAGATGAGCGGCATATTGTCCGGCCCGTCCCAGCAGTCCAGCTCGATGCAGCGGCACCCCATGCGCAGCGCCCGGGCGTACGCTTCGACCGACGATTCGCTGGAAAACTGGTCCCCGGTTAGGTAGGTGTTGTGCGACGACGAGATCCAGTAGTGGGCGAGCGGGCGGCTCATGTCCTGGTACACCGTGTCGCACCGCTTGTCCCAGATTTCGTTTTGGCGGGAAAACAGAAAGTCAATAAACTGAAACGAGCACATGGGAAAAGATTTTTTTTCGTTATCGCGGATTGCAAAAATCTCACTTTTGAACGCTTACCTCATGCAGCCGAAGGTACGGTTCGCTCACGTCGCGTGCCGGGTCCTGGATGTAGTCGTTGATGAACTTCGCCACCGTTTCCTCACTGTGCCCACCACCGGGACTTCCCTCATCCTCCTGCTGCTCTTTGGTGAGAAAGCGGCGAAACTCTTGCAGCGTCACCGTCTCCCCGTTCTGGCTGTACGTGGCCATCCGCAGGCCATCGAAGTACTCCGGCAGCGAGGCCGGCGGCAGTATCAGCCGCTGGTACAGGCGGGTAAAGTCGTCGAACCCGAGCTCGTTGCGGCGCCGCGTGTCCACCTCGTGGAAGACTTCGTTCAGCTTGGCGGTGGATATTTTGCAGTTAATCTTCGGCAGAAAGGACCGCACGTCCTTCAGGCTGGCTGTGCCGTTCGCCTCCATCAGGTAGAATTCGCGCCGCAGCCAGCGCTCTATCTGCAGCCAGTACGGTGCGCTCACCGTGTCCGAGATCAGATACTTCAGTCCTTTCAGCCACATGTCCGCTTCCTTTTCGGAGAATGCTACAATAAGAAGAAAATGTGTTTCATCGGTAAAGGATTGTCCTTTCTGCCGCAGTGCTTGCCCACGAGTCACTCACCCACGATCGAAACGGTGCGCAGCTTAAAATCATTCCCGTGCAGGATGACGAAACATTTGCGAGGTTCGCTCTTCTTGGCCTCTTCCGGCCACTTCTCAAAGTCTTTCGACTTTTTGCCGGGCCGCACCTCCTTCACCTCGCGCAGCTCCAGCGACCCCTCGTAGTTGCTGCGCCCGTTCGTCTGCACCGAGGACCAGATGATCTGGAAAGGGCGAATCGATTGCATTAGTGTTCCGTTCCGGCTACCATATGGTGTGCCCCACCACCACCAACCTGTCGCGTTTCGCGGCGCAGCATAAGCGTTTTCTTTTCCGGCCGTTTGCGGGGGTAAAACTTCTGGATCAGGGTGCCCCGCTCGAGCTGGCATATGATCTGTTCCATCTCGCCGAGCGCCGCCAGGCAGCTGGTGCCCGTTCCGCCGATGCTGAAGCTCATCCTGTTGCCGTTTCTTCCCTTTTTCCCCCTCTTTGGGGGCCCAAAATTGCGTTGCGCTGGCAGGAAACGAACGAATCGCGCGCACACACACAGAGGTCTATCGTTCTTTCGTTCTTCCACGAGACTATTATATCCGGGGGCACTATTATATCGACGTAGATCGGGCGCTGCGGGAACGGTGCGTGTCCACGATCTTGGGAAACATTGTGCCCCGTTTCGAAACTACCAAGAGGGCAACGGGGACGGGAGGGAAAAGAAAGTTTCCGTCCGTCCTATCGTCGACAGGAAAACTTAAGCTCGCGAGAGAGAGGAAAAAAAAGAAAACAAGAATAATAAACGTTGGTCGGATGTGAAACGTCAAACGCCAGCGCACAAGTGATTCACGGTGGAGGGGCCGACTGGACATGTGGATTCAAAATACGGCACCAAAACATTGCAGGGAGCATTTATTTTAGGGTCGAAGGATTATAAATATCATTTTCCTGACTGTGAAAAATTGCAAGAAAATGGAATGGAACTGTAAACTTATCAAAATTGGAAGAAAAAATACTCTTTTTCTTACTTCTATGTAAATTACCTTTCCACATGCAAGCACAGTGTATAGGCACCTTAATCTCTGAGCGCAGCGCCATCAAAGTGACCAGAATACCGATTTACCTATAAATTCACAGATGGGCACCCTAAAAATATCGAATTTTAATATTTTTCTAACAGAAAAAACACAGGTTTTTCTTAATACAGCATTAAACTGCTTTTTTTTATTTGAGTTTCAAATTTTAAAATCTACCGAAAACTACCGAAAAAATGTGAAACTCCTACCGAAAACCACCAAACTAATCTGGTCACACTGGCAATCAACCACGAGCTGTCAAACAGCTACCACTTTGACAGCAGCAGATAGGCAAAGATACAATTGGAACTTGCAGCGAAGACTTGCACATTGTTGTGTTATTTTCGTGCGAAACAATCGAGTTATTGGCGCGTACCGTGTTTCACCACAATCCCCCCACTGCTTCAAAGATGCATCGTTCTAAGACCGCACTAAACCTGCTGCAACGGTTGGACCGGCTGCGGACGGCTTCCAGCGGATCGCTCATCACAAGGTACGGGATGGACAAACAGCACGTTGTTCCATCATCACCCGGTGAAATGGGATGATGTAACTCCGAATGTTGCACCGCAATAGGCCCGGTTTGTGGCGCATCGTCCTGTTACTTACTACGCTTCCTATCTCTCTCCCCAAGACAAATGCAGATGGTCAGCACAGTACAATCAGCCCACAGTCGGTTGCTTTGGTCAGGGTGCAGCCACCAGGCACCGGTGCGCCACTTTTCCACAGAGAAGGACACAGCACGTGTCGAGGAACCGACCGAGAACGAAAAGAAGCTAACCGTAGAGGTGGAGGAGCTGCGCAAAGAAGCGGCCGAGCTAACAGAGAAGGTCAAATCCCTGGATGTACGTATGTGTTGGGCCTTATAGCACGTTCATCCTAATTGACGCACGGATATCTACTTACAGGATAAATACAAACGTGCACTGGCGGAAAGTGAAAACATCCGAAGACGACTAACGAAACAGATTGACGATGCAAAGCTGTTCGGCATTCAGGGCTTCTGTAAGGATCTGCTGGAGGTGGCGGACATTCTGGGCCACGCGACGGAAGCCGTGCCGAAGGATGAGGTAATGCGTTGCGTCGCCCCTTACGAAATTGATTAGCATTTTCACTCACACTGCTGCTACCTCTCATTGCGCAGATTTCCGATAAGAATCCTCACTTGAAAAATCTGTTCGAGGGACTTTCCATGACGCGGCAGCAGCTGAACAGCGTGTTCAAGCGGCACGGGCTCGAAACGGTCAACCCGATGAACGAGAAGTTTAACCCGAACCTGCACGAGGCCCTGTTCCAGCAGGAGGTGGCCAACGTCGAGCCGAACACGGTGGTGGTGGTCAGCAAGATCGGCTACAAGCTGCACGACCGCTGCATACGTCCCGCGCTCGTCGGCGTAACGAAGGGTTAAGGAGGAGCACACACACAAGAGCGAACGAGGGGATGAAGAAGCATGTTTAGCTGATCCTTTCGAAAGGGACACAAGCAAAAAGAATTCCACAAATAAAAAGAATCCGTAGGACCGTTGGTGTGTTTTGAGCGGTACAACCGACAGCTGTGTGTCTGTGGTTTGTGTTTAAATAAATCCTAAACAAAGATGTTGCAAATATAACTTAGGTATCGAAATACACATCCATTTCTTTCTATAGAACATTCGTGGAAATTGATCGTGTGTATTTGTGTGTGTACATATCTATTTATTTCTGACTTTAGCCACATACCGCGTATTCTCAGGGCGCAAAGTATCCCGAAAGCAAAGAAATTAAGGTAAGTTACTTCCCTAAAAGCCTACTTTTTGTATAATCGCACCGTTCTGTGTTTGTGGTATGGGTATGGAGATGATGCTTTGATGGGACAGAGACGCACAAAAAAGAACTGGAGAAACTTAAAAGCAGATTGATACTTTTCTTTGATTGAAATGCTCTCACCTCTCACACGTGGGTGCCGCTTGCCGTTAACGTCCTCTCTTCGCTACCTCGCGCGCGGTATTAAGGTATGACGAAGAGGGATAGCTAAAACGCGCGCGCGGTGCAGCAGAGTTTGAGCATAATTACAATTTAAAATCCTTGCTGGAACTGCTTCGAGTCCATGCGCGCCAGTATCAGCTCGAGCTGCCGTTTCGCCTCACACAGCGGGAAGTTATTCATGTCGTAGTACTGTGGGGCAATCTGCAGCAACCATTCCGCTGTAAGGGAGAAAAGTACCATTGAGAGTTACACATTCAAGCCCTTCACAAGAGTAAAAAACAAACAAGAAAAATGCTACTTACGCTTTACATCCGTGACAGTTCTGATGTAGTTTTTCGTCGTCAGCACAAACTCGTTGTAAATTACCCATTCCGGTTTGTGGTCCAGACAAGTGGACGGATGCAGTTGCACCACCTGGTTGTCCTTTATCGTCTGATAGTGCTTGGTTCGTTCCAAATGTGCGACCTGTTGGTGGAGGGCAGCAAAAAAGTATGAACAACATTAAGAACAAACAACTCGACAGAGGAAGGAACGCCGGCACCTACCTGCATGAAGAAGCCCTGTACCAATGCTTTGCGAATGTTAAAATAGTACTCTCTCGAGGTGAAGTCCGTGCTGGTGCGCTGGAGCTGGAAGCGGTCCATAATGCGCGCTAGCTGCTGTCTCACATTGTCGGCCGACTTCAGGGAGCGGTAGTTGATGAAGTTATCATAGCACCAGCCCTGATCTTCATTGTCTGTGAGGAGGGGAGAGAAAGAATCGCACAAATTAGAAAATCGCTTTCCATATTAACTTCAAATTGCGTGGCAACTTACTCTGCTTAAACGCATGGTACACGTTCAGCAGCGTCAGATGGTCGCCATCGACGTGCGCGAAGCGCATCTTAGCATCATCGGCCGCTTTCTTCATCTCGTTTGGTCGCACGAAGCACTGTGGAACTGTGGGGAAGTAGAAAAAATGCGTTGAATACCTTCCCAAACCACCAACATTCCCACTCCCCAAATGCTGACCCCCTTACCCGACAACATAGCGGTGATGGAAAGAATTTCGTTGGAGCAGTTGTGCTGACAGCTGGCAATTAGCATTTTCGCTAGCTGCGGATCCAGTGGAAACTCGGCCATAACCGCACCGAGATCGGTCAGGTTGCCGTCATCGTCCAGGGCGGCCAGATAGTTGAGAAGCTCGAGCGCACGCATCAGCGTTTCCGGCGCCGGCGGATCCATAAAATCGAAGTGAACCAAATCATCGATGCCAAGCTTCTTTAACTGCAGCACGACCGTGCCTGTAAAAAAACAATTGGAAAGAAAATTATTTGCCCGTGTGCGCAACGACATGGCGGGGTATGGCTTTGACAGCGAAACTTACCCAAATTGGAACGCAAAATTTCCGGATACGTGTTGTCCTGCATCTCCGTCTTGTACGCCTTCTCCGTGTACAGGCGGAAACACTTGCCGGGGCGCGTTCGCCCGGCCCGACCGGCCCGCTGCTGGGCCGACGCTTTGCTGATCGGTGACACGAGCAAACTTTCCACCCGGATGCGCGGATTGTACACCTTCTGCTTGCTGAACCCAGGATCGATCACAAACACCACCCCGTCGATCGTGAGCGACGTTTCCGCAATGTTCGTCGAGATGACCACCTTGCGGCCGATCGCACCGTTCGGCCGTTTCGGCGGTGCCGGTTCGAAAATCTTCTGCTGCATCGGCGGCGGCAGCGTCGAGTAGAGCGGGATGCACTTCAGCTCGCCCACGTCCGGGCCGAGGTTGTCGATTTCGCGCTTCACCCGCTTGCACGCCTCCTCGATCTCTTCCTGCCCGGTCAGGAACATCAGTATGTCGCCCTCGATCTCTTCGCACATGTGTATCTGTATGACGGTGCGGATCGCGGCCTCCAGATAGTCGCGCTCCGGCTCGGGCGTGTAGAAGATCTCGACCGGGTGCGTTCGGCCGGGGACGTTCATGAGCGGCGCGTTGTCGAAGTACTGCTGGAATTTGCCCGCATCGAGGGTGGCCGACATGACCACCAGCTTCAAATCCTTGCGCTGCCGGATCACCTCCTTCAGCACGCCCATCAGCAGATCGGTCGCGAGCGTCCGCTCGTGCGCCTCGTCGAGCAGGATGACCTGGTACGCTTCCAGCATCGGATCGCTCATCCCCTCGCGTAGCAGCATACCGTCCGTCATGTACTTGAGCAGCGTGCGCGGGCTGGAGCAGTCCTCGAAACGGATGCTGTAGCCCACCTCCTGCCCGAGCATCACGTCCATCTCCTCCGAGACGCGCTGGGCCACGGACATGGCGGCGACACGGCGCGGCTGCGTACACGCCACCCCCTTCGAGCTCGTCTGCAGCGCGTACTCCACGCACCACTGAGGTATTTGGGTGGTTTTGCCCGACCCGGTCTCACCGACCAGCACGATGCACTGGTGCTCCGACAGCAGCCGCATAAAGTCCGTCTTGTACTCGAACACCGGCAGCGTGATGCGCTTTTTGTACAGCTTGTAGTAGTTCTGCGTGTAGGCGATACCGTTCAGCGGGTTCTTGCCGCCCGACTCGGTGGCGGAACCGGCGGCCGCTGCCGCCGCCGCCGCCTTCGAGGCGGAGCTGGGCCCGCTGGAGGACGAGCCGGCCACATCGAGCTTGGACGAGCTGGCGCCAGCCGCCCCTTCGGCCGCTGCCTTCTCCTCCCTGTGAGCGAATGTGAAAAGGGAAACTATGTTAGCGTTTCATACACACAGCGAATGACGCCATGTTTGCGGGAGGAACGTGTTCAAGAGCAAAACACACACACACGCACACATGACATGTACAAACAGGCGGAAACGTGCAACTTACCTTCGCTTCTTAATGAAAGGGTCCATCACCTCGATACGCCGCTTGGACATTTTCGCGTGCCTTTTTCCCCTATTTACCCCTCGAAACGGTACACACGATGGGGCACGATGCTAAAGTTCCTGTGGCGGCTGCCACAAGCGTCCCCCGGACCGGCGTTATTCTACCTTTTTACCCCACCCTGGTCAAGCTGTGTGTTTACCCGTGCAGACCGCTGTGACCTTTCCTTCAGCCCTTTGTAGCGTGGGAATGACGGCGGGTCGCTTCGTTTTCTTCTTTGCACTCGATGCACGAGGAGTTTGATGTGTTTGATTCTGTCCCTTCCGGCACCGCGTAGCACAAGCCAGGGGCCAGCTCTTCATCCGTATGGTGCCACCGAGCGTCGCGAAACACTGTAGCACATCTTAGAACGGGGGATCTTATTGCCACAAGGAAAAGGGGATCGAAAACCGGAGCGGGCTTATAAAAGTTGGAGCGTATCCGCGAAACAATTATAACCACACTATTGATCTCGGGCTGCGTGCCTCGGTTGCCCGAAAAATGGCGTTCGGAAATGTCAAACGGGCGGCGGCGATGTTTTTTCAATCACAAGGTTGCTGCAGGTGAGGTGTATTCGCAAGGGGAAAATTCCAAAATATGTGCGTACATAAAACATCAAATTTGTGTAAAAATGAGAATGGTTGCAATTATTTGTATTTATTTTAATACTACATAAATTATAAATATTTTTTTATGGATCACAATATCTCGTAAATGAACTAAAAATACAAAACTTATATTTTGTTTATTGTTTTGGCCGCTATGCCCACCTCTACTCAAGTGACCTTGCAACATGTGCTCGGCCGACAGCCGTTTGACAGCAGTCAAAGCTAAACAAAGTTTCGCCTTTCCCCGCCTGTCCCAGTGGCCGCGGTTACGCAAAAACGTTTCCAAAACTCCGGGCGCAAACGTTTTCGGGCGAGAAAATGTTGCGAAAATCGTTGGCCGCGCTGGTTCCGTTAGCGGGCACTTCCCGCCCCCTGCACACAACGGCCGTGTGCAGCGAAATTCGCAAAATGGCTCGGCTGCGCGTGGTAGACAACAGCGAGATCGGCAAGCGAGCCATGGCGGAGGGCAAACCGCCCAAGTGCATTCACGTGTACAACAAGCAGAGCGTGGGCATGATCGGCGACAAGGTGCTAGTAGCGATCAAGGGGCAGAAGAAGAAGGGCATCCTGGTCGGGTGCAAGCAGTTCCAGAAGCCCAAGATACCCAAGTTCGACAGCAACAATCTGGTGCTGATCGACGACAACGGGACACCGCTCGGCACGCGCATTCACGTGCCCATTCCGACCATCCTGCGCACGATACTGAAGGAGAAAACGCAGGCAAAGGGGGCGGACTACACGAAGCTGCTCGGTATAGCTAGTAGATTTGTTTAATAAATCAAAAAGTTTGTTGGTTTTACAGGATTTTCTGTATGTGTTTTGTGTTCGTGTGCGGGGCTATTGTGTACATTCTACTATCCTTTCTTCATGTAATCTATACCGTTCACCAGGAGTGGATTGTCGGATTTGGCCCGCTTCTTGGCGGCGGCGTACTTTTCGCTCATCTTCTTCTTTCGCTTCGCGTTCATAATGTCCACCATTGGTTTCAGGGCGGCCGGCACCAGGTATTCCGGCACGTCGCCCAAATGTTCCTGCACGTGCACCGTGTGGAGGGGCCGGTCGTGTCGAAGCGTCTGCAGATCGCGTGGGTTTTCCTCAAAGAACGACTGTGGAATAGTTTAAATTAATTTTCTTTTAAAATCCTCTTCCTGGGCAAGCTTCACCGGTTAGCTTACCTTTAGCTTTTCCGAGTTGAATATTTCCATCTTCAGCTCCTTTATGCGGGCCTCTCGGATGGAAATCTTTGTGATCGCTCGCCATGCATCCTTCGCTCGGTACCGGAATGCTTCCACCTCGTCAAAGTTGAAGTTAAAATCCCTTAAGAAAGAAGGGGAGAGAAAAAAACCATTAAAGTATCATTTCTTCCTTCGACTCCGCGCGCTTTCAACCTACTTCATGGAAAACTCCGCATCATTCGACAGTGTTTGCAGAAACTCTTCGACATTCCGTTTCAGTTCCAGCTCCTCGATGCCAACGAACGACAGCACGCTGCCATTGTTCTGTCCACGTGCCGTTCGCCCTGCCCGATGGATGTACGAGTTGAGGTCGGAGGGGAAATCGAAGTTCACCACGCACGAAACGCACTGGAAGTCTATGCCGCGGGAGACGCTCGATTCGGCCTCGGTTTGCTGCAGCAGCTGCTTGGTGGAGGGCTTCTTGTCGCTCTTCTTCTTCACCAGTGCTGGATTTTCTGCCATTAGTTCATCCGAAGCGATGATTATATCGTAGCTACCCTATGACAAGAATCAAGTTTTTTGTTTAATTTAATGAATATTTTATAAACAATTTTATAAACGGCTAACTCACCTGATTGAACTGGTGGACCGTGTGACAGCGAATTTTGATAGGCAGCTCGGAGTTTAGAATGCACGACCGTATGCCGAACTGTTCCAAGAACAATTTCAATCTGCAATAAAAAAACCTAATTATTGATTTTTTCACTGATTCATCTTTCGACACACAATTGGCGGAAAACACACATTCAGAGAGAAGATTAGTCCAACAGTCATTCGACAGCCAATGAGTGATAGCGACCAAGATAGCCGCTATCGTTCAATGCTGCCTCCAAGAAGGAAGAGGATTCATCATGGCAAATTCCAGCACAAAACCCACCACCATCGTCCCTCCCCGCTTACCTGTAGCACCGGTCCACCGACTTGACGAAGATGATGCACTTGCCCTGGATCAGCTTCAGCTTCAGCACGGTGTACAGTATCGCCGCCTTGTCCACCTCTTCGGCCTCAATCTGATAGTGCGTCAGCTGCGTACCGACCGCCAGCTGAGGCTCCTCCAGCTTCAATATTACCGGATTGCGAAGCACCATCTTCTTCATCTGTGTCACATCTTCCTCCAGCGTGGCAGAGCACAGCACCGACTGATGCACCGGTGGAAAGTGTTTCAGCACCTCCTTCAAATCCTTCTCAAACCCGAACGTAAACATCAGATCGGCCTCGTCGATCGTCACGCAGCGCAGACTTTCTCGCACGTTCAGCGTCCCGTCGGCCAGCACGGTGCGCAGCCGGCCCGGCGTCGACACGACGATATCCGGCCGCTCGGCCAGCAGATGCCGGTGGGTGGCTTTCTCCTCCTTCGAGGACAGATCCGCCACCCGGATGAGCGGACCGCACGAGTACGTCAGGCTGGCGAACACTTTGGCGATCTGGTGGCACAGGTCCTGGCTGGGGGCCATCACCAGCACGGACGTTTCACGAACCGCCGTTTCGGTTTTGTACCGAAGCACGTTCTGGATAATTGGGATGGCGAAGGCGGCCGTCTTGCCCGAACCGGTGCGGGCGCGGATGAGCACATCTTTGCCTTCGAGCAGGAACGGGATGGCTTTCTCCTGCACCAGCGTCGGCGAGATCCATCCTAGCCGGGCTATATCCTGTCGGAATGGGCAGACAAATGAGCAAATAATGGCCACCGGAACAAAATGGCGGTTCTAGAAGGGATCAGTTACCCGCAGTAGACGATCGTCTAGCTCAAACTCGTGAAAATTCAGTCCCGGTCCCGGTTCGTCCATGGTGGTTTGTTTTACCTGCTGCTGGTATGTTTTCCTTGCTAGCGTAGCGCGTGCTTCTGCGACAGGTCATTTGACAGCTCCCTTCTGCACAGGGTGTATACACAAGGTGTATATGATGTGATATGTACGCGATGTTTTCCATGATCTGAACATTTACAGTAGGCTCTTCGCTTACGTTCATTTTGAAAGAAAAAGGTAAACATTCTACAGTTGTAAATTGTTACCAAAATAAACTTTAGCGGCGATGCTTATAAGTAAAATTACTATAAGCTTTAGGTTTGATCCCGTATTTGTATGAGGATAATGGAACAGCTGCATCAGGAACTGGAACAACGATTTCAGAGTGCAAATGAAACCGAAAGGTCAAGTTTGTTTGGCAAGAAAGTGTACGAAGAATCTACTAGCGTACATCGTAACCGATATGACACAGGATAAAGTAAGTGCAACGTGGAAATTGTTGATTAAACTTATTAGGAATTCGATTTAAGATAGTTTAAAGTATCAAATAACTACAATACGCAAACAGTCCTTAGATATGCCAATGTACAATAATGTCGTACTGCGAATAAAACTCGCTAGTTGATATCATTTGTACAATACCGGATGATCTAGCATCTCAACAGCGAATTGACCCGAATGGGGACTCTCAGCGTGCAAAGGATAAAGGCCCTGCTGATGTGTCGGGAATGGAGTTTCGTGACTCGAAATGCAAAGCTGAATCTGCAACAATTCACATGCAATTGGGGAGTGGGCTTCTTACCTCGGGGACCCAGGCGACCGCTTAATTCACGTTTTATTTGGTTCGCCACTCCCTTCTAGTGATGGGGTTTTTGGAGTGCATCCACGGTTCAAGACCAGGATTGACTAGAGCAGGTCTCGGTAAGGTCGGTAGTGTCGGGAGCCGCATGCAGTTCTACCCAGCCTGGGGGATCTTTAGCCTTCTAAGAACTGCCCACAAACAAGCCCTCATATTGATGCTTGTTAGAATATAAATTTGGCGCTTAATGTGAAACTGTGACTTAATGTGACTGTCGTAGTATAGTCGTCAACTCGTACGACTGAACAATATGCCCGTCATGAGTTCAAGCCCCAAAATGGACCGTGCCGCCATACGTAGGACTGACTATCCTGCTATGGGAGGATCAATAACTCATTAAAAGCCAAGCCCACAAGTAGTGGTACAGGCAGGCCTTGACCGAAAACGGTTGTTGAGCCAAAAGAAGAAGAAGAAGATTGTTCATAAATATTGGCTTTTTATGCGACAAAGCTGAACACTGGGCTGGAGTGATTGTCATCGCCGCCGGTACAGTCTGCACTTGACGGAATCGTGGGATGCGTTGCAATTCTTTGGAGTACTTGAAATCGTAAAAAAAATAACCCTCACATGCTAAAACTGCTGTTATATAATCGATGAATCGTTAATGCTTTATGTTACAATGAAATATGCTGTTTGCCGATGATTGTATATTCCTGCAAGACTGCATCGAGATCTTCTGTTCGTGGTGCAAGCGTAATGGACTGACTATCGGCATCGAGAAATGCTTCTGTGTGTTTTTTTGTCGATTCAGGAGCCCGATTACTGGTACCTACTTCAACACTGGACGGCACTGCAGTTAATCGACAAAATCATGCCAAAGAACTGGGCGTTCTTGTAGCCATGACGTTCTAGCCAGTGGAAACCAACTACTTGGCGTGGTTATCCGGGCAACTAATGAATTCCGCAACCCCATGTGCATCAAAGCTCCCTACAATAGTATCGTTCGTTCGGTTCTGGATTATTCGTGCGTAGTCTGGAGCCCAACTACTGCTTCTTCAATTGCTCTACTTGAGACGATTCAACGTAAGCTCTACGGGTCGCTCAACCTCGTTCCAGCGCTGGTCGGTCTGATCCTATGTTCCGCATAGCGGCTGTTTTCAACACTGTTTCGGATTGGCCGCAGTGAATTGCGGTACAAATCTTGATTTCGCTGTGTATTTTTGTTTGTGATGTTACTTATCTTAATTAGGCCATACGGCCCTGTGAAGATTAACCTATTATTTATTGGTTAATAATAATAATAATAATAATAATAATATTAGTAATATTTTACATAAAAAGGTAAATTATGACCTTAATAACTTCATTACTGACACTTGTCGATAGTAGTAACGAAGTTAATACAGTTATAATTCACCTTTTTTCTGTAAAAATTCCGCTAGACGAATACTTGATGGGCTCGCTGTAAGGAAAGCGTTGTGGAATGCAAAGCTTTTTTTGTCAAAAAAACGATGTGGATGCAGGATTCAATTTGATTAATTAAATAAACCCCTCTGTGCGAAAAACGAAGAAAAAGAACACGGGAATAGATTCCAGTCTTCCTTTGCTCCACAGGACGTCTTTTTTTTGGGCATCCGCTCCAGGATATTCTGTGCAGGTAATCGGACACCTTCTTCTTTAACCCATCCGCAAGGTCCCCCCGTTGATGAGAAGTCGCACGGAAGTGTTTTGACATTTGCTCTGACGGAAACAAAACAGCCTTTGATGTCCTTTGAAAGTGGGTTTGCTTGATGAATGAAGTTGTTAAAGCATAATCTAACAGGCATGTCAAAATATATGTGCTCGCCGTATAGAGGTAACGAGGTCAGTGTTGGGAAGCACAAATTGTTCCACAGATGCGAACACACACACGTGTTTGACCTTAATTCTCCACGAATTATGCGCCACATCAAAGTTGACCACGGAGGCGCTTCTTTCTGACATACAGAGGAAGTCGAGAGGACTTACATTTTGAATGTAAATGTTACGATTTTCGTCTTTATTACATACTGAATAGAGGGTCTCGTTCGCTGATGTGATGCTTACAACTAATTTTGTATTTTCTCCGCCAAAAAGGGACACCCCAATTCCTTGGCAATTAATTTACTCCTCTAAACTCTACTTCTCATCCGCCTCCCTGCCAAACAGACTCATAAACCGAAGCATCGTCCGGGCCGAGTACAGGCACAGTGGATAGCGCCGGTAACATTGCTTGTAGTTATCCTTCGCCTTCAGGTTGTCGTTGTACTGCAGCCCGTTCTCGAACGATTCCCTCAGTGGTGCCGGAACCGTTTTGCTGTTCTCTACACTAAACCTGTGCAATGTGAGCGGACCGTGTGTTGTTGTTTGAGTGAACTATTCGTATTCGGTTATCGTTTAACTCGGTACTTACGCGATAAATTCATAAATTATCTTTGCCTGCGCGTCCTGCGGTTCGGCACCGGCGGCCAGCTGGCAGACGAGGGAAAATGCACACTTGAGTGGATCCGTTTGCAGGATTTTGTTCCAGTTGATTTTTGACTCAAAATCCTAACCAAAAAAAAAAAAAGGATAAAAAATGAAGAATGAGGGTGGAATTTTAATAACTATTTTCGGGTGGTAAAACACTTTTTCGTAATATACGTTTTTGCACTTATTTACATGAATGTTTTCCTCCACCCATTCCTCTCATAGGCACACACACACACGGAATGGGAAAATTCTAATCCTAAGCTCCTCCCACTTTTCCCACTTTTACGCACGTTTTTCATATGCGCATGGCCGTCCGCAGCCAGCAACAGCCGAAGCATCCTTACCCGGGGAAAAGCGCGACCCCTGTGCATGCTTGCACGATTATGGCCGACGACTTTTGATGGCAGTCGGTATCACCCCGTCCATATTTTTGTTTTATTATTCTGTTTTTTTTTCGCTTCCCGCCGAATTGGAAAATACATAACACACATAATAATCTAATGGCGGTTGTACGTGGTTGTGTGTCCTGTGCGTTGTTTGCCATTATCTCTCCAATCCCCCCCGTAGGATGTAATTTCACTCCCACCCTCCCCTCTCCCCCTCTCCACTTTCCGTCGTGGGAGTAAAAGCACACTTGAAATGTGCATTAACTGGATAACAACTATCCTGCCTATGTGTCCTATTTGTGTCCTGCGGCATAATAGTTTGCCCGCACATTTCCTTGCACAACAGATAGGTCTTAAAAGGATTGCATAGTGAAAAGGAAAGCAGTCTAAAGCAATGAGTAAGAGTCCCTTTTGCAAACCCCCTTTTGTGAAGGATGTTGTGCTTTTCCGTGACAAATCTAAGCAGCCTGGCAGTGAGATGTAAAATGACCAAAGCCCTCTTTTACACTCCAATCCGTCTCCACCCCAACATACTTAACATGGCACTCGGCACATTGAATGGTGCAATGTGTCTTTCTGTTGTATTTTTTACTTCTTCTCCAATTTCACTTACCAACAGTGCGGCGGTTCGATTGTAGCGTAACGATGGGCCCAGATCTCGCTTCCCGGACGACATGAACAGCGGCTTCGATAGTTTCATAAAGTCTTGCGCTAGAAGATGTAACGTGAACAGCGAGCCGAGCGTTACTATTCCGAGAATGATTAATCTGAAACATGGGAAGAACAGGGATGTGTATGAAATGGTTTTAATATGTATTAATTGTGAATGCTTTGTAAGTATTTGCAATGCATGCCGTCGGTAATGTTGCCCTGCTTTTACATTGTTCTCGCAAATGATTTAAAATACTCGTTATTTTCAACATGTTTAAAGACTTTTTCTGCCCAAAGACCAAAAATCTATTCGATATAATATTCTTGACTCCAAAAAGTACTCCTTATATGTGTTCTATGTGGTCTATTGGCAATTTTTGTGCAAACTTCTACAGTAGTTCAGGACACATTCCAATGTACTATGCACTAATAGAATTCCGTACCGTAGTATGACAACTGTAGAAATTGTGCATGATTTTAAATACGGACGGTCCCCGAGACACACGGTTAATGGGGACCGATAATGGCCGCAAAAGATCGCGTGTCTCGAATTTCCGCCTAAGTCGAATCTTGTAATTTTCTGCCCAAATATTACTAATATTCGTATACTTTTACAAGCAGGGGGTTGTTTTATCCACTTAATTAATTATTTGATATGATTCTGACTGAATATACAGTGGCCGGCAATATAAAGCGGCCACTACTTACAATTTTACATTTTTTCCATTTTTTCCGTGAAAAATGAAGTTATTGTACTTCTTTATTTTTTGAAACATTGTTCGTGATATGTTTAAGAATGCGCAGTACCATAGCATGACAAAAGGAGAAGTTTGCTTCAAGAAAAAATATTTTTTCCAAAATTGATCAAAATCACTGTGCCAAAATAAAGTGCCCACTTTATTCATTCTACAAAAAATATTTTTCTGAACAAATATAACACCAAACTTATAATTTATATGCGTTCCTCTCGCATTCTTTACATGTTCGAGGATCTTTGACATAATTTATTTTCTTTTATTTGCACATATTTGGCATTTGTTCCTCCTAGGAGTATTTCAGAGCTTTATTTTGTTTTTCCTAATCACGTCATTCTCACCGCATTTGCATCAAAATTTGCACACGAAATCTCGATAGGATTAAAGTTAAGACTAAGTGGGAGTCATTAAAGAAGTTTTATTCGATTTGACTGAAAAAAAAAATAAAAAAATTCTTCGTGTATAACTTGAGTCGTCTTCCTGTTGTAACATAAATTTATTTGCTAACTCCGTATTTTAACTGGTGTCACAAACAAATAAATTTAAATTTAAAGCTCTTGATAACGCTTGTGAAGAACCAGATGCAAAAACTAGATGCAGAACTAGATAAACCTTTAAAAATTAGAAAAAAATACACCAAAGATCTTCGAACATGTAAAGGATCTTTGGTGTTATAAATTATACATATAAATTATAAGTATGGTGTTATATTTGTTCAGAAAAATATTTTCTGTAAAATGAATAAAGTGGGCACTATTTTGGCACAGTGATTTTGATCAATTTTGGAAAAATATTTTTCTTGAAGCAAACTTCTCCTTTTGTCATGCTATGGTACTGCGCATTCTTAAGCATATCACGAACAATGTTTCAAAAAATAAAGCAGTACAATAACTTCATTTTTCACGGAAAAATGGAAAAATGTAAAATTGTAAGTAGTGGCCACTTTATATTGCCCGCTACTGTAACAGTTTTAAACATTTTGAAATGGTTTTTTTTATATTCGTTTGAAAGGGTAATTATTGAGCATTTGACAGTTGATGTCAGTCAAATAAGTACAATTTGCTCTAAAAACTGTCAAATTTAGAAAACTGCGTATCTTTGAATTCACGTATGAGAGGTATCGTGTATCTCAGGGACTACCTGTACAAATACCTGTCTTTATACTGTGCGACACTGTGTTGACTGGGTTTTCCATACAAACGTGGCCTTTTAGTTGCACTGTAAAACATCCAATTGCATAGTGCAAGTGTTCTACTATTTAATTCGTACTGTACTTGTATGCCGGGCCGAGGTCCCGTGGTAAAGTCGCCGAGTTGCACGACTAAACAACATGCCCGTCAAAGGTTCAAGCCCCGTACGGATCTTCTATTCTGCAATGAGTACATCATTCAGTCGCAGATAGCCTCAAGGCCCCATTATTGATTTGTGTGGGTCTAGATAGTGACTGTGAGTTGTTGCACCAAATAAGACGAATAAGCAAGACTTTTTTGTGTCTACTACACAGGACACATCAGCATGATAGAAAATTTAAATAAACTTTATACATTCATCAACTTTGTATTTAAATACCACGAAAGTTGAAACGTTCGTGTCGAGGATCTGCTGTACATATTTTAGCCATTTTTTATTAATTACAAAATGAATTCTTAACAAACATATATTACTCCCGAGGGGACATAGCAAGGCCGCCGATCTACAACGCCCTCTCCACAAAAGTCTATTGCTGTTTAAAATTGAAATATTGCTATAGAACTTTGTATAGCATGTCTTGTTTTTTTTAAATTTTCTTATCACTTTTACTTCTAGCACATCATTAAACATCATAACACACTTCTAGTTATGCTTCGAGCAAATCATTCACTGTTGTTGTTCACAACCACGCACATTTTTACTTTTTCCAGCACGATTTCTTATCATATCACTAGCTTAAACCTACCTCCATCCCATCGTAGCTGTGTAGCGTTGTCCGTTTTGCGCAAAACCAACAAAAAAAAGTCACTCTTTACATAACTCTTGCTTCGAGTATCACCACCGCGACTCCCAAAGCCCTATATAGGAGGAGGTTTGGTTCTGGTTTGCCAACCGTTATCACACGCACACGGCCTCTTTTCGCAGCTTTTCACCAACCCGCCGCTGCGTGCACCACCATCGCAAACGGTGACCGCAATGGGTGTGATCTATTTTCACTTTCGCTTAAATCCACCCAACCGGCTCACCCAATTCGGCGAGTTGCGCTTCAGCAAAGGTCCTGCACGCGCAAGATCGAGATCTCAAGCTTCGCGTTTGGTCCAGTGCGAGTCGCGCGCGCGTCGCACCAAAACACTTTCTTCGATTGCGCGTACACGCGAACGTACCGACAGACGGCAATGGTTTGCGCGAACCGAAATCGAAAGTGTGCGCCGAGACCCTTGCGTCGGTTTGCTGCGAAGGAGAGGGGAGTGTGCTGGGTTGGTTAGTTAGGATATAGTACGTTTTGTATGTATGTTTCCCTACCGTGTACGATTTTTTTGTGGGTTTTGCTCGTCATACACGCACCAGTCATACCCAGGTGACAGTGTGCATTGCTGTCCGCTCACACGAACTCCAACGTGGTTAGTCGGTGGATAACGTTGCGGTGAAGCTTACCAACGGGCATCCAACACGTTTGTGTGGATCAGTTGATCCGAACCTAAACTCCCCTCAAAGCAGCTGGAAAGTAATCATCTCGTTGCGTACGGCCACGAGCTCCTCGGCAAACAGCTGCAAGATACGGTTGCCCGGCACCACACGCGGATTACGTTTCAATTGCCAGCCATTAGAAGAGGACCGCCGACCGACTAACCCGAAACCGGGCCCACCTGAACGACTTTTTCTGGGGTTGTCTCAGGTGCGTTGGGGCTGCGCTCTTTTTTTTGCAGACGACGAAACTGCACGAGAAAGAGATTACGTCGTCTGTCGTTGGGCTGTCGTCTTCAGCATGCGCGGTTGCCTGGGTAACTTGAGAGGCCGTCCGTCTGGGTAGCCGATGCTGTGTATGCCCGGAAGAACGAGCATGATGAGGTGATGAGATATTAGATACACTATTGATGGAATTACTGAACACCGTTTAGTGTGTTATTAAAAGGGGTTTAAACTTATTGAACTTAAGACAAGATTCGTTGGGTGCACTCCTCTGTCCACTTGCGATGACAGTTTTGAAAGGTTCTCTGCTCGGTCGGTCACCGATGGCAACTCCCTTACTTTATTTGAGTGGATTGACCAGTTTACTGTGATGCACGTGTGTCCTACATGTCACATCTATCCTCAAACGTGTTTGCTCTCTTGCACGAGACACACCAGGCCCGGGAAAGAAGTGATGTTGACATTTTTTTCTATCAACCACGAATGGAGACAAAACGAATTCCGATGCTCCAATGTACTCCAATGTACCGTGTACCTGAGCTAACCAGTACCACATGGGAATGTGGGTACAAACTTACTTTCTCCCAACAACAAGATCCACCCGCGGTAAAGGGGCACCGGTTTGTCGGTCATCGGTAACATCATCTGGCATCAGCTGCTGGCACAAACAACATCTTTAGGAAAGGGGGCTATTGACTGTTGCGCAATGCAGGAACACGGCAGGCCTTTACTTACAAAACAATTGTCGAATATTTTAAGCCCGGCGTGCAGGTTCGAGCAGCTGTGCGAGCAATGGTTACTTTGCTTGATCATCATTAGGCAGCGGTACATCGGAGATCGTGCATCTATAGGCGAACAATTTGCCTTTCGGTGGGTGGTTGGGTGAAGAAGATGATGCCGTGACTTCGGGGGTTATAAGATTAAGTGTTTACCGCATCGCACCCCCCCTGCCCTCCCCCTTCCCCAACTTACCGGTTTGTCATTTTGTTTGCACTTTTGGTTATGAAATTAAGCTGATGTTGTGTCTTTTTGAAAAATGATACCGCGGTTTTGGAAGCTGTTGCATAAACACTTTCTTTTGTTAAGGATGCGCCATAAATCCGGGTGAAGGTTTTAAGGACGCGTGTGTTACTTCGATAAATCAGCCTCGATTGTAGTATTTATGATATTGATGAGCCCTGAGAAGTCTTTTCTCTGTGACCTGCTTTTGTCCTTTTTGGGAGTGGTTGTAATCTTCGCAGTACAAGGAGTTGTTTTCTGTTATGTAAAGGCTGTTTAAATTAACTCATCACTTTTATGGGGCTATTATACTATCTCTATGATATATCTTTTATACTCATATTTAAATAAAATATCCAATTAGTTCTACTAGAATATGTTAAATGTTGTTATTAAGCAGTTTACTTGCAGTTCGTTTGCCGTGCCTTAATACTTGAACCTATAGATCAGTGGTCGTTAACAGAAGTGGTCTGCGGAAAAAATTATTTTTTAAAGAAAATGCATACATATATTGTTGAATTTTCCCCTACAATAAAGATTAAATTTTTAATAAGATTTAAACATCTTCTTCTTCTATTTGGCGTAACGTCCTTACGCGAACATGCCGGCCTATACAGGCTTTCGAGACTTAATTCATTACCACGCAGCCGGATAGTCAATCCTTGCAACGGGGGGACGGTCCATTCTAGGCTTGAACCCATGACGGGCATGTTATTAAGTCGTTCCGAGTTGACGACTGTACCACGCGACCGGCCCAAGATTTAAATATATTTTTGGTTAAAAACTTTGAACTAAGTCTGTAAAATGTATCCCCTCATTAGATGTGGGCTGCGGTAAATGTATTTTCAAATCAAAGTGGTCCGCGATGTTTAAAAGGGTAGAGAGAACTGGTATAAGATAATAATAATCATTGGTGCCATTCATTGCAGGAATAAAGTAACGCACTTTTAACACTAATGATAAGAAATTTAGGATTTCGTTAGCTAAGGAAACAGTTTCCAAATATGTTTATATTAGCTGAGAGTAACAACAAATTGAATAAGCAATTCAAACGCTTCAGGGTCTTTCGAAGATTCAAACAAAGAATTTTTGAAACATCCTCAAATTATCCCATTCCAATAGATCCTTATAAGTAGATAATTAAATATTCCTTGGATCAAACGGTTGTAAAGACTCTTTCGAGATTACCAAACCACCCAAACCATCGAATATCAGGCTCCAAACTTATTTGCTGCTCTAATTCACAGCGATGTCAAAAGGCTTCATAAAGCCTCTTGTGTGTCGGTGTATGATACACAATTGAATAACGATGATAATGTGAAGTAGCAGCACGTGAATGCAAAAAAAAGGATTGATGCGACATGATATGATCATTATACGAATTTTTTTATACCCATTACGCATTTCCCTCAATATGGAAACCGTTGCAGGAGTGGATGTTCAACCGAAGAAAGTGTTAACGATGCCCGAAACGACACTCTCATTTGCATTCGAACAGGGGACGAGGGACTGTTTTTACGCGCGCTCGTTTTCAGTGTAAATTATGCTGACGAATTGCTTTCCTGTGATCTTCCGGCTCGATTGGCGCGATCGGGCCGAGGTGTCGGCCAAGTGGGGGGCACGGGTGATAGCAAAAACCTCAAGCAACCTCATTATAACCGTTAATGGTGCTTACCGCATTAGGCGGAATTTCTACAGGCTTTATACAGGCGGGTGTACCGAAAAGCAAAAAAAAAAAACTCAATCCCATAACCAGAGCGTGTAGGAGAATGTGTTTGATAAGGAGCAAAAAATAAAAAAATAAAACTCCACCAGGACACGGGAGCGAAAAGCGGGTTGTATTACTGGCTAGAGGTCGAAGCTGAATAATGTATGAAACGAGTGAACTGCACTCCTGCTTTTCTGCAATCCCATCCGTTCCTTTGGCTTGCCTTTGTGCCTTCATTCCCACCACCTTTGGGATATTAGGATTCGCGTGATTTTTAACACGGCGTAACTGCTGCAAAGAGGAAAAAACCAGTCGGATAATCTATGAGCAATAAAACAGTGATGGTAATGATTTTATTTAAAAAAAGTTATTTTTCAAATCATACACAATCACAATCAAATCATAGTCACAGAATTCATGCCAGACAGCATATTATGTAGAGACAATTATGTCTAAAAGATAGGAATAAGCAAACATGTCTCTTTTACAGTGTCCCTAAGCGCCTACAAGTATGCAATGTTTGTAGTATTTCGAGTAATAATGTAGTACAGAGGAGCACCGTTTATCTGGGCTTCTCGGGACTTGCCTCCGCGCGGATATGCAAATAGCACGAATAATGAGTCAAATGATATATTTTATCACCAATTTCTGAGTAATTTTTGGAAAGTTATCTTATTTTTTGATAAAAATAACCTAGCTTTTATTAACTTCATGTTTTTCCAATGAGAATATTTGAAATTTGCCTTGAATTATCGTTATTATGACAATGTGTTCTTTAAACCGCTTTTTCAAATATCCTCCCCATAACGCAATGTCACCATTGTATTGAACAATCATTTCTCAACAAGCACGGAGAAACGGACAGCCGGATAAAAGGTACCCGGATAAACGGCGCTTCATTGTATTTATTTATTTTTCATTGTCTTTTTAATAAACGCAAATTTGCGTTTTCTTCTATTTGGCCATCGTGGTCATGCAAACGTTCGAAGTATCGTTTTGAAATCGGTTTCTTTTCTTTGATGTATGATGTATTTTTCATTCATTACAGAGAAAACTGATATTTAACAAACATATTTTTTGGTAGTAATAATTTTACATCGGTGGTATAGTTTTTTTTTGTACATTTGTTATAATAACTGGCAAATGAAACATTTTTGGTATTTCATTTGCATGTTTGTTGTTGATTTGCCTTAAAAGATCTTATGTAAAGAATAGATCTAACTTAGAATTAATCGATTTTATCCTCTGATTCCATCATTATTTTGTATGAATTAATAGTTTTTTATCACACTGAAAAGCAATGAAAGCAAGACTAGTGAAATTGCCTTCATAAACCTACCTTTTGGCAATAATTTCGGCAACCACTGTAGCCATCGCCCGAAGCGTTTGCAGCTTGCACTGCAGATTTGAAGCATGGTGAAGTGCCCTATCTACCAAACGCCTCTGCTGAGCAGGCCATGGAAGGCGAAAACCACCCAGTGGGACCCAACACCACATAGCAACAGCTATTAAGCAGCTAGCCAGCATTCAAATCTTTCATGTTTTCAAATCTCGCTTACAAACCAGTAGTGCCGGGTAACAATCGCTGTCACTGCCGGCGATGGCTGCAGTTTCTTATGAATATGGAGCTTCGCTCCGTCATGCTAGTGCCATTCTTTGCGCTTACCTTATCCATCTCGTCGTCCTGCCGAGAGCAAAAAGGCAGCAGACAGGGGGAAGGGGGAGGCTTACTAACAATGTCGTCGTCTACGGTACGCGGGGCTCCTTCCTTTCCTTTCTCACACCCGTTCAGCGTGTGCGTGGGGATGGCTGCTACCATTATCGGCGTCAAAACTGATGACGCCATCAGCGGCAAGGATTTCGTACCGTATCGTAGCGTTTTTTTGCTGCCACAGTTTCTGCTGGGAGTGTTAAAAAATGCCATAAAATTAATTACTGAATTTCGCCATTAGAAGCATCCTGTCCTGTGACAGAAAAGAAAGAAGAAAAAAAAAGTTCGTGAATGATGTAGTGGAAAATTATGCATCCCCCAAAACCAACAGAGAAAGAGAGAGAGAGCTGGAAAGCATTAATTCGAGCATCATCATTATTCCTTTTGCGCTTGGGCGCTTTCAGCAGGAATGACGCTTGCTTGCACCATTTTCCCTACAACCAGCATGCCCACCGCCAATGATGCCCGCGAGTGATAAAGCGGAGTAGAAATAGAGGAAAAAGGACAAAATTAACTCACACGTACACATAAACACACACGCCCACGTAAGGTTGGTTTGCCCCCTAAGGGCCCAGGACATATTGTACGCTTGGGGAGTGAGAAAATGGAAGCGAACGGGCAAATTTGTACGGGAAGGAAAGCAACTAGAAGATTGTGTTTCTTTTCCCCCAAGGTGTGGCGGAAGGGGGGATGCTGTGGAAAAGGCATTCCTATATGATCGGTGAAGCGTGTATCGTTGCCGCTGTGGAGTGTTTAATTACGGGAAAGAAACTAAAAGTTATAATATGTCTCGCACCGCACCGGGGCGTCCTCGTCGTCGTTCTCGTCGTCGTGTGGCTATTAGTGTGGCTGCTCATTTGGCAGTACCAGCATTCCGGCCACACCAGGGCATCCAATTAGGGATGGAAGCGCTGTGATGACTGCGGGCTAAAACACGCTATCCCCATTCCTCGTTATCCTGTAGTGGGAGCTTTGTAAAGGAGGTGGTGGATGATGTTTTTGTGGGCTTCTGTAAATTGAGTAATGAGCGGTGGTGTGGTTTTATAGCGAGAATATTTATGCAAGCGAATAACGATGTGGCTCCGTGTGAAAAACCTAAAAATAGTAATTAAATCTAAAGCTTTTGTGAAAGTTTTTCCAAATTAATTTGAAGGATGTTATTGTCCTTTTTTTGGGGAAATTAGACAGATTGTCGTGAAATAATTGTTCATTTTTTATTTCATCAGCAGGTTTTTACTCTCTGGTATTCAAGGTTTTAAATAAGTGATTCACAACAAAATATCTACTTTTCTTTTCACTGTAGCTGCTTTAGTTGATAGTGCATGCATTTTAACCAAACCTAATTTAAACCTGACGGCAAGAAGCTGCATTCTAATTTATTAATTTATTATGTCTTTTAATTTATTTACTGCTTCAATAAAAAAAACTGATCCATCTCATGATTTCTTTTGCTCTTGAAAGTTATTCTATTCCCACTTTGCACAAATGAATGATTATCACAACTGTTAAATCAAACGCCTAAATATAGAATTTGAACGATGTTCGAAAATGTCACGCGGATTGCATATGCCACAGCGTTTACGCGGTGAATGCGGATTGCATACTACTTTTTGAATTGTTGCACGCAATCCCTCTATTGGAAAAATGGGTGAACCAACGCTTTCAATCTTCGCAAGCAGCCAGAGCTGCTGCATGTTACAGCGGTACTTGGTTTTGGAACATTGGTTGAGGGCCATTTGACGCTACCTTTAAATGATGATTGAACGTTTAAATCTCGTTTTGATAACAAAATACTAACGTTACTTGTACAGCTTCGAGTAACCAAAGCTTGATTTTTGTCTAAGAAAAGTAAAAAATACAATTCTTTTTGAAAAAGTCATAATATCGTAATATTTATATCAACTCTGGCAAAGTCATCGTGGGCCGCATTATAAGCTCTTGAGGGCCGCATGCGGCCCGCGGGCCGTAGTTTGGAGACCCCTGGCCTAAAGGAAGCGCTGGTCAATTCGGTTTTATGTTTCTTGTTCACTCAAGTCGTGTCTGTTGAAGGAAAATACTTATAAAATGATAAATATAAACGATTTAAATTGTTATCGTAGAGATTTTCCAATGTCATAAGTATTCAAAATTGATTTTTAATGACATGTTTAAAAACATCTTCAAAATTAACTCAAAATTAACTGTTCAAAAATTAACTTAGAATTTTTAGATAAAAAGTTAGAAAACAAAAATATTTGAAGGGTTCTCATCTCTCTTTCTCTGTATATTTCTCTCTCTCTCTTTCTCTCTCTCTCTTTCTCTCTTCATCTTCTTTTTTCCATATCTTTTGTTTTTTTTTTGAAAATGTTAGAAAATGAAATGAACACACAAGCCGTAAGCATATTGATTGTTGTTAATAGTCGTTTTAATATTTTAGCAAAAGTAAATGCAAGCCTCCTCCAACTTTGCTCCTCAGTGTCATGTTTCAAAGGCACACCAAACGATACAAATTGACCGTAAGCTAACAATTGGACAATTAAACCAAAATCGCTAGAACAAGCAAATCCAGCCAGCTGAAACATGAGCCGGGTTCTAACGGGTCTAATTGATTGCCATGGAACGTGTTTTAATTAATTGTCGTTTAAACGATAGCTTTCCGGTCAGCTGTGTGAACCATTCTCCTGTTACAACCCTTTAGTTGGTTGTAGCTACCGAATACATTGTCAGTTGTCGCTTTTCGAATTGTGTTTGATAACTAAAGGTTAGTAAATGATCTACAATCGTAAAGATGAAAAGGGAAAAGGTATAGCTTCTTTTTTTCACACTCAATTCAAGTGAGGATTTCTTTCTGCTTCCAGTGTAAGATACATAACTTTTGAATTAGACGAAATTTTGTTAAAAAAAGGTTGAATATTTTAAAATCGCTGTAAAAGGGCCTAGGTGAATAATTGAACGAAATAAATTGGATTTAAAAATGGTCCGACGGTATTTTAACCACCGTCGGGCCGGGCGAAGGTTAGCTTACCGTAGCAGTTAGGAGATTTCAGCAAGAAGTTCAGTATAAAATTTTACACAAAACACAATGAAAAACCTCTATAATATGCCGAAAATGAACAGTGGTGGGGAACGAAGCATTAGTGGATGAAACTTTTTAATCTACGCTAAATCCATTATAAATGCAACTGATGCGATGGAAAAATGCGCCTACAAGAATGTATGTATGCGTATGCCTCAAGAAGCTTGTTCATGTAATTGTTGCATTACTTTGATCTTTGCACTTGAACCGGCATGATCAAAGGAGGGGACCCTCTGACTAAAGCTCCAATTGCATTTATTCCTCCGACAGCAACCCTTGGCGCATTGGTGCTTGGGGATACTTATGTATTTAACCTACTGTTAAATGCTAAGAGGCTCCTTTTCCCCCACAAGAGGATGTAAATTATTCCACAGCCACAAGTGAAATCATACATGGTTTTGCAAAACCACCGACGAGTAAAACTTTGTGCTGATCAGTTTAAAAAGCTGATAATACGGGGGAGCGCGGTGCTTGATGTTGATGAGATTTTAATTATTCACACACGCTGAAACGAATCCTTTTGATCGTCTGAAAAGTAGTCTGCAGCAGCGAGAAGATCTATAAGCGCAAGTTTATTTATGAGGGCCTAAAATCATGGTTTTTTTCCCCTTCCAATGTAACCGTGTTGTGTTGGAAATAAAACATGGATGGGGGATACAAAAAAAAGTTCGAAAATAGTCAAGGAGCAATCATCATTATGCAGTCAATGTTATTCATGGAATATAAATGCAATGTTTAACAAATGCTTGTAGTTGTAGTAGCACATTCATATTGAAGAATATGAATAAAAAAGGAATATATAATTTGTTGACTATATAACTATGAAATATTACTCTGATATAGACCACTATTTAGTGAAAATCAATCTTAATAAGCGTAGCAAATATACAAATATAACATATTTTATAAATGTGGTGTAATTTAGCTTCAGTTATGGTTTATTTTCGGCTAAATGAAAATACAGAACAAAATACAATGGGAAACGTTGAAATTGGGTTTAAATACATAAGAAGTCTAGAAGTAACAGATTTATTTATTTATTTATTAATTTATTTATTTATTTAAATCAAAGTTATCGGGCATTATGCCTAAATAACTTAATGCTTACAGAGTACAAGTTTAAATTATGGCCCTAGAACTAACCTGAATATGCTGACGCAGTTGACTAACGGATTGATTGAAATCTGCTGATAACCCTACCCTATTTTACACATCTATCATTTTGAGCAGTGGATCATTGGCACCAAAAACAGTCGATCTAAAAAGGCTTCTTAGTAGCTCTCTACTTTTAAGACCTCTAGAGGGAGTAGAAAAGCAAATAAAATTTAAAATGTCAGGTGCATCAAAATCTCCAATGAATAGTTTATGCATAAAAGTTATCTGAGCCGTAGTTCGCCTATGCTGTAAAGTCTCTAAGCCAAATAGTAAACACCGAACATTATACGAAGGACGTGGAATTTGGTTTGACCAGGGAAGACGATGAAACATAACACGTGTGATTTTTTTCTGATTTTTTCAATTTTATCTATGTATGTGATTTGATGGGGACACCAAACTACACTGGCAAATTCCAGGATGGGACGGACTAAAGAACAGTATAATGTTTTTAAACTGAAAGGATCTTTAAAGTCGGCCGAGACACGTAAGACAAATCCTAACAGTTTAAGAGCTTTAGTGACGATAGTTTGATAATGGCTAGATAAACTAAGCTTACTGTCTAAAATAACTCCTAAGTCCCGAACCTGAGAAAAACGTGAAACGCTGTCTTCATTGATTTTGTAGTTATAAATAAGAGGATTTTTTTTCTTTGAGAATGTTATACAACTACATTTGCTAACATTAAGTAACATTTCATTATTAAAACACCATGCAGAAAAATAGTTTAACGAGACTGTGAAAAAATAGTAACATTTCACAGTCGTCAGAATATTTAACAGGTAGGAACATTTTTAGATCGTCAGCATATAATAACAATTTAACATGAGGAATAGCAAACACGACATCGTTAATATATAATAAATAGTAAAGGTAATAAAGGTCCTAATATACTCCCTTGAGGAACACGAGATAAATTATGGAATGTGGCAGATAAACTAGTTCCTATCTTAACGTTAATGCAACGATCAGTTAAATATCTTCTTAACCACTCAACAACATTTGTGTGAACATACTTTGATAATTTAGATAGCAATAGAAAATGGTTGACCTTGTCAAAAGCAGCGCAGAAGTCAGTATAAATGACGTCAACCTGTAAGCCCTTGTCAATATAGGAGTGGCAAAAGTTAAGTAAGTATATTAGATTGGTCTCAATCGATCAAGATACACTCACAAAACACCCCGGAATCTAACACTAAAACGTTTTAAGCATTTGTGATAAAATGAACCAATTAAAACTTAACATAATCCTATATAACCTTTTGATATTACTTTAAATCTGATTATCATACAAACAACTACAGATAGAGTAAAACATGAGCATCCCATTTAATAGTATCATATTTCATTAATATCTTATTAAATTGAAGTGAATTTAACGCAAAATGGTCTCTACTGTTTTTAATAAAAGCCCGGGTTACAGCAGTGCAGTGAAAATGAACGTGCAATGTTGGTTTTTTGCTATATTTCATTAAATATAAAATCAGAATATGGCTTATCATACACCAATAAAAAGAGGATATTATATTTAGAAAGCTATTTCTACTATAAAACATATTTAAATGATGAATAAATGAATTTTCTTGTGATTCCCTACAGACGATTACTTTTTCACTGTGAACATAGCGGGGAATCACAAGGATATGTCAGTCACTAAATCAGCGGTCGGCAATCTTTTGATGCTAAGGGCCAAATTTAGTAAATGATCATAAGCCGCGGGCCAGGAGAATGAAGTTTTTTTACGCTTACGTTATCGCATCAAAACATTTTAGAAAACAAATATGATATCGATTGGTGATACTGTTGTTTTTTCTGTAATTAACTTAACTGTTTTTTTCTGTGATGGTTCATCGATGGTGAAGTGGGTGGTGGGAGGAAAAAAATATCAGACTAGGATAACATTCCTTAACTATGTATGTAACAGCAGCAAATATTTAGATTCTGATAAAAAATCGTTGTTGAGCTTTTTGTGTCACTTTTGTTTGATCGGATCAGTTTTGAACCGTTGTACACAAAATTGATATGGTTCTCATGGCAATTGCAAAATAATTTTTGAAAAACTTTTTACATACTTTGGTTGGCATTTTCAAAACAATCATTACTGGAGAAAAAAAAAATTTTGTGAAATTTTTTGATATTCGAAAAAAATATATTTTGATAATTACTCTTATAAAACTTATACAACCTTAAAATAAGTTATAAAAACCCTTTTAAAAATCGTTCAAAAATGTATTTCTTTAAAATCTTTGTAGAATATGTTATTTATATTTTTGAACGATTTTTAAATGCGTTAGTTATCACATAAAACCTGTTTTTCGAAGTGTCTTTATAGTTATGGTACGACCATAAATTTGTTTTTTCGTCATAAGTCGTGTAAAAATGTGTTAAAAAATTTGGAAAAAATATACGAAGATATAAAATAGTATTCTGCATAACTCATACATTCACTGTTTTTATCTATCTCTTATGGATTTTCTGCAAATCGTGAAAAACGACTGTCCATATAGTTGTGGTAGGCGCTGTATCATCAAAACAAAATTTAAACTTGATATTTACAATTTTAAAATAAAATTGCAAAGATTCATCAGTTAAGGTTCAGTAATAGAGTGCGCAAAAAGTGTGATCAGTCAAAACAAAAAAGCAAGATTAATATCTTATTGATGATCTCCGAAAAAGTACATTAGCTCATTATCATAACGCTCCACGAACAAGTAATTCTAAGTCAGACAAATTTATATCAGATTATTCACGAACAAGTTCTATCGTTGTTCTCGTAAAAAGCAATAGTTTTTTGTGTTCAATCGTGGAAAGTTTGTTGATAATTATTTTTCTGATTGATGAGCCAAAGATGAAGAAAGCGAAAATTACTTTTCGTTTCCTATTTATTAATTTGCTATCACCAGGGATGTGCCTGCAAAGTTAATGTTAGATAGTAGAAATGTAACCTCGAGTTCGACCATAATGATGATTCCTTTTATCCACATTATGATAATCGAAGTTGGAAGAGTTTGACGGTATGAAATGAGATACTCCTCAAAGATGATCTTTAATATATGTACGGATAGGTTCTTCCCATCTTTCATAATAAGAAAAACAAAATTCGCGGGCCAGATTGAACGATGTGGCGGGCCACATTTGGCCCGCGGACCGGACTTTGCTGATCGCTGATTTAAATAGTTTTTAATATCCAAATAGTTAGAGAATTAAATGTCCTTTCTTTTAGTGTACGATAAGCCGTGGTCTGATTAATAATTAATGATATTAAGTAAAGATATTATTGATATTAATATTTCACGTTCATTTTCACTGGAGGTAGTACCCGGACGTAAGGGTTATTACAATTAAACTATAATTAATTGTTAATCCATACGAATTATTTATGTTTTTCGTGTATGAGTATACGTATAGGAAAGTTAATTATAACATGTTGTAAAAAAGACTGCGAAAAATAAATGTTTTTGAGATTAATCCTCGCTTTGTTTCATTTTGGTACATCCATTTTTATACCTTTTGCTTCAATCGTTTTGAAAGCATTCATACAACCGACTGCAATGCGTGCAAAAGGAACGAAACTGGGCTCGTCCTCTGCAACCGTCACGCAAACTGGGGCAATATTCCGTGCGCCGTGAATACCGCAATAATGCTAACCATAAATAAAGCAATTTTTTCCCCACTTTGTTGGCGGTTGGCCGAACGGTAAACATGCTAATGCATTCATTTCATCTGAAGACCTCTTCAAAGCGTGTTGGCCTCACCCATTGGCCCCGCCATGGCCCCGTTGAATCGAACTTTTAATGAATCGTGACCACCTTCCAATCACCTTCCGGTGTCCCGGTGGGCTTTATTTGTAGCCAGAACGCGGTCGGTGCTGTGAGTGTGTGTGTGTTTGTTGCTCTGCTGGCAAGGAGTATTCAAATTTAACGTCCCTACTCCTCGATAAAAGAGTATCCTTGCAACGCTTTTCGCTTCCATTCCGGTCACACATACCGCGGGCGGTTGTTTGGTTGGGGTGTGGTGCCTCCCTTTTTCTCGCTCACAGTCCTTCCTATGCGCAGAAAAATCAAAACCATGGGGTGTGAAGAAAAAATACATCGCTGTTCGCTTTAAAAAAAACCTTGTCCTTCAGCGTAAGTCAGCTACATTTGCACATCAATGACAAACTAATTTCGCCGACCCTTCGGCTTGCGGCTGGTTGGGCGAGGTATTCGCCGTATCGCGAAGAAGTGGGAACGATCTTGTTGCCAGTACTGTGCCCTGTGCTGTGTGCGAGTGAGCTACGTGATTTGATGAACCGCAACCGAATATTCGAAGACCCGGGTGCTCATTAGCGGCACGCAATCGCTATCCTCCTTGGTGTCGTCTTTCGGGTCGATTGGGAGTTTGGTGCTCGCGGGCGCGCGCCAAAATCCATAGCACGGTGGCCAACAATCTATCTTGCTAACGATGCTGTGGGATGAACTGGATATGTTTCATTTTTGGGGACGAGTTTTAGAAAATTGGGGCTTTTCTTAGCAATGGTTTGTATTTGGGAACAATATCAATGTATGAAATATAGATCTGTTGATAAAAGGGATGAATTAGTTAAAAACAAAACGAGTGACGCAATGACCTTTTTTAATTCTTTAATTTTCTTATTTTAATTTTGATATTTCTGGAAACTGTTTATTTAAAGACAAAACAGAGACAAATTATTTCAACAAAATTAACTTAAACGACTTGAAATTGCTGTTTTCTGGCTTTTAATTTAAAATATACCATGCCTTGACACGATTTGAGGGTTTTAATCCGTCGTTTTAGTGTTATAAGAATGTATACGATAAGTTTGTTTACTTTTATGTTTTACATATTAGAAAAAATATGTTTTCGTTTGTCTATATTTCTCAACATTAAGCTGCTCTACTGTATTTGATGGTTTATTTCAATAAATACCAATCGTAATAATATTCTTTTATCTATTTTAAAAGGAAATATTTGCTTCTTCTTCTTCTATTTGGCGTAACATCCTACGCGGACATGTCGCTTTCGAAACTTAATTCATTACCACGCAGCAGGATAATAGTCACAAAGTCCTTGCTACAGGGGACACCGGTCCATTCTAGACTTGAACCCATGACGGGCATGTCGTTAAGTCGCACTGCTTGACGACTGTACCACGGTATCGCTCCGGCAAATTCGCTATAAATCGGAAGATAAACCAAAGTTTACATATTATTTTGAGCTTTTTCTATATGCTGTATTATTCACGATTAAAAATGACTCAAAATCATATCAGAAGTGTTGCCTAACGTTTAATCGATGTGTCTCTCATTGAAGGGAGCAAATTAATTATTGTCGATTTGGAAAATAGGTTCAACAAGCACTTGACAACAAACTAAAATGCAATTTGAAACTGTAACAGTACATAACAGTGTTTCAGTAAAAACAAAATCACACTTTACTAATCACCCCTATCTACCAAGCACGAAACAAAAAAGGAAATTGTAAAAAAAAAAAACGAATAAAACCGTCGAACCATTATTCATGATGGCGCTATTGGAAATTACTTCAGCGATAGAAGCACTCGAAAAAAATGATGCACAACACCACCCAATATCGTTGAAAATCCTCCATTCCTGCATTTCCGCTGTTAGAAAACCTCGCTTCTGTTTAGCATTTTCAGCTCCCCCCTCTGCCTTCCCAATATCACCTCTTCGCCACGGCATTTCATGCTCTTTCGCATTCGGCTTCTAATGATGATTATTAAAAATGCCATTAAGCGACGTAGTGACGTACATACATACGCAACCCCCCCTCACACACACACAAGGGAAGCATGTGAGGCAGGGCAACAAGCGCATTGCGCGGAACCGAAACGGGAGAAGCCGCGTGAAAAAAAAAGCAAAAGAGAAAAATAATAACAAACCGAATCAAAGCAACCCTCGACAATGAGGGCAAAAATCAGCCAATGGCAACGGCAACCGGGGAGGGTTTTTTTGCGAACCTCGAGCTACGAACAGCAGCAACACCGGTGTTTGGCGCAATGAGGCAATGGCTGCTATGATGGCTGCTGCCTTTCCGCTTGCTTGGTACGTTCCTGCCGCTCCCTCTCTTGCGTGCTTTCCGCGTCAGTAAAGCTGACTTCTGATGAAAATCCTTTCCCTTCCCATCGCTCGCTCCCTTTGAGCGGCCCTTTTTTGTGGACTACTTGGATCGGGTGTTTTCACATGTGGGATGGGATGGTGAGCTTGTGCGCTATGTATGGCTTCTAATCTTTTCTTCGTTGCTTTGTTTGGGGCCCTGGCTGCTCCCTGCAAGAGGGAGGGACACTTTGTCCGAACGTCATACACCCGGGGGAGCTGGTGATCCAATTTTCCATTAGGGAATCGGTTTTTTTTGTGCTACCATTCCCTTTTTCCCGTGTTTTTTCCCCCATTTATTTCCTTCGTTGCTTTTTGTCGGTTCGCTTCACTTCCCGAACCAAGCAGAGTGCGACCTTCCCTTTGCATTTCAGTTCCGTATACTGAGCGTATTTTAATGCTTCTTCGTTTTTTTTGCCCTCTTCTTCTATTGCGCACCGACGAGTTATGATTCGTCCGTCCGTCCGTCCGATTCTGTGGTTTGGGCGGGCCACATGCACACGAGGTTGGATTTTAATGCTGATTTTATGATTCGGTGGCAGGGCAAAAGCAGCGCGAGCCGTACGTTTCGGTTATATTCTTCGCTGCTAACCACACACACAAAGAGGGAGCTGCATACGCCAAAAGGATATCGTCGTGCTCGTTTGGATCGTTGCTGCTTTTTTTTCTTTTCTTCTGCTTCATTTTCTGCTCCCCAGTCTTCGCACGTTTGATCCACACCCATTGGAGTTGATGGGGAGACTTCTGCTGGCTTCTTTTTCGTCCAATGCCACTCATTTCTCGATTGGTCGTCGCCCGTCGGTTTCGGGCTGCGTATGTACGGCACATGTTGCGCGGCGCTGATGAATATTGGGACCAACATAGCGCATGCAGCACATAAATGGTGATGATAAGGAGAGAGAGGGAGAGAGCAAAAAAATAATAAAAAACCCCAGCAGGAAGGAGCTCCCTAACAAGTGGGGCGGAGGAGGTTGTATGTATGAAGAAAACGCCCCACAATGCTTCTCCATCGCACAACGGAGTGTCATTATCCATTTCCGTTTCAGTTATGGTAAGGATCCTTCGCCCGTTGCTGCTTGCAATTCCACTCCACCACCGAGCAGCGATGCGATTATGATCTACTCATATCCGTTTAATATGGAACGTTTGCTTGCTTCCTTCTTCCTCCCCCTCACACCACAGCTTGTGATAAGCACAGGACGCGGAAGAGCACATCTTTTCCTATCAACGTTCCCTGCTTTATTACGTGTTAGTGTATTCCATTCTTGCAATGCATTCCACACAAAGAAAGCAGCGTTGGATTGGAAAGGAAGCAACGCTTCCCGTCCGCTTTTTCAATTTCAAAACGACGTTGCCATGAATAAAACCCAACTCCTACACCATCCTTATCCTTCTTTTGCTGCACATAATTATTATTCACATAAATCTTTTCCTTCGTGCGGAAGCAGAACTGCATGCATGCATGTATGAGCAAAGTTGTGCATGCATCTGCGCAAGACGCAATGGCGCCATAAGTGCATACGCCAAGCGAGCCAGCGATGGCATCCATGCAGAATGATTACGGCGGTGATATGTGAGGCGCTGTGTGCATTGAGAAAGGATGTAAGAGAGAACAAAAAAAAACAAAAAGGAAATGCAAACATGGATGGATGTCTGCGATGCTCGCGACGGCTTCGTTTGGTGGAGCTTCCGCGCATACACCGAAAACTACTGATATGGCTGTTTAATGGCAGCAGGCTTTGGTATTTTCTTGCTCTCCCTCTCTCTCTCTCTCTCTCTCTCCTCTCTGTTCAATGGCAGTTTTAATGATTGCACTGCATCGTTGTGGCGTGGCGTGGGACCGACCGACCGACGGGATATAGGATGGTTGTTAATATTTTACGATTGAAAAATCGCACTGCTAGTATAATGAGCACTGGTGCATTATCAATGCAAAGGGTTTATTGGTGCGATTGGAATAGTAATTTGCAGTGAGGCGAATATATTCGTTTTCCGGAGTGTGTGATGGAATGATGATCATTAAAAAAGCGATACAAGCGATGTGTGCAGTTAACAAATGGCTTGAGGTTTCTAGTATTTAAAAAAATCATGTATTTACTGGTATTTGTCGGTGATTATGGTTGAACATATGAATTGATTACTAGCTTAAAACTGTACCATTTAATATTCTATATTCATATATTTCTTTTAAGTGACAAAACGGTTTTTCAGACCGCTAGTTCTGAATATAACAATATCATTTGTATGTTTTTGTATGTAAATTCTATGTAAGAAACATTTCAATAATAATAAATAGTTTTGTTTTTTTTTTATTAAACGTTTTCTTTTACAACTTTCTCTCAGACTGTTGACATTTAATTGAGATTGAATTATGTGATATTTGTTATTGAAAAGAGCTGTTAAAACAGACCTATAGCATACAATAAATTGTTTTAGAGCTACTTTCTATGTACATGCCTTTCCTTGTTGTTTAAATAACAAAACGAACCGTTAGTTTACATATGTTTAGCTTTGATTGTACTAGACACTAGGAATTTCTTGTTTACCCAATAAGCAAGCATTTATAGATCAGATATCACTAGAGAATGTTCTTCTTAGGTTAGGTTAGGTTCCTTCAGCACTTAGTTGTGATTTTAGTTACATATTCACCTAATGATTCATATCTAATAAATGTGCTACATTTAACATTTTAAGTAACTGTATTTCAGGTATCAGATATTTCTATTTAAAATCATAGATAAAAATATACAGGCATGAGTGATCCTAGTTTTAGTATTAGGAAGGAAATTATTTGAATTCTATGTCGCCGCCAAAGCCGACAGAAATTGTCTATATTCAGTTCAACGTTGAAACGTAAATAACAGATTGATCTAAATTATTATTTAATTAATTTATTTAAATTTGATCAATTAAACAGAAATCATATGACGGAAGGAGTCAAAAGCAGTAAACAGGAGTGGTAAAAGGTGCAAAAGAACTCAAATTGTCATTCTTTGTTGTGGAATTTGATCAGGGAATTCCTATTAGAAATAAAAAATACCATATCTAGCTCCTTTTTTAACTGGATGAGTTCGTATTTTAAAATGAAAATCTTTGAGATTGGCAATGCAATTATATTTTGTAAAATATCTTCAATGTTATAAAATATTTTATCAAATATCCCCAAAGAAATCCTAAGCAGCTTAATGGAACTGCAGAAAAAAGTCCCAAAATAATTACCACGATAATCAAGACTTAGTATTTTTCTATTAATCTCACCAACAAAAGCTCTATACACAAATTTGCTGTCAACTTTTGTATGACAAAATCCCTATTCGCAAGTTAACACACAACAAAGGCCCACAAGTAATGCCCACTGCCCGTTAGTGATGGCGATAATGGTTTATTTTCCCTTTTCGCAAATGTAACGCAAAATTAATGCTGATGAATGCTGATTGCTTTCCTTGCATAATGATTGCCGATGGAAGGGGGAGGGAGGGGAATAAATGTATTTCTTTTCTTTTTTCCTTCTCTCTCTCTCTCTCTCTCTCTCTCTCTCTTTCTCTCTGTTTGAAATTTGAATGCTGCACGATGAAGAACAGGAGAGAAACCGACAATTTCACAGAAACCATATTTGAATTCGAAAAATTGAACTACTCCAATAGAAAGTTCCCAGTGCCAGTGGCCAGGGTAGTGTGGTGAGGAGATAAAGGAAACGGGAAAGGCACAAGAAAAGAAAGCTAAAAAAGGTTTTCCGAGATAATGACAAATGATAAACCATAGCTGATAACGAGCTGCCCGGGTAACGATAACGAACTAACGAAGATGTCGAACTAACGAAACGATACGGTTCCTCGGTCGAATGCAAAGGAGCTCGTGATAGGGTGGCGAGGGTAAGGGGGGGACAGGTGCAAAGGTGGGGTGGAACCGATGATGATTATGATGATGATCAAATCAGTTTTGTGATGAATAGCATGAATAGGAAAAAGGCGTATTTTCTCGTCAACAACCCGGGGTCCGGGAAGGCAAAGGAAAATCTGGCAACACGACAAGCTTTCTTCGCTATTAATGTGCAAATCTATGGAAAATTTTGCTTTTCTGTGGAAAGAAGAGAAAAAATGTACCGATAATAATATACATGCAAACGGTAAATGAGGTTTTGAAAATTGGGAGAATGGGACAATTTTGCGATAGGAAGGTGGGAATTTTTCGCCATAGAATTTCGCCGAATGTCCATCCGCTAGATGGAGCGGCGGAGAACGAAGAAGGATAATTTACCCCGCCACTGAATGCTGATTCAAGTGAAAGTGGGGGAAAATAAAAGCAGCTCGGTAAGCCTGAATTGATAAATAAAGGAGCGTATTTCAGAGGCGCTTTCAAAGGGAAAAGGGAACTTGAACGAAGCTGGCAACGATCGATGTTTGTGGTCTCACGAACATAACTACCTTTCAAAGGAATGGAGAAATAGACAGAGAAAGAGAGAGAGAGCGGGTGGGAAAAACGTAAAAAAAACTACGATACAAAAACGATTCCTTCAAAAACCGCATTTCTCGATGCGTTACCAAAAATCTGCATCCTTCCTCTTCCCGTCATGGCCTGCTGGTCGTTTTCAAGTGGCAGCCCAAACGGCTGCCTTTGTTACCTCGAGCCGTTGTTTTGTGCTGGCAAAGAAAAACATAAACAAGTGGGCCATGCTTTCACCACGCCACCGGACGGCTGTAATAGGAAAATAAGATATCATCGGGACCCGTCATGTAAACAACACGCGTGTTTCTTCGGGACGAAAATACACTTCCCAAAAGGGCCCAAAAGGTGTCAAAATGGATGTACCTTTTGCTGTTCGAGGAGCTTTCAGAACAGTAGCAACACAGAAGGAAAAAAAAGTCTACAGAAGCTCTTTAGGCCTCTCAGCCACAAGCAGCAAGGACCAGAAAAAGGAAGCGTAAGGATGGCAAATAGGGGGAAAACAAGCCACAACATACAAAAAACTCAAACAAAACTCAATATCGAGATGTTGTGTTGTTTGGATGGTGTGAAATTTCGAACCTCGTGTGTGAAAAATATCATCCCGCTCTTTTTTTTTGTTACACGACGGCTTCGTAATTATGATGATGCGCGAATGGTTTTGCGATAAAATCGTACCGTGTTTGCCTGTTTTGTTCGAGAACAGGCACACAACAACTAAAAAACTATCCAAAACGCCAACAACAGGCCTCGGCGGCACCAGCACCAATCAGAAATAGGGCATTCGTTCGCAGCAGCAGCTGGATGCTTTTCGGGGTCGCTCCATTGCCCAAGCCGCGCCCGTGTTGTACTATCTGCCCCTTGATGGGCTCTTGAAAAGAGACACGGGGGAATGGGACTAAAAATGGGTTCTGCCGGCAACGCAGATCCTCTTCCCTCGCCCAATTTTCCCCTTAGCGAGCTGTCAGAATTGACATGGAACGCGTCAAAAACTGCAAACATCGCAACGCAACGTGCTTTTAGTAGGGCGGTGGCGTAATATGGGCTGCGGATACGTGGAGGGCAAGCACGGGAAGATGGAAGTGGTTTGTTTATTAGTGCTTCTGGTGGTACACAAAATAGAATAATAGCGAATACAGCGACGGCTGCTGGGCAGGGATCGGTTCGGTGCCAGATGCCACTTTTCGATACTCACTTCCAGCACCACCACCACCATCGTTTGATGGGCATTGCGTGTACCGTAAGCCATCGGGCGCAGTTAGTCTAAATAAAAAGATTACCCATCATGCAATTTTGTGAAGTCGAAAATCGACCGTTAGGAGAAGTTTGTTAGTTGTTTTTTTTTTTTTATTTTTGTTTGCTGTAACAGTAGCATTGATGCAAATAACACCCAGGGCGTGATGGTTCCGTTCGTGCCTACGTTGATTGCTTTGTTGCGATAGTAACAGCTTTTGTGTTGTTTGGTGGTGGAAAAAAAATGGAGGGTTAGGCAGAGCCTGCACTTGTGGCCATAATGAAGCGCTTTTTGTTTTTAGCTAAAACACGTTTCAAATAACTTGATCGTAATATTTTAATGATGATTTTAGTGGTTTAGTTAAAGACATCATTAAGTTTAAGCTCTAAAATGGGTTAAGCTTGATATAATGATGGAATATTGCATTTATGCTAGTATTGGTCGGACATTCTGATGAATAGGATATTCTAACTTGAATTCTTTTACATTCATCTTCCAAACTAATGTTTGCTACTTTTCATGACGGCTGCATAATTCACTAAGATTCACTCTCTTACAGACATATTTGCATTGAACAATAATCAATGGTTTTTGATGGTACATGTTCAAGAACTTTAAAGGTTTGAAATATTTTGTGCATTAAACGATAGAGAGATCAGTGGCTCAATATACATAATATACATACATACCCAATATTCATAATATACAATATGTATGCAGTTAATTTCCTATCAAATAAATCTCCCGATATGACCATTTTTGTTATTTGTGGATAATTTCTTGGCATTGGCGATGGAAAATGTGAAAAATAATGACATGTAATTTTAAAATGCAATTATCAAATGTTGGATGACATTGTCAAGTAAAGCTCTAATTGTATATTCACTTACAAGCTGCCACATTTCTTGCTGCTTAAACAGGCAATTCAGGAGTTTCTTTTTAACTTTTTCGAGGTTTGTCTGTACCGTTTCTCGAATTCTAATTTATGATTTACCTATAATTGCCTGCATACAAAAATGTGTTGAAGAACTGTCGGATGACTTGACTAATCCTTAGACAAGTTCATAATAACAATGAAGGAGAAAGATGTGTTCAAATTGTTCGTTTAAACAATGTAAGAACATCAATTGTATGAAGATCTTGTTAGAAAATAGTGATAAAGAATTTAAAAACGAGCTAAATTGGAATCAAATGTGACAAGCTCAACATAAGAACTTTTGGGAATTTCGCAAAAAAGCCATCACAATTTAAAGGATGTTCACTCTAAAAGTGATCTTTTGTCTTTTATTGTCAATACATTTTACAATATCATCGGTATCTTCATCATTTAGGACATTCGATGGAAAAAACCCGCCGGCTCATCTGAAGTTTGAAGAAAACCCTTCACCTTTAAATGCTACGTTTCATCGTTCATTCTTTATTGAAGTACCAAATAAGCAGCATGCTGGAACCCGAAAAAATCCTTGAAATTTGTAATCATATTTGGTTTATTGAGGGTGATAACAGAACAATAAATGACACTAAACAATTCCACGTATGAAGTCTTTTAAAGATAAAGAAGTATTTTTGCTTCAAGGCTAATGTTTACCATCTTCAAGTAAATTTTGCAATATTTATGATAATATTTTTGTAACGAGAGATATGATTAACATTCATTAAAGATCATGGATATTGAGGCCGCACATAACTTGATCGTTTTTCAGAACGATCATCATTAAAAAGTTACAGATGATCATTAACGCCCGTGTGATAGGATGAAAAATAATGTACTAAATTTCAATTGCTGCCTAACTCTTACATGAGCAGCACAATATTATTTTCCTAATTGTATTGCTTTAGAATTCTTTTGCCAGAAATATAAGTCTCATATAATGAGTCCCTTCCATCGTACAACCACCCCATTAACGTACGAGCGAATCCGGGTGATCGCTATTCATAAACTTCACCAAACAGCAAATGGCAACTGTATCAAACCCCCGAGTTTGGAGTAAAATATCCGGTAGTAGGAAACTACTACTACCATCCACCGAGGCACGATAATTATATATGCATTCAGCCTGTGCCTGTTCAAATGAGGACCTGTGGTGCTGCTGCTACCTTTTTACAAACACTGAAAACCACCACCCCCGTTCGAAAGTGTCCAAAACGTAAGAGCCACCACCGTCATTATAATGTGCATTAAACCACGAAAGGGGTTTGTACATCCGTTTGCAGTGGCATCAACAGCACAAAACAACGAACCCCCCGCCGTACAAGCGTGTACAAGCCATTTCCGCCATTTACAAAACACTCGCGAACAAAATGGGCATGATGGCAGAATGCTTTCAGGCCACGGTCCGGGTATAATTTCTACTCCAGCAGCAGATTTACCCCCTTCGGTTGGGGGGGGATACGGGAAGCGAATTGTTGTCGCGATCATTTGTTGGTTGACATTTGTTTGTGCTGCTTTTTGCCGTATTTTTTGTGTGGCGTGTCTTTGTTTTCAGCACTTCCAAGCAACATGAGCCATCTTGTTAAGAAACAGGGAACTGATCCGCGATTTCTCTAAACAACAAAAACCTTTCATTCGAGCTCGCAACATAATGGCCCAGGGCCCACAATGCCGCCGAGTTTTATCTCAAATATACTATTTCGCTAACATTTACACCTCTGCCGCGGGCGGATCATCATTATGCGGAGAGGGGCTTTTGTTGCGTCGTGAAAACAATACCTCCAAAATGGTTGCGAGAGAAATGTCAAAATATTTGAAAGCAAAACCATTCGTCATTCGTCACAACACGAGGACGCGGAGCGAAGACGCAGCATGCTGTGACTCGCACTTCATTTACTCATTTAGCGCTCTAAACGGCTAAAAGGGCAGAAGACAAAGCACAAGGCACAGAAAATCAACAATTATAGACCTTTTTTGGAAGGGATAAAAACACGGAAAAGGAACTCTCACACGAGGGGGGTTGCATTTAATCATTCCACCGGAGGAGAATTGTGGTGAAATGGTGGAGCCAGGAAGGATGGAAATAATAATCAGTAATGTGAACGAGCACAATCCCTCTTCCCAGGTCCCCTATTGGGACCCCCCCACTCCACGATCAGAAGGGAGCGTTCATCCACATTGGTCCTCCCTTTTCTGGAGCCCCCAAACAACCCCCACCCGGTCGTCGACTTATTTGTGCTAACGATCGTGTGTTCATTACCAGGTCCCCCAGGTCCCGTTTCTTCCCGGCCCGCTAAAGCCCGCTTTCGTGAAAGCACTTTATTCGATTACTAACTGATCGAGATTCATTATATTTTTGCTGTACCACTTCCTATCGGTGTGATTGTGAAGGGATAGGTAGGAGGTAGCGAAGGAAGCAATAGCATTTCCACTTATCCATACATTCACACACCCGCTTGGCCGGAGCGCCGGAGAAGACCATCCATCCCATCCATTCGTTCGATGTCGATCCGTTCCGGGCCGTGGTGTGGGACAGGTTTCTATGGAGGTTCTGTCACATTATTTCTTTAGCCTTTTTTCACCTTTTCGACGTTCTCTTTTCTTTTTAAAACCAATCAGCAGCAGTAGCAGCAGCAGCGCTCATCATTAGGAAATTTGATCATAGTGAGAAGAACGAATTGGTGGCGCGTTTTGTAAATTGGAAGTAAACCGACCCGAAAACCTCGGCTGTCTTTATAAGAAGCAGCAAAGTCTTTAGTGGAAAGGGAAGGGAAAGCTGGTGTCGACAAATCCCACCCTCATCCTGTCCTTTCTCTTTTTCCCGTTGCCACTTCGTGGGCCAGCGAGTGTTTTGGCAAACAAACAAACAAAAAATGGGCCAAAAAAAGGGAATTCCCTAAACTTTTGATGTTTTTGAAAGAAAAAAAAATCTGTTTGTGTGGACTTTTTATGGTTGATAAAATGTGATTGTCGTTATTGCTTCGAGCGCTGAAGGTTTGGAATTAAGTTGTAATCCTATTATGGGGACATAAACACAACAGAAAACATGAGAACACGGACTCGTTACGCTGTCCGACTGTGTCGCTATGCATGGATGAAAAGTCGCCTGCCATCGTCGAATGGATGAGATATCCATTTCCAATTCAATAATGATGCTGATGCGGTGGTTGGTACAAAAATTCATCAAATGCCATTTGTTTGCCCCTGAAAATGGGTGAGTGTTTCTTAATCGGTTGTGTTTTATGTTAAGATGCTGCAGGAATTCAAGAATTGGTGGGAATGAGGTGGAGCTTAATATGAATGTGTTTTAGATTCTGATAAGCAGAATGTTTTGAAAAGTATAATTGGAGCGACATTAATCGAGTGCTGTTAAGGTTTTTCCTTCCCATATTCTGCATCAGCACTAAACGGCATCAGCAAATTTTATAATGAATATATTCAATTCTATTCAGTCATTTAATCAATGAAAAGTACCACTAAACAAGCATAACCTGTACACGAAAACAACCTTATAAATTAACAAAAAGTATCAACTTTCATCAAAATCTGGTCCTTTTATCCTTACAGGCATTTTACAAAAATTGATCGTTTTTTTGCTGTTCTTTATTTAGTGCACATATTGGGGATTTTGAGCGGGATGATAGAGGATTTGTGTTCATGCATTAGTACCTGTTTAATATTCCTAACCAGAAACAAATGTTTCTGGAAACTTACCTGGTAGTTAGCTAATGTGTAGTGATCTTGAAACCAATGTCTTGGTAATGACCTAGAGAAGCGATCCTATCTGATGGAAGTTTCGGATCACTTTCACTGTATAGATCGGGAGACCTGTATCGGTCAATTGGCTTAGAAGCCCGTCGTTTCCAAAGCCAAACTGTATGGTGGCAGTGGATGGTTGTACACTCAGCAATTTTTAGTGATAAAGATACCAAGATAACTCTGTCGAACAGCACCCTGAGCAGGCTAACAAACTTGAAGCAAGTACAGCAAGCGTGTCGGGTTTAAAGGTTAGAATAACTTAACTAAACGATAAAGGTAACGTTTGTTAGGACTTGTCTTACGTGTTGGAAAGGACTTTTGTGATCCTATATACCTTAAAATCCTTATATTGTGCTATAGTTAGGCCTGTTCTAGAGAGTTCTTCAATATGAATACCAACTCAAAAATACATCATTGAACGGCTAGAATCAATCCAAAGAAAATTCACACGCCTCCTTTGGTGCCGTCTGAATTGGTCTCGAGACGCTATTTATCCCTGCTACCGTACCAGGTGCCTACTGTTTGGACTGCAATCCTTCGAACACAGGCGAATGACGGCTCAGTGCACTTTATTACATAAGTTCATTAGCGGATTCATTGACGCCTCGTTCATTCTCGAAAAAAAATCATTTTGTGGCCCCTAGCAGGAGTTTAAGGATACCACGAGATCTATTTAGCACCGACTTCAGGACGACGGAATTTGGCTCTGAAGACCCTTTACTTCTAAAGGTTAATGCATATAGCTCTTTATACAATACTGTCGATCTTAACGTTAGTGTAAATAATCTTAAAATGATTCTTTGAGTCACCAATCGACGATCAGAAGCATTAAGTTATTTATTTAAATATTTACTTACCGTTTTCACTTTCGTCATAGGTACCTGTTTGTAATTCGTTATTTCCATGTTAATTGATAATTAATGATGTTAATTTCAGTTAGTTCCATTGTTACTCAGTGTATTGAAAAATCGAAAATTGTTATGTAGGTCAGTCTAGGCTAGATGACGTAATTAAATAAATAAATAAATAAATAAATAAATAAAAAGTGTATTTTTAGCATAATGAAAAGTAGCCAATGACTCCGAACATTTCGAATAAACGCCTATCAGTAGAGTGAGGGCACTGAGTACTGAGGCGTTTTGTTGTAGTCGGTTAGAGAAATAGCATCGAATCCTTCAACATCTTTAGCAATCGTTACAAGCCAAGCACCTGTAAGGCAAGCTAACTTTGTCATTTGATATCCTTATTATCGATGGAAAAGAAGGAAGAGTGAGCTGATTAAGGCTACGCGCGTGATAAAGGTAGCAATTGATGGTTCATGGTCGACTTGTGAATGTTGTTTCACAATTATTACAATTTTATTTTGCAATTATTAATATGAATATTTATTCAAATTCAGTTTTGATTTCGAATACAGTGAACCCTCTCTTATTGGACACCTCTCCAATTTGAAAAACCTCTCTTATTTGAACATTTTGCACAGTCCCTTGATTTTTGTTCGTCTAATTTGGAAAACCTCTGAAATCTGTGTCCCTCTTAATTGTGTATGGTGTTGCCATGGTTATTGAATGATGTATGCTCAAATTGGCAATCCTGTTCGCAGTTTCCTATAGCAACAGTTAAGGCTGCATACTAAATGTTCTGTCTCTTTCTTGTTTGGATGGACCTTTCATTCACTTTCAACCATCTCTAATTTGAAAACCCCTCTTATTCGACAGTCCCATCGCCACTCAAATAAGAGAGGGTTCACTGTAATTATTATTATTATTTATTTATTTTAATCTTCAACGGGCCGTATGGCCTAATTAGGATGTTACAGTTCATTAAAAAAAACATAACAAAAACAAGATTTGCATCGCAATTCACTGCGGCCACGGCAAAAACCGGAGACGTTCCTTGAAGCACTAAGTTGAGATGTCGAAGTCGAAGCAATCCGAGAATAATATGTTAATATTTTACTATTTTTTATAAAATAGAAAAACGTGCTATTTGACTAATTTTGTGTAAGTTTGAGGAACGTGGATATCATCGGCACGCATCTTTCACGTAACTTAGGAGCTGACTGCTGAAGGAACAATGTTAAACATTTATTGTGAATCAAAGTCGAACGAATTGTTAAAGTATCTGACAAATAACTAAATATGAAACCTAAAATATTAGCCGGCATCGCGAATAAATGAACACATTTTAACAGTCGTTTAAAGTTCATTTTGGTCTAACCGAGTTCATTTGTTGTTCATTCCTGTTAAAATAAACGACGGTCAAAACAGTTAACGACTGCTCGATATCGCATATAGGCAAACACGGGTAAAAAATTCGAGCAGTATAATTAAACGAATGTTAATTTGTATCGCATACGGTCTTGACAGTCGTTTGTTTAACGACAGCATAGGACCAGTCGTTAAAATTAACAAATGAACTCAATGCGTTCGCGATGCCAAATTCTAGCAATTTTTAACGACTCTGGTAAATTATTAACGACTGTTAATTTAAAACCAATTCTTTCGCGATACCAGCTATTGTTAGTTTTTTTTTAAATAAGAAACCTAAAATAGACTCTCAAATAAAATGTTGTACGAACGCATTGTTGTACGAACCATGAAAATGAATGAAACAAAAAAAAACAAACTAGTCAATACATCCTAAGAACTAACAAAACATAATGAAAATCTGCCCCATCTACAATATTCGTAAAACTCCTTCATCAAATATCAGTAAAACCCCATACCGAAACAACACGGAAGCAAAAAGTAACGAGCAGCAGAAGATAAACAGTGACAAAATCACGTAACGTTATGTATTGTGTGACCGTTGACAATCATCGCCCCCGGGGAGAGAAAAAGAGAGCTACAGCAATAAAGCGATGGCGTAAAGCACACGAAAATCCTGCCCTGCCATTGGCAACCGTGTTGGCACATGACGGTGGTGAGGGGCGGCGAAACGCTCGGCGAAAGGGAAAAATAGTAATTTTCCACCATTACCGGCGCGGCGAGTTCCCCCTCCGCTGCTTCGTTTTGCTGCGGATGTAAGATAATAATAATTGTGATGATTGTGATGACTCATAAATTGTTCAATCGATCAGGACATGTCGCCGGAGGCAATTTGAAATTGATGTAACGGGTGCGTGCCGCTGCCAAGCGTTCGCTGGGCTGCGTGATTATTAGGGCACAAGCACGTGACAAGTTGGTCCGGGGGGGTCAGCACTAAGAGAAGGACGAACGGGGTTTGGAAGGCAAGGGACGGACAGAGGGACAGAGTGATGATCCACGCTGTTGGAAGCAGATTTGTTGCATACTTCAGTGACAGTCTCATCAAAATAAGTGTACACACACACCTTACCATTCCGAGGCTGTGATGTGAAAAAGCATGACCCAAGGACCTGCATCCCCTTTTGCTGCTACAGTGTACGGTACGGAATTAATAGCCCGGGGGGCCATTTTCCGACATGCTTTTCGGAGGTTTGGTACCGTTTTTCGGTGAATTGGCGAATCGTGCAATTGAATTAATCTTCCCATTTTACCAGACACACTCCACGACAGTGTGTGAGTGGTTGTGTTGGGTAAGGGTGCCACACGATGGGCATTGCCATCCTCGTTCCATGGTTGTTTTTTTTTTTGTTGAGGAGGGCTTTTGTTTATAACCCCGGTGGAAACACCCCGCCCGGTGGATGGGCAGTGAGTAGTTGCCGGATAGTAACTGTGTTAACTTTTTGCCCAAGTCGATATTAAGCTCGAATGAAGCCACTTACAGTGGCGTGTGGTTGGGGTGTTAAGGAAGCGTGCGCTGGACAAAGGCTTGCTAATAGCTTATTCGTGACTAAATAGGACGATATGAGATTCGGCATGTATCAACAGTGGGCATCGAGTGCGTGGTAAAGATCGTGTAATAAAAGGTAGTTGTAGTTGTAGGAAGCTGTTTCCAATAGAGTTGGAAGAGTATATACCTTTTCTGGAAACTTATCCAATACAAGAATGCTACTAAGGCGATAACTGTACACGTTGCCCGTTAGAGGAATAGAACCCGTTGGATACATATTGCAAAGAACTGAAAGTATATATTTTATAAGGAAGTTACGTATTAGATGAACTTTAGCTAAATAATAAAAAAATAGGAAATTTATCATAAAATAATTAAAAGAATTTAAATGCTTGCATCGCGGTACTGTTGTATGTTTGAACGGTGGTGAGTTTTGTGTAGTAAGAATAAGCGCCCTCTGTTATACAGTAGCTGAAGCATGGTTGCAGTTCACCACTCGGGCCCGGTATCCAGTACACAAACCCGACAAAAACAACAGCACCTCAGGATATAGGTAGGGTTTTTTCGAATGATGGTGTAGTAATAAAATAGGATCAGTCCTCGAACCTCGAAGTCATTAAGATTAAGAAATTAGTTATAGTTGAATATCAAATATTAATTTTCGCTGTTTATTTATCTCACAACATTTACCTTATGAGGTAAGGATATGGAGTAGTGATATAGTCCCATAAGGCTTCCAAACAATCCCTTTACACCAGTGATTCTTGTGGTGCATGGGTCACTTGTGTACATATGTATTACTATAAACATCGTGCAATGTCTCTCACAATCAATCATATTATTTATTTATTTATTTATTTATTTATTGTTCACAAAATAAATCTTAAAGCTAACAGGTAATTCTAACTTTATACAGTTCAGTTCTCAGGCGAGCGGAGAAGGCTTTAGTAATATTTTTGATTAAAATTGTTGCACTATGTTTACAAAATGGCATGGATGTGAGCCGCGGCAAATGTATTTTCCAAGCCAAAAGGTTCACGATCCTAAAACGGTTGTAGAGCATTGCTTTACACGAAACGCAGAAAGTTCCACTTTGACGAGGTTTTGATTCAAAACTTTACAAACTCACTAACGATCATATATTGGAACGAAAATATTGAACACACTGAATACGATACTACAAAACGGACTCAAAAAGAAAGAAAAAGGGTAATGATGAAAGGGAAGCAAAGGAAAGAACAATGCCCATAATATTAATAGAAAAAAAGAGTTACTGCGCTGCATTCGGTCTTACATTAGTTGAAATCTTTAGTTTAATACTGTTCTCGCTAGGTCTCACCTTTCCTAGAAACGCGTGGACAGTGGTGCATGAAGTAAAAGAACTTAGTTGATTTGATTTAATAGTTTATTACTTTTATTATTACGATGTTGAGAAATAGTTAGAAAGATCCTGCTGGTGCGCAGGTTGTAAGAACTACAATACAGACATCAAGAGTGGCACTGGTTGACGCCTTATTTTTGACCAATTTCCACTCATTCCATGCAACAATAGCGTTAACATTTTTTAAGCATAATAAAACCTTGCGAACCTCCTACCAGCTACGGCAAATAAATTGTTTACCCGCAGTTGTTAAAAAGCAGATGAAGTGCAAATGAAATGAAGCCTAGGCGACTGCAGGGAATGCTATTACGAACCCATTACGCCCATCCTTATAAAACGCATCCATACGGTAATAATCTTATGTCTATGTGTTCATCCTTCCTATTTCGGTGCTTCTCCAGCGAGCGACAAAAATTAGCATGGCTGCTCGAGTGCACAAATAGAGGAAAGCAAGCAAGAAAGGAAAAAGGTCACACGCCCTGCACCGCCGCACACGTTTGAACTAACGAAAGTGGCATCCTAAGTGCATGTTGTCAATCGGTACAAGTAGCAGCAGCAGCAGCAGCAGCAGCACTACACACATTCGCTCGCATCCGATTGACAGTCGAACGGCACACACCGCAAGTAGGATCGATCCATTTGCATTTCGGTGCGCCTCGGTGAAAGGAGATGGTGCCTGATGGCAGGCGGTGGTGGACGCGAAACCTCATCATCGTCACCATCACGTCACTTGAAGGAAGCGCGTTTTGCGCACAAGTACCAAATTATCTCTCCTACCTTTTGCGCAATGGCCTTTTCGTCGCACACGGCGCTGCCGGGGGGAGTTTGATCCTCCTTTGTAGTTTTGCTTTGATCCTGGCAACCATCACCACCGCCGCCGCCGCCGGTGCGATTGTGATGCAGATTTCTATGTCCACAGCAGGCCACGGTGGTTTATAATTTGGCATTGTTGAGGAAGCATCATCAGCAGCAGCAGCAGCAGTAGGCTGCATCAGCAAACAGAAGCAAATGGACGGCAAAGAATGGGTCTTTCAGTAGTGTGTCGTTGGAAAGTTTTAGTTTTTTAGCTTCAGAACTAACGGTGACCGTTACTATCCAACCAAACCAAGCAAAGTGTGATCGCACAGGTGACAGCGAGAGAGAGAGAGAGAGAGCGAGAGAAAGGCAACGGTGGAACGGAGCGAACGGAAGGCGTTACCATCCATTCATTAGGATGCGGAGTAATTAACGCGCGTCGCGAAAAGGAAAGCGAGAAAAATCAAACAACATAATTAACTTTTCAGTGCCGTGTGTAATGCGCACTGCACTGCTGTAGTGGGGGTGGGGGGAAAGAGGATGGGGACACCATTTGAGGCTGGGAGGTGGGGAAGGCGCCATAAATGAGACGTTAACGTATAGAATGAAGTGGAAAACAAGGCTGAAGCCTGAGCGCAAGGGAAAGCAGTAAAAAAGCAGTGTTCATAATTCGCAAATCGGCCCATAGCACCGTGGCAGATTGCATTTAAGACGGTTGGCAAACCCCCACCACCCCCCCACAACCCGTGGTGGGGCGCATCAGTGAAAGAGGTGCAGCGTTAAAATGGTTGAAGGCATAATTATGAATTTGGTGCGCCTGTGCGCACGTCATCTCGCCATGCCATCTTGCCCGCGGCCACGATAGAACATTGTTGGGCCACGGGACAAAGACTGACTGTAATTTGCGACCACAAAAGGGTGGTGGTGGGAGTAGCATTTCGCACTTGCAATTGAACGGATAAAGAAAAAGTGGAGCCAGAGAGCGAGAGAGAGAGAGCGCACGAAATTCACACAATTCACTTCACTTCCAGGGACGCTCAAGTGGTTGCTATGGTGGCGAAAAGCGAGCGCGATGAGCCTTCCCAACGCCGCTACGCGTGTTTGAAAGAGGCTTTGCGTATCAAATTACGCAGCAAAATGAGGAGAGAGAAAAAAAAATCGCCCCGACGAATGGACAATGGACAGTTCCTGTTGGTGGCGCATCTTGCAAGAAGACAGCCTTTCCTGGAAAGAAGAGCTGGCTGGAAACACATCCACAACAAAACATAAACAAAACTTACGCCCCAAAACTCAGGTTTTTTTTTGTGTGTGTTGTAATTCGATACAGCTGCGTCCTCTCTTGCGTCGGTTTTGCGCGTGTTTTTATATTGCTTTATTTTCTAAAATCAAAGCTTCCCGGTGAAGTAATTGGAAGGCCCCACCCGGTTCACATGATGCCATGAGTGGGAATTTGGTTTTGGGTAGTTTTCTTTTCTGTTTGCCTTCCTCTCGCTACGCGTTGGCCGCGGTGGGCCAACTAAACAGCGCCGGACGTGCGCTGCACGTTGCTGCGTTGATTGTTTTTATTCGAGCTGACATTTGCCGATCAAACTATTGTGGCTCGGAAGCCAATTGCTGCTGTCAATACACAGTGCGCGAGTGGAAGAAAGGAATGAACGAAAGAAATGAAAGAAAGAAAGAAAGAAAGGAAGCCTGAAGAATAATGGAGTGCAGAACAAAATTGTTTGTTTCGACAATGAGATGAAATTTCTTACCCTCGTACATCCTCGGGGCCACACAACTTTCTCCCCGGGGTGGTGTAGTTTTCTTTCTGGGTCTTTAGATGCTGTTGCTGCTGTTGCTAATGGGTAATTCAAGCCCAGATATTCATGCCTCTTCTAATTAACCTGATACCGCAGAGTGACGCAATAAGCTGGGTAGTTTTAAACTTTGATAGTAATGCTTCATCATTCGGAATGGTAAAGAATTTGTGTAGAAAAAGAGTGAAATTTCAGCTTTCAGAATAATTGAAGAATTTTATACAATATGGTAGTGAATATTGTGTTTTTAATTGAATTGATTTTGAAATTAAAAAGTTCTTTCCCAAATAGCCAAAATTAGTTAAGCAGTTGCTAAAGATCGCTGCATGAATTCGCCTTTTGCAGTAGATAAACAGCATCAAAGTTCCAAGTGGTCCTTCTAAATAGCGCCTAAGCAGCTTCCTTATGCTAGGGTGCCGGGGATTATTTTTCTTTGCGATTTTTTTTTCAAGCAAGGCGTCATCGATGAAATAAACAACAAGATTTGTTTCGTTTAAGCACATGTGCATATTTTTAAATCCTTTGTATTGATGAATTACATACAATTTCACACAATTTACTTAACAATCACAATCAATTTACTTAATATTCTTTGTTCAATCAACGAATCTAACTTGTGCAGCAGCAATGAAATGAAATAAACGTATGTCGTATGTATGACGGTACCAGTCTTTGACAATAGTTCCATCGTGAACCATACACATCAGGCTAATCAGCTACAAGGTTCCTGAGAGTACCATGTGTTTCTTAAAAAGCTTTATGGTTCCACCAAGTACCGTTTCATCTCTTAATCATCTACAAAGTTCGAAATCGGAACGATTTTTCGTTAAACAGCCTCAAATCAGCTATAGAGCTCGAGCTGGTTATTTGGGTTGGATGGATACTAAAATTCTTCTCAATGTACGAAAAATATTTATAAAAATGCATTGTTTGTATTTTTGGTGTATTTGAATGTTGTTATAACTTATTTTAAAGATCGAATGTGGTTGTAAAGTACAATTTAAATGCCAAAATGACCAAATTTCAGAGGTTTGGGAATGTATTTAAAACTGACTCAAAGTTTTAGTCAATAAAACAAGCACATATGTGAATTTTGCATAATGCTCTTGCACTGTTTTAGCAAATAAATTCTACACAATTTTAAATTGAATTGTGTAAGAATGACATAAGAGTCTCAAAATGACAGATAGGAAGAAAACCTATTAAATGTTCTTGATGTTTCATTTATTAAAACTGCTACTTAAAATGAAGCTTTTTTTAAGATAAATTCATAGAAACGGTATGATGTTCCCAGTTGAAAGATAATCAGACTTAGGCCTGTTGGAAAGTGTTTCTAAACGTAGGAAAACCAATTTCTTCTACTAGAGTGCATCACACATTACAACAAAATACAACGTAGAAGACTTGTATCGTTTCATTTTTTCCCTTTTTTTATAGAGTAACATGACTAATCGCATAATTGCTGCTTCCCTGATGCTACATATCGAACATCAGGGCTCCCCATTTCTTACCTATTTAGCTGGAAAATGCTTTCGAACTAATGAGGCATATTGCATATTACTGTCGCTGCACACATATCGATGCATTTGCCAGCGCAGGAATAAAAACCGAACGATGATGCTTGATGGATGAGTTCGTGGATCGATGCTAGAAAGAAGACGCACAGCATAATAATCTGCACCTTTGCTGCATGAGTGCAGCTTATCGACGGAAATGGTATATTCTCAACGGCCTACATGGTAATATATCGAACGCATCCATTAGGTCGTTGCAGCGAGGAGGAGGTTAGTATCTATGTACGTCGATGGTTGTACGTTTGAGTAGCTCTTTTCATTGGATTGGCGTACATTACTTGATAGTTTATTCGCTCGCAATGGGTGAAGAAATGAGCTAGGGGTGTTGTTTGATCCGGGGAGAATTCGTATGTCTTGCTCATATTTACAAATGAATGGTTTGGAGTTTGTTATAATTTACATGTGGCTTAAGGTAATGGCGTTCTTCTGAAGGGGAATGAGATGCTGTTGAAGTAAGCAGAACCATTTTCAAAACACGCTCCCAGAAATTGTAAGATTTAAGATAAAAGTTAAAAGACACGCACTATGTAATGCAGAAGCAAAAAGAAAAAAACACTCCCCAGGCCGGAAGCACCAAGCCTGTGACATAATCCCCGAATTCGCGCTGCGTTGGCCAAAAATCGATAAGAAAGTAAAGGAACAAACGGCTCAACCCCTCCGCTCATGCACACACACAGAAAACAACACTGTGGCTTGAAGACGACCCGCATGATGGAAGATTCGCTTCGCTAATCCCTTACCGTTTAATCAGTGTCGAGCTAAGAAGTAACAATGCCGCGCACCAAAGGGAAAGAAAGAAAGAGGAGAGAAAAAAAAAGAATCTCCGGGAGCCTGTGAGCCATTTTTGTGTTTAATTTTCAACCCCACGGAAACGGCCCTGTCCAGCACCAACGGGAACCAACCGGGGGCAACGCAAACCAATTGACGTGTCCCCGCAGTGTGAAAAGCGTTACCGGGGAATTTTCCCCGGGGCAGAATGGTAGCAACTGCAAGCGACTACGCTCTGGGTAGGCTTTGAGGTTTTTTGGGTGCATAGCAACTAGAGAAGCAACCAGCACACACACAAAAAACCAGTTCAAACACACACTCACCGGGGAAGAGAGTGTTTGTGTGTGTGTAAGAGAGAGGGAAGGCTAAACCCCCACACGCTCTTCTTACTCTTCGAGGTCGGTCCGTGGGCGCCTCTCGAGCTGCCAGCACAGAAGAATCTGTCGATGGCAACAGAAGATTTCGGGATTGAAGCGAAATGGTTTTACCCACGGGGTGTCTTTTTTTTTGGGTATGGTTTGGTTTGGCGTTTTCATTGGTCCAATGACAATTTCCGCCATTTGAGTTTGATTGAGAATGGACCGCAGATGTGCGGGACATAATTGAGATTAATAAAAAAGAAAGAAAAAAAAAGAGAAGCCTCGAGAAGCTGTGTGTGGCTGCGTCTGGAACTAACTCTTCACCGAGCGGAACGAACGAGTGCGTCTTTGTTGCTTTGATGGTTTGAAAATCACATTTCGGTGCGCGCGGAAAAATCATGCGGTGCCGTGGGATTAGTTTGCTAGAATTGGTGGGAAATTAAAAGTTTTTTTTTATGTTTGTTGAGGATTAGAAATTTTACAGAAGTCATGCTGGGTGTAAATGCGTGCCTGGTGGAAACGTGGTTGGTGGACAATGTTGCACAAGAGATGTTTTTAATATTATGTACAATTTAAGCGTGGTTGCACTGTAGCAATTGTTGTGAAAATCTACAAAATTTACAAATCTAAAACAAGAAATATTAAGGCTTTTTATTGGGAACATAATTGTTACACAATTACGTTCGACAATTCAGGACTCCCAAAATTTTAAGCGATTTTAGACTACACAAAAAAATGGTCGATTGGTCATCCATCGTCATAAAACCTAATTGGTGTATTCTTCTTCCTACTTTCTACTCATGTATACCAAACAATGATAAGAAATGCTAAAACATGTTCGCGTTATACTTGTAAAACCAATTATGTGTATTTTGTTTAAAACGAGCATTCAATTTCGGACTCTTTTTTAAGTTTAGTAAATTGATTACAAAATAAACAATAAATCATTCTAACTCGTTTTGACAATTTGAATATTTTTTTAAATAAATCAACTGACGTTTTAGTTTCAAACACGTACAAAATCAAAAATGTCCCGCATTGAGAAACAAATTCAAAGAATAAACTTCCAAGAAATGTCTGTTTTCTGGAATTTCTACAGATTCCTACTGCATGATGGGCTATTGTGCTAAATCAAACCGAGTTTGTGGTAGTCTACGTTTCTTATTTAATTCGTCTTCGTCGGGTGTACTATGTAGTCAGGTGTTAAAATATGTGAAATCAATATGGATGAAATCCAAAGCAAGAAAATGACATATTGCTAAAAAGACCACAATTCTAACAGTCTAATGAAAAGCTAATTAGAGCTGTCTAATATACGCTTCTCGATGAAGTTAGTATCTAGAATTTCATCAATAAATTAGAGCCCTACCATTCACAACAACATTATCATCTTCCCTAGAAGTCATCAGCCTAACAGTACAAAACCCTTCCATTGCGCTGAACTTTCTTAATTTAAATCGAGCCTTTCGTCACCTCAACACCTCAACACGGTTCTAAATATATTAGTGTTCTAAAAAAAAACACACACACCAAAACGTTCCCGCTTTGCCACGATCTATGGTGTCTGGTGTGGCGACTAGTTAGAATTAAAAGCGACCAAAGCGTTCCATTGCCATCCGTGAGAGGGGATGTGGTTGCGCAAAAACAGAACCCCCGTCCCCAAACAACTTCTTAGTAACTATAGACAACGGCACACAGACACACAAACACACACACAGCGCGACTGCACAGACAGCTCGACTTTCAGCCCAAAGCATCGACCGTATCGTTATCGTGTCTATCTGCACCGGGATGATGCTCTGGCTACTGTGCTGGCCTGAAGCGCGGCACGACCACTCGCGCGCACGCTCGTGCGCTCGCTGGCAAGAGTGGCGAGAGCCGACGTGGCGAGAGCCGACGCCACTGTCAAGATTCAGCCAATCAATAACAAACTAATTACTGTTTTAATTAACATGTTCTCATTGTTAAATCAGTAATAAAATTACAGATTTTACGACTCCATCGTTTAAAATACTACGATCCGCGCGTTGCCACCATCGCACCACCAGCAGCACTCTGTCCCTGTGCAAACCGTTTTTCCTTTTTCCCCTGGCCGTGTGCTAATCCTGACTCGTAACAAGCTGACCGTGCCCGAGCCTGAAAAGCAGGCAAAGCAGCAACAACAGCAAAAAATGCGTAGTATATAAGAAAGTAAGTGGCAGAAAGATTGCACACATCACGCAAACGCCCCAACGGCGCGTTAGCCACGCCCCCTTTCTAACGCGAGTTCAATGGCGGAGTGTGCAATGGACGCAACGCCTATGTACACGCAGCGCGACACAAGCAAAGCAGAGAGCGGCCGATAAATAACGCAACAAAAGAACAAAAGCGTACCGCAGAGATAGTGAGCGCGAAGGAGAGAGGGCGATACGGTTTGTGCTCTCGCTTTGGAAACCCGACCGCGGCCAAAACACCCGAAGCGCGCGGGAGCCAGTTCCACGCGCCGACGGCATCATCAGCATCATCATCTCATCGCGGGCTCATTTCACTTCACCATTTCATGTTAGGATTCCAGCCGCGCTCGTACTCCGGGACACTCGGGCAGCGCAAAACGCAAAAGGTGTCGTTCGTGCTGGTTGGTGGTGGTGTTGTGTGTTGTGTGCCGGGCCGCGTATTAACCGTTGGCGTACGCGGCGTCGTGTTGGGTGTTTTGGGTGGTTTGTCTGCGATAACGTGTGCTGCGGTGTTGGCGTTTTTTCTTTGTTTTTGTTGGTTGTTCGCAGTCGAATTTAGCACGCCAACCTGTGACGTGTCCGTTGCGATGATGCTACTTGTCGCTGGGTGGTGGCGTACGGGGGTAATAGCAATAGCGTAATAGCCTATAAAACAAATGATAAAAAGAAGAGTATTTTGCAATAGAGAGTGAGTGAGAGTGAGGGGGCGAATGAGAGTGTCCTTTTCTCAGTGTGTGGACCCAGTAACGATAACATTCACGGTGATTCGTCGTAGTAGGCTGCCACGTTGTGTGTTTACAGTGCTTAACGGGGAGGGCTACGCGTGTGTTTGTGAGTGTTGGTGCGATTGTCTTTGTGCGTTTAATTGTGTAACAATTATTCAAGTAAGCGCCATGGTGATGTGGGGGTTTGCACGAGGATGTTTATAGTATAATGCGCTGGCCGTTAGCCACTGAGTCGCGCCTGGGGCGTGTACTGCCCCGTTGGGCTGCCACAGACAAGCATTCGAAACAGCTCCTTGCATAACTTGTGCATCACGCCAGACAAGGGAAGTCTTGCGAGCGAATAGAGCAATTTAGGAAGTCGCCAAAGTCAAAGCCAGCAGATCCGAACACAGTCACAAAGCAATGTGTATGACAAAGCAGTAGGTCAGAGCGGTCAGCAACAGAGAGCCTGTCCCAGGAGCCCTTACAACGCCCTGTTGGGGCGCTTGCAGGCTTAAATTGTTGTCTTTCCATACGTGCCACGGCGCAAACAACACGTCTGGAGGGTCCGCGCGAATGCGAAGCATGAATCTGGAGCCCTTGCCCCGAACCGAAACGATACACGTCACCGCACCGGCCGCAGCGGCGGCAGCAGCAGCAGCAGCCGCGGCCCTCCACCGTCCCGTACAGACCATGCCGCAGCGGTCACCGTTCGCGATCCAGGAGCTGCTCGGGCTGGGCAGCAGCGGCGAGTCGACGCGGCCCAGTGGCGTCGTGTCGGCGGTCACACCGTCCCTCTATCCGACCACCGTCGGGCAGGCCTCGTTTGCGGCGGCGGCCGCCGCCGCCGGCTGTGCCGATCCGCACCAGATGCAGATGGCGGCGGCCTCGCGGATGGCGTACTTTAACGCGCACGCCGCCGTTGCCGCCGCCTTTCTGCCCCACAACATTGCGAGTGCGGCCGCCGGCGGTGGGTCGCTGCAGCTGCACTCGGCACAGTCAGCCAACAGTAAGTAGTGCAGTTCACTTGCTTTTTTTAACAGTGCTTTGGTTTAAAATGTTGTTTAAATTGTGTTAATTGATTTGCTCAAATTTTGTCTATAAAGTTTAGAAGTTCAGTGTTGCCAGACTGTTATTTATTATGAAAATTACTTCAATTGGTTTCATTGTTCCATGGTATTACCACCATTGGCAAACAACCACCTGATATCGACTGGTTGTTATGACTTCTTCTTCTTCTTCTTGACCGATGTCGGTCAAGGCCTGCCTGTACCCACTTGTGTGCTTGGCTTTCAGTGACTAATTGATTCTCCCCCCATAGCAGGATAGTCAGTCCTACGTATGGCGGCGCGGTCTATTTGGGGATTGAACCCATGACGGGCATGTTGTTAAGTCGTACGAGTTGACGACTGTACTACGAGACTGGCCTGTTTTGACTAAATACAATAAAATTAAAACTTCAGAGATTCAGCCACCTTTACAAAACTCATTTATAAAAAAACATTCGCTTATTTATATCTTTCCTTTCATGCGACCAAAAAAAAAATTCAAAAGTCATGTAAAATCATCATCTTGAGCAATTGACAATTTCTTAAACATTTCTGTCACAAACATTGCTGACACATTCGATCAAGCGTTTAAATTAACACTCTTAATGGATTTTTATTTCTTTGTGTGCTTAAACATTTATTATATCTGTGATCTCTTAATTTGATATGCATAAAGTAGTTGAAATTAAGCAAAACACAATATTAACGATTAATTGTGTTAACTAACTGTATGTTGATCATGAAAAAAGGCTGACTAATGCCATAACTAATAGTAGCACTTTTGTATCATTATGCTCATTATTTTAACATTTTCTGAACGTGTGTTGAGACAGATTAATAGCTTCAACTAACCATAACTTAATAGCAATAGCAAATTAAAACGAGTAGAGGCTTTAAGCAGCAATACTCATGTCCAGAGCCCTGTTGAAATGTCTAACGGGAGGTTGAATGAGAAATTCTCCTTGGTCCACTAAGCGGTTAATTAGTTTGTCTATCCCAGCGGTCGGCAAACTTTACGACCGAAAGAGCCAAATTCTACAACAATGTTCGTAGAGTTTGACGCGAAGAACCACAATTGTTAAACCAAGAGCAAACATTGTGTTAAAGTTCTATGAAATATATGAAATGTTAAGAGCTGCCCTCACGATACCCAAGAGCAGAATATGGCTCGCAAGCCGCATCGCTGGTCTAGCCTGTTCCCTCACTGTGTCAAAAAGAGTTATAGAACCATATTTTCTATCTGTTTGATGCATGATAACATGATAGCAATACATGATTGATGAGATAACAGTTTGATCGAGCTTGATAATAGAGAGTACGAATTGATCATCTCTTAAAATGATAATACAATCTAGACCGTCGGCCAATTACTTGTGCCTAGACATCGATCTGATTCTTCTAATACATTTACTCTTTTCAAGGGCTGTTCTGTACGGAATCCTGAATGCATAGGCTTTTGAAGCCAATAATGGGCTTGGATTTGGTTTACCCATAACAGGATAGTCAATCCTTTGATTGGGGGGCTCAATCTAAGGGTATTCAGCGGTTTGAATCCATGGAGACAGTAAGGACGAGCGGCTTAACGGCCGTACTAACAACACGGTCTAACTTCTTCTTCTATTTGGCGTAACGTCCTAAACGGGCATGCCGGCCTATACAGACTTTCGAGACTTAATTCATTACCACGCAGCCGGATAGTCAATCCTTGCTACGGGGGGACGGTCCATTCTAGGCTTGAACTCATGACGAGCATGTTATTGAGTCGTTCGAGTTGACGACTATACCACGGAACCGCACTTATATATCACGGTAATTCGAATCAATAATGCTTGTTTTATCCCTAAGGGTTTATACAATAATATAGTGAACATTAATTATTATAACACAAACAGTCATTTGTTTAAACAGTTTCAGTAATGTGTGACTTTATTTTTTGTTTTAGAGTTGATGCTTTTTTGACAGTAAGTGTATCAATCAAGATTAATTAAACATGTGTAAATATTGTCCATTACACCTACTTATAGCTGAGGTCCTAAACAATTTACCTATTGTTTGTGCCTTTTAGTGACAATTCTCGGTCACAATCACTGTCACCATGTCAGTATCAGTATCTTTGAATGGTTTTTCTTGTACACTGCGTTGTTGCGTTTTATTGGAGTGTAAAAGATCCTACAAATGAATGATTATTTACAGACCTTTTTCTTTGCTGACTTCGGTACACGATGTTTCCTGCTGCCAGCGAACCACAATGCCCTGCGCAGGCGCATGCACTACGGATGGATATCCTTCTGCAGGTCCGTCTACTATTGGAGTGAATTATGATGTAATAAGTCACTACTTGTCGTTCAATTTAACCCTTGAAGGGGAAAAGCATAAAGTTTTAGTTGGTCAATCTTTAAAAGCTTCCCAAATGAATTACTCTGTGTTGCGTGGGCCATTTCTTCATGTTGTACCTGTACATTACTATGTCTTTTGTGCAATATTAATTGAATCATTATTGTACATTGCTCTTCCTTGTGAAAGGCAAACTTTCTCTACCGTTTAAAAATAATAAACGATTTCCCTCGCGTAAATGAATAATGCATAATCTATCTCGTGCGCAAGCACTCAACTCAGGCCACAACAGCCCAAAACGCCGCCGAGTGTGGAAAATTACTGTGTGTACCCGGCTCGCGGCTAATTTCGCACGTTTCTCATGAGTGTCCCGTACCGCTGCCGGTTTTGCTCAATCTCTCTGACGCCACAGTGTCGCGTGACACAGGCGATGCAGGCGTCACAGGACTACACATTCAGCTCGCGCAATGTCGTGCGACTGCAGCAACGCATGCATGCACCCCGTTTGCGCCTCGCGCTGCAGGATGGACCGCTTCTGTTCCGTCGCCCGGCCCGGCAGTTCATTCTGTATGTTTAGCAGGCCGTAAACGGTGCCATTTCATCATTCCTTAACGAGATATGGTGGAGTATACGTATACAACTTGGTAGCTCTGGTTTTTTTAGAGGATTTTTTTTATTGCGGTTTTATGTATGTGTGTGTGTGTGTTTGTGTGCTTTTGTGTCCTATGCTACAGGACTGTATAGAAAGGATGGCCGGATGGGCGCGGGCGCTGGTTACTGGCGAATTAATTAACCTAGTGAGACAGGGCTGGGGCTGTTTGAATAAATTATGATAAGTCCAGTGTGTGTGTAGGCGCCGGCGAGGCGGTTAATGTGTCAAGTGCTAATAGTGTTTCTGCGACCGTTTGCCGATCATCCTTTAGTGGAAATATTAGTCACACACACACATTGTGCGCATACAGTAATTACTTTGTGGCGAAGCGAGGCTTTTTGGAGAAAGATTTATAATATGCTTTGTGTATGTGTGTGTTTTGTTTGTTTTTGGATAACAATTGCTCACAATGATCCTTGATGCATACAAAAAGTACATTTTGGAGAAGCAAACTTTGGGACCAGCTTGGTGCTATAGGAACGAAATCAATAACAATAAATAATTAACTTTATTTAAAAAAGATCTTAAATTGTTGTTTTTTGTGTGGTAAATTTTACTACATTAAACTGAAAATAATATCACTTAATCGCAAGAAAGTTGCATAAAAAGACAAAAAATATTCCTCTACTTTTTTTCGTATGCTAGCTTAAAGGCTCAAACTACCGACGGCATTTTAATGGAATGATTTTTCTACCCTTGTTCTTGCTTTGGTTCATGCTTTTCGATTAAATGGCTCATATCCTTTGTCAAGTAATGTAATATGTAATCTTTCTGATTATTTTATGATTTTCGTTCAAGAAAATCAATTAGAAAAATTAAACGTTAGTCTAGAACCTTTAACTAAAGCGCTTTATTTAGTTTAATTTTAGTGCATAACTCAACTCGTCAATATCATCCATGTTTGTGTTTAATTTCTTTAAACTGCCTATTGTGTTAGAACATAAAACCATTCCCAACAAGAACTTTTGCAAGAACTCTTTTAAGTGTAATATGAGCAGGGACCAAAGATAGACAGCAAAAACTGTCCCGTTTTACGAGGCAAGCAAATAACACACCGAGACACGTTTACCTATGAGAGGAAGCTGGAAAAAGGTGTGAAAGAAGGAAAGAAAAAATATGTGAATCCTTACAGCACAAGATTCCCCGCGCGAGCTGCTGCTACTGCCGACTGCCTGCCTGCCTGCACTGGGGAACAACAGAATTGAAGGAGCAAAAGGGAGAAACGGTGCAAATTTCAGAAGAGAGGGGAAGTGGCAAACGGTGCAAAGTGGGGGAAGGAAAGCTGTGCATGATATTCTATGCGCACGAGAATAATAAAGCCAAAAATTTAAGGTGTGAAATAAAACAAACAAATGGAACCGTTTTACGATGACGATTCGCAATGCTACGGGAGAGCAAGAGGGGGGACGAGTTGGGAAAGGGCACAACCTTCGCAACCGGATCCACACACACACCAAAAATAGGGAAGGTGGTGAAGAGGCCATGAGAGGAGCAAGCAAACCAGAGGCACCAGGATCGGAATGTTCCCGTATACACACACACACACACACACACACCAATACTACACGGCTGCATTTAGGTAAAGGGTTGTGCCTTTAGTCATTGTTATCAGTACATTGGCTTCAGGATGCTTTGGATGGTTTTTGGCTGGAAGGGGAAGGGGCAGGGGGAATGTGGGGCAACTGTACCGGCAACGAGGACGTAGCAAAAAGTTGAGGCTGATGAATGTCACATGAATATTTCGCTCAAGCAGGAGAAAGACTGAGCGAGCGAGACAAAGAGAAGAGTGTGGCCGGCCGGCTTGCGATGTTGAGTAGCTGTTATTTTGCTCCCGTTTGTTCCACTCTTAGTTTATGAGATGCATTACCAGTAGAGGCAGCATCGCATCGAAGCAAGCTATGGCTCCAGCAGCGGCTTTCCATTTACGGAGCTCACTTGCTGTTGGGACGACAGCGTCAGCGTGGGGAACGCGGAGCCACCGTTCGCGCAAAGCCCGATAGTGTGTATGTTTACTATCCGTGATGTTTACGTGATTATGGGACTGCTGAAAGTGTCTCTAGAGCTTCTGTAGTGCCCCATTGCAGTGCAACAGCCCTCTCATACCCCCGGGCCGATGCTTTTTCCTCTTAGACTGGCCCTAGGAGCTAGGTAGGAACCATTGTCATGACAGCAAACAACTGGATTCAGCGCACCGCATCGTTCGTGATGACACCAAAAAGACATCGAGACACATGGTGTGGAGTGTGGGACGGTCTGGAAAAACATCGGGACCTGTGAAAGAATAGGCTGGTTCGTGAACATAAACTGTCCGTTTCACTCCGTCGTGCCACGGTGAAGGAGTCTCTCTCTCTCTCTCTCTCTCTCTCGTTCTTTCTGTTTTGTTTTCACGACTCGGGAATGCGCTTGTTCTTTCGACAGGAACCGGGCTTACGTTAAGGGCTGGAGGTTGCTGGCGCCCCCATTCCCACTAATAAAGTGGGTTAATCTGCTCCGACACACCGGCACTAGCACACACACACACACACACACACACGCTTAGACACAAACATCCTTCCGTAAGGCTTTACGCTAGAGCAGAGAGATTAAGCCCAGCGGCGACAGGCAGCATTCGCGTTCATTGTCCTCCCTCCCGAATAGGGGGGACTTGGGGACTCGTGCAAGAGAGAGGTTTTCACCTCGCAGAACACGAAGGCTAATTAATGATGGGAAGTACACACCAACAAAAAAACGGAACATGCAGTTTCCGTGCGTTTGGCGAGTCTTTTGCAGCAAAAAAAAGACTTGGCACCACCACTGCCGTGTGGTATTTTGTGTAAATGTGCTTTAGAAATCCTTACAGTTTGTATGTGCGAGCATATGAGCGTCAAGCAAGTCCGTTCCGTTGCCCTTTCCGTGAGATGAGTTTGTCTGTGCATAATTACCATATAATGCACTTGTTTACCGGCTTGGAAACTTGTGTCTGGGCAGCTAGAAAGCTACAAGAAGCTTATTAAAATTACTCTCTCTTCTATTTCGTAAATTGGCAGCTTAGGGGGTCCCTAGATGGTTCTTTATTTTGTCCCGATTTGTGCAGATTTTCATTTCCTGCGGGAAACGGGTCTATTTCTTCTGATGTGCTTTTTGTTTTGGGAGGAGATTTCACCGAAAAGTGCTTCAATGTGCATGCACCCGGTTGGTCATTTTGGTTCTGCACCACTTCACGCCGTCGCTCGAGCCCATTGTTGTTGCTCTGCCCGAAAGGCTCGTGTAATCTCGAACAGGATTAGTGCCCAAAAGGTTTCTCATCTCTCGACAGTTTTGAGGTTGAGCTTGAACGCTTTTCCAGGAAGCTTCCTCATGGGTATGGGGTTTTCTCACAACCCATCGGACCAATTTGTCCGTGCGAACCACGGCTGCCGGATTTGTTTGGGCCGGATTTAAACAGTTTTTAAGTGGATTATGGAAACACACACACTCACATTTTTGTTGTTGCTCCGTTGTTGTTGCTCCTTGCACTTCTACGAACACTTATCCCTTGCCCGTGTTTTGGTGTCAGCAGCAGCAGCAGCAGCAATTGCAACAAAACCGATCGTTTCGGTGCATCATCGCAAGCTGCATTCAGCCCGCGTCACGTACCTTGCTCTCTCGCTTGGGGGCGGAAATGAGAAGGAAATAGCTACTCCCGGGAAGTGAGATTGGCACCGGAAAAAGGCAACGGCATCAGGATGCGATTGAAATAGTTTGTGTGCGGTTTGTGTGCGGTGTGTGTGCAGCAGGAAAGATAAGGAACGGGGACGAGTCAGCTGTGTACAGAGTACAGTATCGAATTTCTATGCCCTCCCCTCACCATCAGCCCCGCCTCATCGCACAAACGATTAGCAGAAACGGGCGCGCATGAGGTATGAGATCCGCATAGCATAGCATTTCATCTGAATGCACGCGTTCCCTGCAACCACCGTTTGCGCCACCGAACCTTGGCGTACTTGGATGACATGTCTTTTGTAGGCTCGCGTCCTCCTGAGGACGTTAGCAAGGAGACTGCTTCTCGTGTTTCGCTATGGCAACGAGGTGACGATAGTGACAAATGTGTACGACGACATACACACTTTAAGGATTGCAAATGTAAAGAAAGGATTTAAAAATAATAATAATAATAATAATGCTATTACTCATCCGCTCTTAGCAGCAACAACAAAAAAGGGAAGGTGTGAAAAAATTGAAACGAACACAAAACAGAAAATCAAAGGCAATCTTGTCAGGATGGGATAAAGCGCATTTAAAGCGTGTTATAATGCTGCCTTTTCTGCAAAGAGAGCGAAAGAGGGAGAGAAAGAGAGAGCAACACAAAAAGGATCAACAACTGTTGGGAGAGGGTTGGGAGCGCTGGGCAGCAAGGTAAGGAACAAAGCAAAAAAAAAAATCTCGCTTTAATGGCAGTTGTGGTGGCGTTTGAGGAGATTAGAAAGGCGTTAACTGGTAAAGAGGAAGGAAGGTGGTGAAGAGCTCACCGTAGCAGCAGCTCAAGGAGCTGCTGAAATAGGTAATCTTTTACCAAAATAAACCGCCTACGGGTTTGACTGCTTGTGGGTTTCCTATTCCCGTATTTTCCTACCGTTTTTTTGTCCTGTTGCTTTGGTGGGCATCGAATTTCGTAACCCGTTTTGTTTGTGGCAGAGCTCTCTCTCTATTGTACAGTGCGTATGATTCTAGGTCTGCGAAAATTTGAACACCGTATCGTATGGTTGTTTTATTTTCCCTTTTTTTCTTCTACTTCCCCACATACCACCTCGGTGTCTCGGTCATCGGTCATAGGGCTGGAATTTATTAGCACGCAAGGATCTTTCTGGTGCGTAAGAGTGCCGGCGGTGGGAGCGCGAAGCTTCGCGTAACTACGAATCTGTGTCTAGAGGGAAAGGGGAGGAAATGCGCGATACAAAAATTCCAAACATTTTAAGGAATGCTGTACGCTGCTAGTAATGCAACGGAAAGCACAAATAAAGGAAGACACAAAAAATAAAACAGACTCACACATAATAGAAACGGAAACTGATGTGAGATGGCTCGTCCGCCGTCCGTTCGTCCAACGCTAACAAGGGCCCGTGTACCATTGTGTGCGTTTGTTGTGTGGAGCTGCTAATGATATGATGACACTATGGTCCGTTGTTTGCCATTTGCCTATTTATTCCTTTCAGGCTGGAGAGGGACGGGGATGGCCCCATCGGTCACACCTTTGACCTCTCCCGCCCACGGCAGTTCAGGGATTTTTTTTGCGCACACCGCGCAAGGAATGTCACGCGCAAGCAGTGAATGTTACGCCCGTCAGTCAGCCAAACAGCAAAAACGAAAGACACCCTTTTCCCTCCGATCGAACGCGGGCGATTGAATTCTTTATCGATTGCAGTCAGCACGACCCCGCGCGCATAATATAATCGCGGCCCCGTCGCGTCAAAACGTTCAAGATAACCTCATTTTCATGACAAGTTTGCTGTGTGAGGTTGACGTATGAATGGGCCTTCCCTTGATAGTTTTGGGCGGTAGTAGGGTGTGTGTGTGTGCTAGTGAAAGGATGCGTTGGTGTGATGTTGTTCGTTAATAAACGGAATGATTCCGTGGCAGTACGGGGGACAGTGTTGATGGGCTCGCGCCCCCAAAACTCCACGTTTAGCGCAAAAGGACACATGCAAACGTAGCGCTGATTTTTGCGTTGGCGTTCGTGACAGGGCACACAAATAACAATGGCTGTAAGGTTGTAGGATCTTCTGTCACGCGAAACAGCAACAGCAAGATATCGTTGGTGTGGAATCCTTGGGGGGCCAAAGTATCATCGAAAAAACAAGGTTTGCAGCCCTATTCTATCGACACAGCAAAGAGCGGTGATGTGGGGAAAGTTTTGGGAGAGCGGCCTGTTGGCATGATTGCTTGCTCACTTTTACAACGTTGCTGTGTGTATGGGTGTTTTTTTCTGAGGAATTTCTATTGTAAAAGCTTTGTTGTTAGGGCGCTAAGTTGCCACTAGCATGGTTGGCCAATGAGTTTCGCTCTTCCATTCGGTAGGGTGGAGTGTGTAAAGAGGTTGGATTCATTCAACCGTTTGCAAAAAGCGGCCATAAGCTGACGGATAAACGTTGTACTAAAATATTGTCATTATTAGAACAACAGTAAAGAATTGTTTAAAAAAAACACACACATTATTGGACGAAACATTCAAACCGCCCTTAAATGTATAAAAATAAGATTATAAATTTAGACTCCTAACCTTTTATTTGGCGTAGTTTTAATACACGTATAATTCATTCCACGTGAAAATAATTCCTTGATCACTCAAGGGTTGAGCAGCGGCAGCAACAATGCTTGATGAATCCTAATTAGCGACCCCTCCTGGAAAAGGAGTTACGCTCTACGGCGCATATCGATCGGTTCCTGGAAGCAGCCCGCTCGTAGCGTGTAGCCCTTTTCGTCCTGCGCGAAGGCGTGGCTTACAGCGCTGTACGTACGCAAATGTTTGTGGCGTACTGTTTTGTATGAGTAGTTTTTTTTTTGGTGCTATTTTCCACTGTTGGCTTATTGGAATAAGAATGTATTTACAGCATTATTTTGAGAGAACGACATGAAACGGCCCTTGATCAGCTGTTTAGTTTAATATAATCGATTTCTATACGTGGGTTAGTTAGCTATAAATAGGGCCGTATTCAATCACGTTCGTTTAGTGTTATTTTTAAACATTTCTTTTTGAGTTTGAATCATTCGAGGGACTGAAATAGTGCTGATACTTGGTGTGCAAAAACTTTTGTAGTAAAATGGTTGAATTTAGCTGAAGGATTCGATGTGTTAGTGACATTTCTTTGCTTTTCCCAAGCATTTAATTATCTACGTTCGGTAAACTTTACAAACGTTTGGTGACCGTTTCGTAGGTGTGGAGCAGAGTAGAGAAAACATAGAGAATATTTTAGTAGGAAGTAGGAAGAATAGATAATATTTCATATTTAAAAACAATCAAGTTTGCGCCTGCGGAAATGTAAATGTAAGGTAATGTGTCTTAAAATATGTTTCAGTTGTCATGCAACGTATAATTAAATCCACCTTATAATTGTAATAATAGTTGATATTATAAACGCTTGCTATTTACCTAAGCTGTTTACTCACTTAAAAAAGGTTTGCTTTGTGTGCAAATTTCTCACTGCTAGCACTATTCCGCCTTTCATCGACGCAGGGTAATATGTATATAATTACTGTTTTTCTTTTCTTAATTCGCTTATGCTTTTGCTCATTGACTGATTTTCATCTCAAACTGTATAAGAAATTGTATGATTCATTGGCATTTTATTAAAAATGTATAGTTTATAGCCATACGTTACTGGGTTCTTCTCCACACACTGATGATATAGGCATATTGCACCAAAATAATGTAGCCATCCTTCGCTAAATCGGGACGGTCTGCATAGGAAACGAACTCTATCTGATCGTTACAGAAATTGGTTGGTTTTGTCATATCATAGACAAATGTAAATATTCACAGTCACCTCACACTGCTTAACGACATGCAATGTTTAGGCCTCTGTTTTACTCATTTAGGGTAAATCTATTAGTCACAGTTTGTGATTTCTATCGGAGGCTTAGGTAACTCTTTTGTAGGTCAGCGTCGTACGACTCAATAATAGCTCCGTGATAGGTTCAAGCCTAGAATGGACCGTCCTCCCGTAGCAAGGACTACTCAGGACATTACACCAAAAAGGAGAAGAGAAATAAGAATGGAACATACGCTTCAATGTTGTTTCCAAAGGGTTATTTTATTCAAAGTAACTTTATGACTCTCTCTCATCTTTAAGTTGTGTTTAAACGTTAAACTTTATTTAATTGATGATAGTGGATTTGTTTTTAAGTTTTTAATAGTTGTAAAGTATGCTAAGACTTTGTAAAGAATAAAAAATGCATTCGAATCTCTTCCAAAGTTAAACGGAAATTGATTTTCATATGATTAGTTTCTTCGAAGTAAATAATTATTGTATAGTTGTTACGTTGTTAATAACAGTAAAGGTTGAATAGGAAAACCTGTGTATGTCTTAAGTTTTATATTATTCTATTAGGTGCTATGTCTTTCAGTCACTATCGTGCCCCAATATAACGGTAGACATGCGTCAGTGCCTAAGATATACATTGGTTTCGAGGCTATAAGACTATAACCAAACTGTTGCGTAAACTGTTTCGTATTGTTTTGTACCGTTTTTCCATCCATTCCATGCAACTCTAGTCTCTAAAGGAAGTGAATTTAATATATTCCGGAGAATGTAATTTCTGGTTCCTGTTCTACGAAACCCACATCCACATCGGAAGCGTGTCCCCAAAAGAAAACACACTAAATAACCACTCAAACAAATTCCCACTGAATGTTTATTAACCACTAACAATTTCGGCACTGTGCGTGCGTGTGTGTGTATTATATCTTCTTCTAGTTGATAGTTTCATTGGTATTCACCTGTGGAAAATGGTCTACAAATCGCACTACCACACACCGTTCTCTCTCACGCTCTCACACACGCTACTCCGGTCTGGTCTGGTCACGGCACATACCGGCAGGATTTCGCGTCATTCGAAAGCAAAAGAGTAATTGAATATTCATGCACGAGTTGCCTACTTCTATCGTGCTTCTTTATTAAGCCTTAAAACACCATTTGCGGCCCGAGCACCACCGAGGCCGAGGGCAGTATAGCGGCATGTAGAGGAACGGACGGTACGCATTCCGATTTCTCTCCGTCCCGCAAAGTGTCCCCGAAAGTTGAATTGGAAATTGTACCCGGGGAGAGGGCGGGGAGCTTTAGCGGACCGACCGAAATCCTTCCCAGGGCCTAGGGGTTTTTGTTGTTGTTGTTGTTGTTCGTCAATGCCTGTCGGGGCCGATACCGGGCTGGCACTACTGCGAACGTAACGTAATTTGCACGTCCAAACGAGTGTGCAACAAACGGGTCGACTCCGCTCTGTTGCTAGTGCTTGGGACTTGGGTAGACATGCGCATCAAGCACATCGAGCAACATCGACACATCGGTGTGCCGTATCACCACCACCCATGGCATTGGCCGTATACCGTTCGCGCAAAGATCAGCAGCGGCAGCGGCTTGCTAGTTGGAAAATTTGTGCAAAGAGCTTGGTGTGGGCCGTCATCCTAGCTTCCTGGTTTGTTGCCTTAAATATTTAATAACCTCCTCAGCCCAACGGACCGACCTGTTCGACCGAACCACCATCCCCCACCTCATGGAAATGGGTAAACTTGCTGTTTGCAGCTTTGTCTTTCGGTACGCTCTGTGTGTATGTTTTTGCGTGCGGTTGCGTTTGCTTGCTTTTCTCCGGTGTTTGTAGAGGTTTGATTTCTAGCGGCGTTTGGCGCTGGGTTGGTGGTGGCACGTGGGATGAGCAGTGGGGGGAGCAGATATTTGGATGCTAAACGGGAGTGCGAATCCCTAATCTGTTGTCCCTACCGAGCGGGGAATCGAAATTGGGCGAAACTGATAAATAATTTCCGGACGGAGGGCAAAACCTTTTGCCTATTCAATTACTGCTACAATTCAGAGTGTTTGGCAATTCGTTTTTTTGGGGGAAGAGGGGGGGGGGGCTGGGGTGTGCGAAATGGTGTGGATGTGCGCCGCCTTACATTGAATGTTAAAAAGTTATAAAATAATCATCCAATTCATTTAACTTTCGATGGTGACTAGAATATACTGATGTGTTTTTGTTTGGAAGTTAGTTTACATTTTTATTTCTTTTTGTTTTATTATTTGAGATGAGTGGGCTATGTCTATAAGAAATTGTAGCACTCGTTCATAAAACAAAGTACAAAATGAGGGTTGTCCGATGTTAGATGTTTATGCCGGCAGGGTTTCCCTAATCGAATTTAAGCTACCGCTTCTCTTTTTGTCCAACGATGAACTACTTTTGGGCGTTTTATCATTTAACTTCTTGAAACAATCTACATATTACAGTCAAAATAATTGCACATTTGCTCACATAATTGCATTTAATTTTATAATTGCACGTTTTAAATAATTGATTGAGTTCATTTCAAATAAAAACTACAGCAAATAATTATATAGAATTATAAAACAATTGAATGTTTATTCTAAAAATACATATAAATTTTATGTCTCTTTTTCCAACAGGTTAATTGATTTTCTATATTTCTTTTAATTTGTTTGGATGGGAATACTTTTTTTAGGGATCTTCTTTTGGTCGTGCCAGACTATAAAAAAGTTGTTGAGACAATCAGTCAATTTTAAAGTTCGTACTGCTCATCAACAACCTATCTTATGTAGTACCAGTAGCGAATCATTTAATGTACGCAGATGTCATTAAAATCTACATGACGATAAAGAATGCCACAGACCAATCCAAGCTACAGCAATACCTTTTCAATTTTCACCAATGGTGCAATCGAAACTGCCTGAGCCTCTGCATTGAAAAATGTCGAGTCATTTCATTCACACGAGCACGAGAAATTAGGAACACCAGCTACACAGTTATCGGTTTACCAATAGAACGCACTAATGCTATGAAGGATCTCGGTGTCATACTTGATTCAAAGCTGTCATTTGACCAGCAAACGGAGGAGGTGATTACTCGAGGTAATCAGTTGCTTGTTGTATGTTATTTCGGGTAACAAAAGATTTCATAGACCCAATCTGCATCAAAGCGTTATACTGCGGTATTACACGCCCGGTACTCGAATACGCCTGCGTTGGCTGGAAACCTTCAACCCAAAGACTTTCTGAGAGAATGGAATCGATATAGCGTCGCTTATCCCGATTCGCAACAAGCTTGTTACCTTGGCCACCTGGCAGTCAGTTACCACCTTATGAAAAGCGACTTCTGCTCCTCGGACTGCAATCGCTCCACATCAGACGTCGTACCGCGCAACAACTGTTTGTGGCTGGTTTACTGCAAAGAAACATCGACTATCCATCCCTGCTCCAGCAGTTTAACTTTTATGCGCCTGCTGTTCAGCGTCGTTCTTGTCCGTTACTTGCCCCGAACCGTAGTCGAACTGGATATGGCTCTAGAGACCCCTTCAACTCCATGATTAGGGTGTTTAATGATGCTCGTCATTTGTTTGATTTTGGAACCTCAGTGCAATTCTTTAAAAACTGCCTTCGAAATGAGATATTAAGTTGATATTTCTACTTATTCTAAACTCATATTAGACTTAAGAACATTCACACGGATCACTGTTATCCATTGAACGAGAAATAAACAATTAAACAATTAATACCGGGGAACGATCCGACTGGGAATCGATTGCTTACAGTCTTATAGAATCCGACGCATCAAACAAATAGATCACCTGGCCAATCCATCGGGTTTTAGAAGGCTCTATTACTATTTTTATAAAGTATGTTTTTAATAAATCCATTTTAGTCACGAATCACTAAACAATTGCTTCAGTGAAACTTGCATTTTATTTGGTTGGAACATTGAGTAAGATATACCCGGCATATTAACCATTAATTAAGGCTGTGTGTAAATCAGTACGATGCATTACAGCGACATCGGACGGATAGGATATTCTATGAGATTCTGTTACTTAGGCAAATACCACAATCATTTGCGGGTAACCGTAGAAGTGACGAATACAACCGAAAGCTGACGACATAATCAATTTTTCGACAACCGTTTCCACCCAATAAAATTAAAACATAACTTTATTGAATGCAATTGATACTTTTGAAAAATGCCGTATATAATATAGATACGATTCTACAAATTCCATTCTTCGTCTGCTTTTTCTTATGGGCGCTAAAACCTACACGATGCTCGCATAAAAGAGGTTTGCCACACTTATGTATGTTACTGCTCAACTGAACAGCCCGGATCCCGGGTGGCTTCTTAAGAAGGGACGGCCTAGATGGGAATTGAACTTCAGCGCTCTGCCTTTTACAATCCGACACGCGTGTTGTTAATTTTAAATAAAATTGGCTAGTATGGTCACACCCAGTAATATCTGTAGACTCATAGAGTATTCCATTTTTGGTTCAATATAGTATTTTATCGTCATAACGTCTCCATTTAAAGCAAATTAGACAAGAGCTACGTAAAGAAAGATAAGTCACAGGGTTTTAAATGACTGCAGTTTTATTTCTCTCCACACGATTCTGTACTTTTCGAAGGACTTTAATTTTGGACGTAATATTCATTGTATTAGATACATAAAATAAAAACTATCCAATCGATATTAATAAGCAGGTTTTATACGAAAAATAAGATAAAAAATATAAAATAAATTAGTGTAAATTTGGGGGTTGGTATTTAATCTCCGTCACTGTCTCTGATGTGATGGATGTGCCGGCTCCTACAAGATCGGTCGGAATCGACTCTCAATCGGCTGCGTTGTACTGGAAAATCTCACAAATTTGTTTAGATCAACATGGCTTTCTTCTCCTTCTTCTTTCTTTGGCACAACAACCGTTGTCGGTCAAGACCTGCCTTTGTACCTACTCTAGTGAAGTGAGCTTGGCTTTCAGTGACTTATTGTTACCATAGCAGGATAGTCAGTCCTACGTATGGGGACACGGTCTATTCGGGGCTTGAACTCATTAACGGGCATGTTGTTACGTCGTACGAGTTGACGACTGTACCACCAGATCAACATGTCACCTCTAATAAAGAATTTTGCATCTCATTATATTGTTTTTGAGTACAGTCTTTCTCCGAGTTACGCGAATATTGCGTCCCGGAGACATTCGCATAAGTCGAATAACACGTTTTACAGTCAAAATATTCTTTGTTAATAGTGATTTTTGATTAAAATTAGTGCTTTTAAGCTCTTTATTACTTATACATTCGATCTGCGAAAAAACTTAAAGACTTATTCTTGGACCTGGATTCTTATCTTATCTACATTTGTTTCATAGCCTCCAAAAGGCTATTCATGACAAGTTGCCTACCATACATCTTTCAATAAGGGAAGAAATAAGGGAACATGCTTCGTATATCGCCTTCACACACGACGGCACACGAAGTACAAATGCTGCATTTTCACAACGCTAATGAATAATAACGATAACTCAACATTTTAGCACTACATCGGCAAATGTTAGATTTTATCTTACAGTCGACCTGATACAATTCACGCCAATTTAACTTGCTTGGTTTCTTGCGATTTTGCAGAACTATAGCTAAAGTGTACCCTCATCAATGAAAAGTGGTATTCCAATACATGGTTTTCAAACTTCCCAGAAAGCCTCAAAGTCAGAAAATGGGTGAAAATGTGGGGAGACCGACTTTCGGGTGAAGTCAGGAAACAACCACAACAACCAACAAGCAACATTCTGTAACTTACTTTACACTTCGTTTATCGAACTATAAAGACTGAATGTTGAAACCTTCTTCCTCGGTGTATAAATATTAAAACACCCGTTTTTCTTATCCTATAATATGCAACCTATGTCTGCTACATTCAAATAACTGGCATAGTTCTTCGCGGGCCGTATTGAAAGCCTTTGCGGGTCGCATGTGGCCCGCGGGCCGTATGTTTGACATGTCTGGTTTAATTGATATGTTCGCTCATTTTGATTCGGTAAAATCACATTTGCAATCTATGTGAAATGTTATTGAAAGTAATAATAATCTATCCAAGGGGTCCAGTTATCAACTCGAACGACACAATAACATGCCCGTCATCGGTTCAAGTCTAGAAAGGACCATCCCTCCGAAGCAACGACTATATTATCCATTTGTGTGTGACTAACGCATAGGAAGCTACGTCAAATAGAAGAATCTATGGTAATCCAAAAATGAATCTAGCGATCACCCATTCACGACACATCCATTCACGTATCCAGTTGACATTTGCTTTGTTTTCCTAATTCAATCGATCGAACGGGATAATGAGCAAAATTGTATTTAATTGCAGCCTGGAAACTGTGACTCTGTGGTGAAAGTAGATCTCGATGGGCCACACTAAACTCCTCTCCCTTACCCGGTTTGGTGTACATTTGACTGTGCAATGAATTGTGGTTTAATTAATTTAGGATTTCGATATGACGTGCACCATTGCTACGGTAGGGTAAGGTTAAAACTAACAGTCGGGTGATTCGGCTAATTTAAAGAGCATTAATCGATGTTACAAACGCGACAGATCGAATGAATCCCAGGGAATGCGCTCAATTAGATCAATTGGTCGTTCGTAATGATACCTTTTTGGGAAGGTAATTTAAAATGTGGTTCAGATTCTACCAGAGCAACAGCTGTAATTGCGATATAATACATCCGTTAAGTGAAACCACGTGATTCTATTTCACGTTACTAAACAGGGATTGATTTTTTTTTGTTGGTTTTGTAGCTGTAGCTTAAAACGTTGTAGTTAAAACAACAAGTGGCTTGGTAGATTATAAGTAGGACCACTCTTTTATTGGTCGCCATGATGGATTTGGATTTCTAAGTATCTTGAGAAGAGCAAAGGAGTGATTACTTAGAAAAGGGGTATAAAAACTTGTTCTCTCTGAATGTCTAATGACGATTTGTGAAAGGACGAACCGAGCATGTCAACATAAGTATTCTAATCACAACCGATTTTTTATTTAAAAAAAAGTACATTGCATACATATTAATCAGTTAAATGAGTGTGTTGTGGCATTGTTTATCGATTACCTCTATGTTTGCGAGCATGCGCTATAGATTGTAATATTAAAGTTGCTGTAAATATTCAATAGGCTAATTTTATACAAGAATATTGTACGGCCCATGTGGTACAATATACCGATGGATAATTAGCTAACTCTACGTTGATTAACAGTATCATGTAGACAAGATAGCTTTAGTCATCTGTCGCACTATAATGAAGATAATCTTAAGAATAATGATGTACTTACACATTTTGTGTAAATTAGGAATTTTATTTGATTTTTTGTTGCAATAAACACTTTTTCAATTAATTGTTTTTAATATTCATATCAAAAATACATTTAGAAGCTACATTGAAAAGTGTAAAGTAAAATCAAGGTATTGTTTTAAACTAAGGATTTGTTTAATCAAAATTATCCAAATAGTTAAAACTATCAGTTGATAAAGAATGAATCTTGTAGGCATCAATTGAATGTTTATTTGTTCATGAATTCAATAGTTGTTAACTTCCATGCGATACGTAATCTAGTTATTAAATATGCTTAACATTTAATAATTTTCTTAACCAAAGCTTTCTTATTAAATTACTTGTGTGTGTAGTTGAAGTATCTCTTTCCTTTTTTCTGTTTTTTTCCTTGATTTCAATGCTTCAATTCCTTGATTTCATTGCTTCTGTAATAAAATGGAATATAGATGGAACTTACTGAAATGGCACTCGATTGTTGTGTTGTTTGACCGACATTTTTTATTTATTTATTTATTTAGTAAAATATTTGGATGGCCTTCACAGTGGCCTAAGCAACTTAAACCAACAATCTAAACATTATGTGCTACTTAACGATCTAACATTAATTGGGGTCAAGAGTGTTAAACAAAGCTAATAGGATCACGGATGACACATGATCCTTCCAGGTTAGCACCTAGTAGCTTATAATCATAATGGATGGGGGTTTTTAAACGATTAAAGGAAATCACGGCACATTTGTTCACGGAGCTAAATATGATGAATTATATATGATACAGATCCATAGGATAAAATTCAATAATAAAACATTGCGATCTATAAGCAAATACTGTCCACGGGCTATAATTAATACACAATTACGATTGAACAACTCGAAATTTGAATTTACATAAAGAAAATATCAATATCTATTACGATTTAAGACATCTACAATTAGAATGGTCTAACATAATGAAAATTCGTAAACTTAAGTTAATTCTATAGCAAAAGTCATTCCCAACGGATAATGTTGCGAACCTTCTGGGATTGCTGATATTGAACCATAACATATCAAACCTTGGCCTTGGGACGCTGTATTAAAACTCACTGTAAAGCATTCTATTTATGCTAACCATCATTCCACAACAAAAAAAAAACCCTTTCTCATCTGACGTCACCAAGCCACACAGCTTTCAACCAGCATACACATACACACATAATCAAAATGCCAGCCTTTTGCACCTTATCATTACGTTCTTATTACGTTATTTTTCCACTTCGTTATGTTTCTCTTTCGGCACCCTGTGTTCCCCTCCACCCGAACCAGACGGATGATGGAAAACCGGGTAAGGAAAATTAGCCCTCCGAGAATAACATTTCCACGGCACGCACTGCCAAGAGCACAACCGAATGCCGCTTCCGGTGTGTGTAATGCTATCGGCCATTTTCATGATCACACCGCCATCGCCCGGCTCTCTTCGCACCATCCGTCAGCAAGTCAGGGCGGTAAGGTGGTGGAAAATATTACCCATTTTCCCCGGTTTCCCTCGGTGCTTATTTCGGGCGACTGTCCTTTTTCCGTTTCTGCCTCTTACCTACTCCCGTGGTGCTCCGTCGATGGGCGCCTTTTCCCGACGTTCCATTTTACTCCCAACACACCATTACGTAGCAGCGTAAATGTGTGTAATAAGCACCCGGCCCATTCACAACTACACAGCCCCGAGAGTACGCGAGTAAATGGTGGATGTGTGCGTGTTTATTTTGGTCTGGTCGCAATTAAATTCACCACAGCGAGTCCTTGCCGTTCGATCAACGTAACGCGTGTGGTGGCTGCTCACACAACTCACCTTCACGCTATTATTCTATTCATTTCCGCGCAAAAGGGGTTTTGCGCGCGTCTGTACATATACATGTGCAGCAGCGTTGGTATATAGAGCGCGTTCGGTCTTCCATTGCTGTTTCGTTCCTCCGGCTGCTGCTCCGCTCCGTCACACCAGTCAAGTCGCATTTGGTTGCCATCGCAGCAACCAGCGCCAACGCTGAGGGGTTGCTGCAAAAGAAGTAGAAGTGCACTTTGTTTTCGTGACGAAGCCATTCCGCCGTTGGCCATTATTGCGAAGCGGTTGTTGCGTACGTGTATATGTACAAAAGCAGCTCCCTTCTCCCCCTTCTCCTTTTTCCGCATTCCGCATTATCACGCCGTTGTTGTTTTACTGGTTGGAAGAAAGGGAGCAAAACCGACAAAGATGATTGTCGTGTACTGCTGGTGTCCATTCCGCTGCACCGAACGCGCTGCAAAGCATCGAGCGAAAACACGCCACAATCGTACGTCCTTATGCGCGCGCCCTGCTCCCCCCCCCCCCCGCATCATACGTACATAAATGAAGCGCACCAACACACGCTCACACGCGCTCAAGATGAACGCGGAGGGGGAGCGCACAGCACAAAAAAGGCAACATAAACGGCCGCCATTACGCGACTGTCGGTTGGTGGTCGACTTTATGTTCATCTGCTGCTGCTGCTGCTACCGGGAAGCAGCATTTATGCTACAACAAGATGATTTGCCACGCGAGAGTCCAGAGCAATGGCTGCGACGGTGGCCCGTGTGATGCCGTCTTGCGCACTGCGAACGCACTGGCATCGTGGCCTGTTCGTGCCTGTTCCTTGGAAAAGCAAACCGAACGAAAATTGTGAGATGCTCGTGACCGGGTTTTTGTGCAAACCGGGAGACAATTTATGGCCGCAGGGATTGGTGCTTTGGTGGTGGGCTCTTCGAAAATTGTATTAGAGCCTTTTGTTTGCTCATTTGTTCTGTGTCGACTGTGTAGTGATGGACGTATTTAAGACTGATACAATTAGATTAAATTAGACATAAATTTCGCCAAATTGGAAACATAAAGAAGCATGCGTTAGTCACACGAAATACATAATAATTGCCAACTTTCCATCTAGAGGGCCACGAGGAAACAACTCCAGCACTATCAGTAAGCAATCAAAATGGAAAGATTGCTTCAATTGATCCACTAAAGTAGTATAAAGGAAGCACTCAAACCTTCACCGACTGCAATTGTAAGGAGAATTGTGTATTTGATTGTACTTTTCCACCAAAGCAATTCCTGCCTTTCTTTGCAAACGATTTGCGCACAAAACCCGAGTTTGCAGAGTTTCCATTATTTCTCGTAGCACTGTTTTTTTTTTCACTATTTTTGCTACATTCCTTCTGTCCCGCGGATCCCTTTTGTTGCTTGGTGCACAATTCTCTTCTTTAACACCTTACCTTAGTAGGTCCAAATGGAGCGCAAAAAAAGCACAAACACACACACACCTGAAGCCGCGCGATGCTCTCGATGCTGTCGATTGTGTGTCGGATGGTTGGATGACGAGCTGCTTGGCGCTAGAAGTACTGCTGCGTGTTTGTTTTGCACACCTCCGTTACGGCACGAATAGGAATAGAAGAGTAAAAAAACATCATCAAAGGAATTGCACTTCGCATGCACAAAGGACGCTGCATCACCCAGGTTAACCCCGCTGCACGTCACGTCACTGCGACTTGTAGACAAGAGTGTAAGCGTATTGGGTCGAAGTAGAGCAAAAATCGTTTAAACTTTGGCGTACGAAACGTACCGAAAAACTAACGACGTCTTCTACAGTGCGCAAAGGGCAAACAATCAAAGTACGCTGCGGGAGAACCGGCGCCTGCACTAAGCTCAAGTGACATTAAGTAAACGAAGGCAAGCAAACAAGCTGCAGCTATCCGTCGTTATCCGGTCCTTGCGGCGAAAGGATATTGTAATATGGGATGGAGCAGGGCAATGCAAACAAACAAAAAACTGGTAACAACTTTTCCCTTATCTCGGGACACAATCAATCGCAGAAGAAAACCCCCGAAGAGGATCGATTGATTTTGTTCGATCGCGATGAGTACAAAGACATCGAGTACAGCAGCAAACGGGAATGTGTACGTAGTAGTAGTAACTACACTAGCTTCTCTCAGCCAGACCATGCCCCAAAACTCAACCACCACCACCACCACCCCTACTGGCTTATATGCTAATTTTAATGAGGAACTCAAGTATCGTTTACGTTTTTCGTTCGCTGTGCCGTTCTTCCCATCCAGTGTTCCGACCGCGTCCATCGACGACGACGGCGACGACGACGGCTGGCGCATAATCAGCCCACGAGGAAGAGAAAAGGTGAATAAAACATGAATTGGCAATTTCACCATCAAGAAAATCTACCGGCACACTTGAGGATTACGAGAATTGCCCTGAATGGGATCGAATAGATTTGATTATGCCCCGTGCTGAACCGGGGCAGCAGTACGCCCAGAAGCGTTCTCTTTCTCTCCCTCTGTATGCTTGCTTTGGCAGCGGAATCATCAAAAGAAAGTCCTCAGACATGCGCATATTTCTGCTAGCGTGGGGATACATTGGAAATGTTTCTCGTTTTTTTTTGTGAGGTAGTTTTCTGCTGTTCTGTAGTGTGAAGAAATTGGACGACATTCTTCTTTGAAGCGTTTTTTACTAAGGAATATGAAGATGTAAGCTTAATTCTGGAACTCTGGAAGATGTAAAAATAATTCAGGCATCGAGTGAGCCAGTTTTAATTTGCGACTACTCTGGGGCTTCTGAGGCTAGTGCGCTAATATCCTGTTGAACGTCTCTCGATCTCGATGAGGAATATTGAGATACTTTCGCATAGTGCAGCCACAATACTTTGTAAGATGCTCTAGAACTCCTTATTATTCACCCTCTTTGATTAAACAATCGTAGTCTATTCCTTCGCATTGAGGACACAATCCATACAAAGGTTGTACCTATGAGGAGTATGTTGTTAAGTTCTGCAAAACGTTAATACCGTACCGTAGCGAAAGAACTCACCATTTCACATTATTAAACTCCTTCCTTCTCATACACGTACAGCGCCGATCAGGCATTCCCCTGCACCGTTTGTTCGAGTGCAGTTCGAAAACTATTAACTCGATTGTGATTGAGACCATACTCTTCTAATCGTAGTTTGATCGTTTCATTACCCCTTCCCTTCCGAGAACACGAACCTAGAACACCCAACGAAACGTCTTGGTCCGGACATACCCATGGAGCATGTTGTGCTCTTCCCCACACGACAAGCCCGAGTGGATCACTTCAGTGATCGGTGAAGTAGTTGATAGGCGATAGGTTGTCGGCGAGAGTAGAGTTTCTTTCTGACTTCTCTGACCCCGAGGCTCTTGCACTGTGTTGACAGACCGTTTCGTTTTGAGAGTGGCGTTTAAACGAATACCGTGAGATCCGGATCCCGGTGGAACGGTGGTCTCGAAGAGACAATCATCACACTCGCACTCATCCTCACCACACACAAAATAGACAACAGTGTGCGTGTGTGTGGACGGCTTGAAAGCAAGTTCCGAAACAAAGCTGGCGCCTTGTTGAAGGGCATCGAATTACCTACTCGATTCCACTCTCCGAAAACTAGCCGAAACAAGGAGGGGGGGTTCTTCAAGGGAGGAGGGTGTCGACAAGGGTGTGACGAAACTCTCCGCCGGTGTCGGTTTGCCCACGGGCCCCGATTGGTTCCAGCCGCTGTCGTTTTGTGAGGTGGCGTTCATCCTTCTTCCTTGTGCTGTTCTTGATCGGGATGTCTTATACTGCAGATTTGCCCAGGTCTCAGGTTGGAGTGGATTTTCTTCGAAATGTGAACCAAACTTCCAAAACATCTTCATAGATTCCTTGGAAAAAAGACACCCAGTTGGACCAGTTGGAATCGCTCAAAGTTGGAGCGGTATGCTGTGGTGTGTATACTTGTGGACGCACAAGAAGTCAATCTTGGTGTGGACTGTTTTCGCTCTCACGAGGCCCTCGGGGAACGTACCTCAATTACGGGAAAAACTTCATCCCATCCTCCATCGACATCGGCTGACATTGGCCAGGTTCGGTCGCTGACAATGCGATAAAATCGATCAAATTCTTCTCTCCGAAGCAACACAGACTAATGTCATTCGTCGAAGTGCGTCGGTGCGGTGCGGAATGGCACTGCCGCGGCACGTGGCCATACCAATTTGTCGTGCTCGTGCGTCCATTTCGTCAATCGTCGCACGTTGAGTTGCAATGGGAAAGGCACGAAACAACAGTTGGGCGCACACGCCCAAACGGCGGCGGCCCCCAAACAACGGACGGACGGAGCGATGCAGATGATGATGGAGCCAAGGAAATGGAAATCGACAAACGCGTAATTGGATTTTCCGATCCGTGCCCGTGGGCGGTTCGTGGCCAACGGTGTGCACACTTCGCAATCAGCACGTTGAAAAGTGTTGGGAAGAGCGCCGTTCGAGTGACAGAAGACTGGAGAGCCTGTGGATCTAGAATGGTTTATTGTGAAAATAATCTCTTAAAGTTCAGTGAATGTGATTATGATACATTTAGAGTAACTTCTAGGTTATTTTACACCTTAAGAAGTTCGTCTGTAGCTAACAACTGCAAATTGGGCACTTTTCAATTGGAAAAACTCGCTCCAACTACAGTTGTGCGATATCTACGTTCCGGTGGTTTTGCTTCAACGATTCCAACCTGCTCACGAAACCTGACGACGATCATCCACTACAGTTCGAGACTGAAACGGCCCCTTGCAGTAAGGGGGAGGAAGGTAAAGTAGGCAAGATAACCGCCGTTTCGTTTCCGGAATTGAATTGGCAAGTAATTTATACAGTTTCTGGCTTTCTGGTTCCCAAAGTTGCCAAGCCGAATCGATTCCAAAAGGCAAGTGCCCGGTAGCTGGCGTCCTGGAGAGAATGGGCAACCGAAAAGTGGAACCTGATAAATAACCAGCACGAAGGGAGGAGCGTGTGATATTCGGGAAGGCCACCAGGTTCCTGGGTAGCTGGTAGTAGTAGTAGTGGCAGGCCCATCGGCTGACCTGCGCAATCCGATACGCCACATTACTGGACGGTGGGAAAAGGCAAGTTTTATTCACATGAATCGTCCTCGGGCAAAAGCGACGTGCGGGTTTCGTTGTGCCGCTTTTCTACGAACCTCACTTGACCGTTTTGGGGTGTTGGTACAGCACGAAGGACGTGGCGCGGTAGTGATTTACGTGACCTCGTAAACTGACTCGAATCATCCGAGCGAATTGGACTGGATCAAATTCAATTAGGAAGTAGGTGAAAAGGCCTGCTAACATATCTAATTAGAGTGAAGCTACTGTTGGGCTTTGGACCGAAACGTGTCCTAACTTTGTGTGGCAATGCATTTATTTAAAATGCTTGCAATGTTTAATTATGCAACCCAATTTGTAGTGCTCACTCTACTCACCGCTTTCACCGAGCTGTGTTAAATGTAAGCTTTTCTGCTGTTTGCTGCTGCTGCTGTTTTACACTGCGTTGCATTTCTTGCAGCTTAACGGCGAGGACCAGCTCGCCTCTTAACAAGAAATTGCTTATTTCCTGCACTCTTCCTGTTCCCAAATTCTCCCACAGGCTTGCGTATGGGTGTGTTTGCTTTGACAGTGTGCCAGCCAAGGGGGTTGGCTAGAAAGGATAGTTTTTAATTGAAATGCAGCAGTATTTTGATACCTTCTTCCTTTTCCCCCTGCGAGAACACGAGCCTGTACAGCATGCGATGTGCAGCCGAACAATGCCAAACTTCTTGAACCCGGCAAAGAGTTAAAAAGCGTCAAAATCCCGCATCGTCATGCGAGGAGAAAAGGCGTACCGAAAAAAACTGTCCCTAGAACCTTGGCGTTGAGGCAGTGCGATAGAATTTCCTACTACCATCGTTTGCCATCGATCGATCCTGTACTGCAGTGGCAGACAATCGTTGCGAAGCAAATCCTCTCTCTCTCTCTTCCTCTCTGTGTTTGTGCCAAAAATTCTGCCCGTAATTCGATACGATTTCAATGGTTCTGCCTAATTGCTTGATTGGAAGATGATATCAGCTGCTCAACCACACAGAAGGGCACGGGGAAATTGATATTTGATGCCTGGTTACCTTTTCGCTTTCGCTTTTCAACGCGTTTTCCTGCCGTTCCAACGGTGCGATAAATTATCCTCACAATACAAACGCAGCTTTCTTTTCGAGAATTTCTTCACCACAAACGGAATGTGGCGCGAGCGCTTAGAGTGAGAGAGATCTGTGTTCTTGATGAATTTCCCTTTCCGGGACGATTTCGGGGCTATTGATTAGTATTTAGTTACGAGATCTTCGCAATCCAACAACACAATAGGTTGATTGTGAAAGTGTGTGTGTGTGTGTGAGAAGTGTCGCCGTAGGAGGCACACTCGGTTGGGAAATGTGAAGGAACAATTCTGCAAGCTTGTGTGTTTATTGATTTTGAAGTTCCACCAAACCCGGTATCGATGGCATTTCCAGCAGCCCCGAAACAATGGTTTGCTTTCTTGAGTTTCAAAACCCAACTCTTGTTTGTTTGATTTCCAGAACGCAGTTTGAGGGGTTTGTACGTCACCGTATCGCCAGTTTCGCTCGGTACAGACAATACAGTAAATCCTGCACTATTCTGCAGCTCACCTTAAATTATTCCTCCAATGATTTTGTTCTGCAAGAAAGCATCCTTCGAAAAGCGTCATCAAAGCAGGCGATCAAAACGCCCAAACACTTACCTCGCTTCGATTCCACAAACATTCCGATCCAATCAATAAATGAAACTCGTCTGCACTTAAACAGTCTACCCCCCAAGGGGACCAAGAGGACGAATTCCTTTTGCTACGGCACGAGAATTTTCCATCCGAAACGGGTAATCTTCCTATTGCCGATAATATCCCCCTTGTCATCTCTTCTCACATGCGCGCCCGATTCCAGCATTCTCCGGTCTAATGGCAAATTACTAAATTCAATAATAATGAGATTCGTGCGGGGGACCACTGTCATGGCACTTTTTTTTTTAGCTTTTTCATCACTCTCACTTTCCCTTTTTTCTCCCTCTTTTTCGCAGATTTTACACACTTAAAGTCAACCTTTGGCGGTGGTGGCGGTGCGTGCTTACCGGGTAAGTTTGCCGTTCACAGTGTACTAGATCGAAAATGTTCCCCACGGGTAGAAGCAAAAAAGAATACTCCTGCCTCGCATCATCATCATCATCATCACTATCGTCAGCACAAGCATCGTTCGATTTCAATTTGCATTTTCATTCGTGTTCTTCGCCCGGGAGTGTCGTTCCGTTCGCCATGCAGTAATAGAGAGAGTTTTTTGTTGTTGTTGGTAGGGGCGATCGCCGAGGCGACGACTTCACTGTGGCAGTGGAGTACAGTACAGATGACTTTCCTAAATCTGTTGCCGAAATTGACTAATTTTGCAACCAGTCGGGATCCATTCGGTTCGGTCTCCTGGGGTGGTGCGGGGGACAGAATTGAGGAGCACCAATCACCAACACCCAGGGCTGTTCGTTGCTTTTGCGGCTCCGGCACGGGGCAGTCCTGATCATGCGCAAGAATCGTCGTATACACTCTCTCTCCCCCCACGCATACACCCACACAGCATAGGGTGGTGTGTGTTAACAGCCATTTATGTATTTTTTCTCTCATCTACTTCCCCCCATCTACCCTCCAGAAGCTGCAGAAGTTAGTTTCCACGAAAGACTTTTGGGGATTTTTGTGCTTTCTGTCCTATGTTTGGTGGGCTGCATTATGTACCGTACCAGTACCGTTTCAGTCAGTCACTTTGTGACTTTTCTGCTCGCCCCTTTTTTGCTTTTGCAGCCCTCCTTTCTCTTCACCACCTCACTCGGTGCGTTCATCTCTTCTGCTTATTTAATGTGCGGCGCTTGCTTCGGGCAGCGTCGTTCGTTGGGCTGTGTGCGGAAGATTTCGGTACATAAAGCGTATCGTAAAGTACGTTCTGATATTTTAATCTCATTTCGCGCACAATGAAGTAGACGTGTGGTAGAGGGCGGGGAAGGCAAGGTGGCGGACACTGGTTTGCTTTTGGCTGTGCGCCCTCTCCATCTCGAAAATCTTCCCCCGGAGCACGAAACGAAATCCACTGGCAAGGTGCACGTACCACCAACAATGCGATAATTGGTTTGGTTTCAAGAGAGCAAATTTTCGCGTGCTAGAAAATGGAAAATGGAAAAACACCTTGTGCCACAGAGCTTTCTTCTTCGTTGGCTCGTTTTGCCACTCGTTCGGAACCACTGCCTTGGGCTGCCAAACATGGCTGCCCGGTTTTTTGCCTCAAGAAAAACCCCTTTTTTTCCTCCACTCACACCAGGGGAATAAATCCCAACCTGCCTGCTAAGTTTTTATGACGAGCTCTGTACCGAGCGAATGCTCCCAACTCACCTCAAAGCCTACTTGCTCCACAGGGGCGTTCGACTTAAAATGGGATTCCATGCTTTTGAATACGCACGACTGTATTCGTTGTGTGTGTGTTTGTGTGTTGTGATTCGGTTTGGAGACGGTTCAGTTGTTTAAAGCGGTGACAGCTAAATTAAATTATCTACCAACCCTCACTGCAGGGTTTTTGGGGGGGCGTTGATGTGCGTATTGTGTTTACCAAACGGTACCGGTTCGGGCCTGGGCTGGCATCCCGAGGAGAGAAAACGCGTGAAAAAGCATTTTTGTTTGCTGAGCGCGTGTGGAGGCGTGAAACCTTCCACCAGACGCACTGCTTCGGAAAGCGACTTTCATCTGTGAAGAGATTTGGGGATTGTTGTTGTAGGATTGCAATGAAATAAGACGATGGTTTAGGGCGAAGAAATTAAGCTAAAGCAATCAGTGGTTAAGATTTGTGCATTTTTTAAGTATTGCGGCAAATTTCAAGACTTTAAAAATTGGTCATATGTAGTATAAAATTGAGGCAATGGAAGGTTCAATTTGAATTACTTATTACTTTAAAATCTCAATTCAACCTACAGAGCACGTCGAAGTAACTCAAAAGTACAAAATTGGGGAATTTTACATGTTAAGTTAGAAAGATTTAGTAAAGAAAGCGTTCGTCAGCAACCATCAACCGATTTGTATTTTCCTTGCCGAGACTGACAGTAATTTCGCTTTACATTGATTTTTGACAGTTTTGTTCATATATCTTCAACTTGTTTTAAGGTTGTTTGTTCCGTTTTGTATAAATTTTATTGATTTTATTAATTTTCAAAGCCTCGATTTAAACAATTGGGAGTTTCTTTTGACAAAATACCTGCAATTGTTTACCTTCATTCGAGCTGAAAATCTGAAACAAGTTTGACGCGTGGTTTTGTATAGAGTTCCAATATAATTTCCGCTACCAAATATAAACTACATACATAAAAACTACTTAGAATCAGAAATTCCCCTATATTATACACAAAAGATGCATAATGCTATTTGAAGATGATATTAAAAAAAAACCTTATCATGTCGTAACTTTTGATAATAATCGGGCAATTGGAAAAGGATAACTCCCAGATCGCCGCAATCCACTGAATAGAACCTAACAATTACACTAATAGACCTATCGCATTATACCCATTGTGGGAAGGATAAGATGTGTTTCCCTTTTTTTTACACGTCTCAAATCCCCTTTCACCAAATCCCATTCACCACAATCGGTTCGTCAAATCGGACCCAACTCTAAGAAGCAAAATAAGACTGTGAAAAAAGACTACCAAGCACACACACACACCCTCTCTCTCTCTCTCTCTTGAACAAGTATTGCCATTTGCGACCACATACTCGACCACGCACTGGGGTGTCATCCCAATCGCCTATCATGTTCAACTCTCTCTCCACCCAACAGTAGTAGGGTTTACAAGTGTAATCGTACCAGCAAAAGACTACCACTAGCCGCTCCTTGCAACGGTACAGCAGACCAAAGTGACACCCAATTTCGGATCGATGCTCTTAAGCAGGATTACCCGACCACCTTCAGCGTGTTCCACATTCCACGCGTGCAACAATCGTGCAAAAACCTCAAGCACAAAATGGAACAACAACACTACAGCACGCAACCCTATTCTTCGTTCCCTGTTTTTTTTCTTCTTTTTGTGGCCCCCCTCTTTGTTATCCCAAAAGGACGAAGGGTTTCGAAGAAATATTTGTCCAAAATTGGGCATACACCGGCCATTCCGCGGAGGAAACACGCCGCCATTCTTTCTCACCTGTTCGCCGTAACTCACGCGCGCTGAACCGGATGTGGCACTGGATGGTGATGTTCGGGGGGGCGGTAATGTGCGCCTGGGTAAACAGCACTCTTCTGCCTCATGTTCGCATTGTCCGGACAATGCCAGGGGGTATTTTGCATTTATTTGGAGACTCCTTGTCAAGCGCACTTCATAGCAAAAGGTAAACGGATCCATCATCCTCCAACATTCCACCGAGGATCCGTTCTGGCTGGCTGGCTGGCTGCATGGCGCTGGCGGTGTGCAAATCGCAGCTAAGATCCTGCCGTTTTTTTACTGTCGTCATCGTCTTCTATTCTTCCCACGTGGCCCTTTGGTATGTAGGGATGATGTGTTTCCTTTTTTTGTAGTGTATAAGTATTGTCCAAACATGTGTTGTAGCGAAGAGAAGATGTAAGGATTGTGGTGAATGGTGTGCAACCAACCAGCAGAGTGGGCGAGAGAGCATGGAAATGGACAATAAATACAGTGCTGCTGTTTGCGGTATTGAAGGTAAATAGCTCGTTACGGGAAGCGAGTATTATGGATGTTCTTTCGCCCAAAGGCAAATTGGATGAGTTGGTTTATTAAATCAATTATTTCGGTGGGTTTTTATTTTGTGCATTTTTGCAAAACAGAAAACAATTACAACAGTCTCACAGTCGGATAGCATGAAACTACGTCGACTGTTTATTGCCGTTTCAGTGTGGAATGTTGTTTGCGCCGGGAAGTCACTATTTTACGGTCAATTTTTCTTCCCTTTTCACGCCGTCGTCAACTTCCAACCCGATGGATGCGCGTTATTAAGACTCGTAACTAATCGAACCGTAAATAACGTGTCCACATACACATACACACGCATGCTCTCATACGCATGTAAAGACGCAAAGCACGGGCTCCCCCCCATTAACTGCCGCGGGGACATGTTGCGTAGCGAAACAATCGTACCAATTTATGTACGCAGACATTCACACACCGACCGAAGGACCGAAACTCCGTCCTGGTGGTACCACACCATGTGTGTGTACGCACACATACAGGAAAATTAATTAATTTACCTTAAAACGAACTAATAAAACGAAATTGGTAAAATTCTTAGCCATTTTACATGACTCTCGTGGTGGGAGAGCGGCGGCAGCGGGAGTCAAAGACAAATTAAATAAATTTCCTTCGCACGTACGGATGTGCGTTTGCTTGGGATGCACATATTGGGATGTGGTACCAGGAACCAGGGCGATTTAGTGTCGGCTTTGGAATGCGGAATACACATCCTCCCGCCCAGGAACGCATACGTGTGTCTAAATAGTGAAATATCATTCACTTTCACCCCTCACTCCCTTTACGTTTCGCTTCACTGCAGACATACCACAGGGACACACATTCTCGCTAAAGTCGCAAGCAAAACAGGTCCTTTGGGTTCAGACACAGCTAGACACGCACGCACACGTAATAGGGATGATGCGGAAAATAGTCAATTTTCGTTGCGCGAAAGGGGTTTCCGTGCTTCAGGATCAAGCGGCGCGAATTTGCTACAATTCAAGGGTGTCTGCGGTGTGTTTGCATTGGGTGGTGTTGTTAAACACACACACACACACTGTTGAGCAACACACACTTGACCAGCTGGTAGGGAACGAGTCGAACAGTTGATTTTGTAGCTTAGGTAGGGAAATTAAGTGGAAAAAGATAGTGTAAGAGACGAAAGTGGACGAGAAGTTGGTACGAAGCTATCTTCTATATTTAAAAATAGATGTTCAAATGTACAATTAGCAATAAAACACTTTAATTTATCCATATATTTGCTATTTGTTTTTCCAATTCGAACTCTCTCTCTTTCGATAATCTTATATTCTAAGAGAAATACAGATTCAAACTGTTATTTTGATCCTGTTGCAAATCAATTGCCTATTTGCTAACGTGTTACCTTAATTTGTGCATATAGTTTCCTTTATGTTTTATAAATTGGGGCGGTCCCGTGGTACAATCGTCCACTCGAACGACTCAATAACATGACCGTCATAGGTTCAAGCTCAGAATGGACTGTCCCCCCGTAGCAAGGATTGACTATCCGGGTACGTGGTAATGAATTAAGTCTCGAAAGCCTGTATAGGCCGGCAAGTCCGCGTAGGACGTGTAACGCCAAATGAGGATATGAACGAAGGGCTTGCATGTATTGAGTAATTATACCAATTTATTGTGGAATATTCCACATTCACATTCAAATGTCTCCAAATTTACGGTTATTTCTCTGCTCCAAAATTGCAGGCTGATTTGGGGAAGCCAGAAGTAATCCCTTAGTGTAAAGGCATGTTTTAACAACTATTTAACGCAAATATTGATTAATTTTATTGGACGGCACTGCTGGCAGCGACATCGCTACAGGACCAATAAACATTTTAATTGGAAGCAAACCATTGTTTGCATCTTTGTCCACCACAAGAAGCATTTGCCACACATTTGCCTAAAAAAGTGTCCCTACAATACAGGTGCTAGTACATTTAAATCAATACTTCATGCTCTAATTAAATCACCAAACAATATTAACCCTTTTGTTTGTTCAATTGCGTATTAAATTCCCGTTGTAATGATTGTAATACTATCCTATGGGGAATGTTCACTCTTACCGTGCACTTCACTTTGAGTTCGAAATTTGTTTACCGCTTTTCCAATTTCCACAATGTTCCCCCCAGCAAGGGTATTTGCACTCTGCAGCTAATCCATTAACCAAAGCGCAGCAAACGTTAAACAAGGTGTTTAATGGTCACAGCAATAACAGTCACCCGAGGAAGAAAAAAAAACACACACACAATATACACCCCGCAAGTGTGACATCACCAACGAGGCATGAGGGTAGAGAGAGCGAGAGAGAGAGGAAAAATCATTTACCGGATTGATTAAAACAACAATAAAAATAATCACACCATTCACCACCACCACCGACAGCAACATTCACTATCATCATCAACACCATCATCATCAGTGTCGTCCCAAAGGTGACAGCTACGACCGAAAAAGAGAATGTGTCTGTGCGTGTTGCGCTTTACGTACGCGCGCAAACACCGAGCAGGGCCCGCGCGCGCGTCCGATGCGCGAGCAAACGGGAAAAGCCGGGGTAGAGGCGAACCCAAAAGCAGGGGCCACCGTTTCGGTAACATGATATTTTATTTTGTTACAATACGATGATGAAGAGCAAAATAATCAATTAGGGAGCAATTATAGCACCCTGGAGAGAGATGGAGAGAGGGCTGCTACCGACGCCGTGCGTCGCGTGCGGGCAGCCCCGGGAAAAGGTGTAGGGCAGTAAACACGAGCTGGGGTGATGATGATGGTCGGGTGATGGGTTGCTGAGCGTGTGTAAACAGGCGACAGCTAGGGACACAGGATACAGGGATACAGACAGACAGTGAGTGAGCGTTCCATCGGTGTGGAAGTGTTGACCACCCGTACGCGATAGAGTGGTCCGGGGTGACAGATCCCCATCCCCGACAGTAAAGTGGATGTGAAATGAAGTGACTCCGAGTTCGGGGAATTCTCGTTTCCAATATTAATGATTCGTTCGTATAGAACGCAGGGTGGGAAGGGAAGGGGTGGCAGGCTTGTAAATGGTTCCAAAAAACATAAAAAAGAAGACCTTGATGATCCTGTTGTGATCGAAACAATTTCATCGCTTCATCCAATATTAACTATGATTTACCACCAGGAATCCTCGAGCGAAACCCTTTTTTTGCAACCTTTCCTCCCCGACCACATGCCAACGGGAGCGTTTTGATTCGTTTCACTCGAATCCCTGTTTTATTTTTGGGCGGACTATTTTGGGGTCTTCTCACACACTCACCCAACATACGGCAAAACAAAATGTTGAAAAAACGGCGGCAAAAGTTTGTTTATGCTTTTCCCCGTGTCGAATTTTCGGAGTTTAACGCTGCCCTATTAAAGCTCCAGCGCCCCACTCGAAGCCCACCCAGGCCCAGGGAACCTACCGGCAGTTCCCCGTACGTGTACGTGTTTGGTTTCCTGAAGATGCCTCCAATTAGGTACGAAAACCGAACCAAACCGAAAGCAAAACAAAAATCGTTTGGAATTTTCCTATTGGGGAGCACCGAAGTGCCACTTGGTCGAGTATCGTTCGGCCGCGCCACTTTCGGCATCGGTTCAAAGCCACAACGGCACACACACACACATACGTGTGGAGCGATTTTCTCACCACGTGGTTTCGCGCAGCAGCGGCGGCGGCAGCTCGAAAGCCGCCAAAGGCCGGCCGACCGACCCATCATCGACTCTGGAGCAGCTGCTTGAGATATAATGAGGGGAAGGAAAATCAAAGTCGTCGTCCGCAGATCACTATCGGGCCCCGATGCTTCCCACTTTGCGCTGTACAGAGCGCCGTCGTGAAGGGGTTGCCGCGCGCTTAGACTTAAACTGACCAAACACACAAACCAAAACTGACCGAGACCATCGTGGTAGTAGTAGTAGTGGAAGTGAGGATGGTTTTCGGTGCCTGAAATTAGCTAGTCGAGCGAGAGGGATAGAGAGTGAGAGAGGGCAAACGGTTCTCAAGAAGGCACTCGAGCCTTTGGCGGTGGCAGGGTGTGCCCGTCGTCGTGGTCGTCGCTGGAGATCTCTGGTGAGCCCTCTGGGTAGACTGCTCGCCGTAATTAGAGTGCCACCCATTTGCACACACACACACACACACAAACCGGACGAGAGAAGCATTTTCCCGCTTATCGGCTGGTGTTTGATCGGTTGTAAGTGATTGATATATAAAGTGTGAATTAAAGCGGCTTCCCTTTGTCGGCACAAAATGGCTTCAAACGGTTCAAACTGGAATGTGTGTGTGTTGGGGCAAAGTTTACTAATCCGACTCTCCGAGACCGCTCGGACAATTAATTGGATGAGTGCCATTTTGAATGTTGGCTTAATGTTTTATTAATCCTTTCTCTTCTCTCGTTCTCTCCCACTCTCTCTCTAGGTGGTGGTGTAGACTCCAGCAAAGACTTTACCATCGACGGGCTAAATAGTTATGGAAAGAAGAAGAAGAAGAAACGAAGACACAGGTAAGGTACAGTAGTAGGCTTTGCCCGATCGCTCCTTTGCATTCATCTCTGGATTTTTGTTTCTCAGTCGAACGATATTTACCAGCTACCAACTGGACGAGCTCGAGAAGGCCTTCAAGGAAGCGCACTATCCGGATGTGTACGCCCGGGAAATGCTTTCCCTCAAAACGGATCTCCCAGAGGACAGGATACAAGTAAGTTTAATTTTCCTTTGCTGAATTTGATTATTTCACTCGGAAAGTAGCTGTAGTAGTAACGGAAATACACACAAATATCGCCTCAAATTACATTAGATGCTTTCCTTAGTTCGATTTTTTTTGTGCGCCAATGGTTCGCCAAAACCTCGTCACCAAATCAAAAATAATGGCATATTATGTGCCGTTGTAAATCGCACAGTCGGTCACCCCCGCTCCTCTATAGATCAGGCTTCAGGTTTACAGTTCATAGCAAACGATAATTAAATTTGCCGCAGCAAAGAACGTGCCGCAGCGCGCGCGTGTGCCCAAATGGCGCGTTGGCAATGGGAATGAAATGTAGCAAAACTCTCCATCGAATGCAATAAAAAATCGTACGCTTGCAACAGAACAATTCAAAAAAAAAAAAGACAACAAACTGACTGCTCGTTTTCTACCGAGCCACAAATGTACGAATCACTACAAACCCACCACCACTGTGTTGCGTACAGTGGCGGACAAAAGAGGCAGGCAACAAAAAATGACACCGAAGCGAAAGGGACCCCCAATCCACTCCCAGAAAAGGGGAAACAACGGCCGCTCGTATCACTAAATCACGGTGAAACGTTTTATAATTCATTTAGCAGCAGATTTAAGGTCCCGGTGTGTGTGTCTGTGTGTCGGTGTGTATGTGCATCATGCAACCCCTCGGCAAAATAGCAAAAGGCGCAAGAGCGCACCACCGGGCACGATGACAGTCTGCAAACAATGTATAAATTATTCTATTATAAACATTATCAAATTATGAACCCAACAAAATTGACAACCGCGGGAGTGGTCGCGTTGAGTTGCTAACGGGAGGGGGAGCTACGGTGCGACCGGGGGAGGTTTGCCACAACATCGTGTCCTATGTGCACGCGACCGACAAACAGGGATGGAAAACGCAAGTTTGCCGAGTGGGTGTGCGGACGCTTTGGCGAGAATGTGTAACCCTCGGGCCAGCAGGCGCATGCTTGTTCGCTTTCGGTCGATGCTTACTTTGTTTTGGAGTTTCGCCGCTACACAAAAGCTGGGCTTTAATTAAACGTTTTATCGTGTCAGTTTAGGGTAGAATTAGAATAACTGGTTTTTGTATTTTGAAATATTTTTTTAAATAAAACAGAAAGTGATGGTGTTCTCTTGGTAAAAGCTAAACAAAAATCGATCAATTTTAAACCACACTGTAAAACAGCGTGGCTTGCGCTCCCCGCGATACAACATTGTAGCCGAAAAGTGGGTGCAAAAATTGAATTAAACGACCATTATTTGCCGTCTTGCGCAGTATTATAATCAGGCTGGGACGGTTGGCTGGCTGGCTGGCTGGCTGGCTTGCTGGCTGGCTGGCGACACCAACGCGTCAGACGCGTGGTCGATGACTCGTAAAATATGATCCGATAAAATAGCACACCAGCGTGGAGGGAATCTATCATCCACCAAACCCTCAAACACACACACACATACAGAGCAAAGCACACGCTCGTTCCGATTGTTTACGTTGAAGCTTATTGGTTAATGGAGTAGATAAAATTTAGGATGCGCTAAACAGGCGAAATGGAGTTTGTTGGCTCCATAGGGATCCAACAGTTACAATCCCGGACGAGGACGAGGAGTGGCCCCGGACAGGAGAGATGCGGGAATTGGATAACAGAATAAGTTTAAAGTAGCTTGTGCCCAGGGGTTTTCTCTCCGTGCTTGTTGTTTGTTTTTGGCAAACCTATTTATCGGCAATGAGCCAGCCCCGTTTGTGCAAATTGTGGGAAGGCCAAATTAAAGCTGACAGTGGATAAATAAATTGAATTTATCATCCCAAGGGGGGGGGGATGCTCCCGTTCGATGTGCGCCGGATTGGTTTAAATTTGTGGCTCGAGTTAGTAGCTGTGTGCAGTTAAATAATGGCTGCTGGTTGATGGAAAATGGGCATCTAATTTTGGATAGTGGACTGACTGTTAAAGTTATTGCTCTTTTGGGTTTAATGTTGTTAAAGAAGTTTATTAGGTTTGCCGTTTGGATGTTGGGGAGATTGTGGGGATTAAACTCACGTTAACTTATACATTACAATGAGGAATCTTTATACATTTTATGTGTCTTTGGCTTCATTCAAAGCAAAATTTTCGCTTGGTTGATTTGATACTGCATTTTGAGCAGGAGATGGTATGATTGCTTTTATTTTTATTTGTTTTGGCTTTGAATGTATTCAAATGCCTAGTTTTAGTTATTTATTTGTTCGAACAATTTTTGCGAAAGAATATAATACACAGATTTATAGCATTCTTTCAAGAACTTAAAAAAGATAGCATTAAAAAAGTTTGTAAAGATATCTTACAATGTTTATTGGTATTACAATTTATTAAAGATCACTTACAACTGTTCGACGTTGCTTTAAGAACTGCCGTCAAGGTCTCGTTCAATTTTGTCATTTTGGTTTAATATATCGACATTTGCGCTACATTGCATCTTCGTTGCATCAAACCAGTAACTATAAAAAGCTGATTCAGTTGACGTAATTGGGGATTTCGTTGTTGTTTTACATATGTTTGGGACGTTTAGATATTTCTTCGAATTTACAACTAGTTCCTGCTCGCGAAAGTCGCAATATTTCAGATTTTCAGGCTGGCAACATGCAAAGTTTCTAAGTTGTATTGCTTTTAATATTTTAATGTGAGATAATATCTGGCATAATTCGCTTTCAAGATCTCTTAGGGTAAACGTACGTATAGTGCTGGTAGTACCAATAGTGGTGGTATTGCACTAAAATGCGGACCGCACGGCAAATTAAAAGTAATTAAGTTATTTAGCTTTTTACAAAGGGTTTTAAGGATAAATGGGACCATTCCGTTACTTAGTGACCTCCATTATTTTGTGAAATGTGTCAACATTTTTCCAAAATCCTTAGGTTTTCGTTATGAAATATTTCTGTAAACGTTCTAAATGACCACATAACCACGCAATTACTAGGTTTTCAACATAAATGTTATAAAATGTTATTGGTTTGCTAAAATTATTTGCCTTTTGACCTTATTTATGAATTTTTAAGTGTTTTTACCACAGTGCCATTATAGGTACACAAAACAGGCATGTTCCTATAGTGGTTAAAGTTATAAAATCAATAAAAACAAGTCATTTTATATATTTTTTGAGGATATTTTTGAAATGTCGTACTGTTTTCACTAAAATAAGCAACAGAAATGAGTTTTCTGTAGGTAATTTCCAAAAAAGGGCCAAAATTCGCTCATTTGGCTGAATGAAAAATTGACTTAAAATCAAGCACACTCTTCCGGGTGTGGGTTGACGACAGGTGTTATACAGTACTTTAGTCAATATTTTCATCAACCAAATTCATACTTTTTTACGATCAAATTATGTAAGAAATCGAAATTATGGCAGTAATCCTTAATATTCATACGAAAACATGTTTGATATGTTTCATGGTAAAAATGGTTATGATTGCGAAGATAAAACATATTTCAATTGCTATGTGTTGAAATATTCAATAATTATCCTTCCTGACACTTTAAATCCATTAAAACACATTGGTACATTTACCCTATAAGATTTATACAGGGTAGAGTAGACTTCATAACACAAAATGAAGGGTTACATATGCACCGGTAACTTCAGCAGAAAGTCATCCAAGCAGCCCATACTCATCTTAGTGCATTGTAATGCGGATTACACTTACTTATTCATTCCTGCAGATCACTCAGAGACTCTCTGACTACTTCCTCTTTGTTAATCCCATGCATAGTTTGACAATTTGAGCAATTTTTATACAACTTCCTCATCATGAAACAGCAATGTCTTTCAATTGCAAATCTCCGTTCGGGAATCAGATCGCTCATCAAAAACGTTGCGTATAATCCTCATCATGACTCCGAATTATTCTTTAAGACAATGGTGCATTTTTTAAAATATCTAACTACAAACTGCTTTCTTGCACAGCCCATGATGATACATTATAATTAAGCTACAGTACGTCACTCAAACGAGCTTCAATTGTATCTTGATAGCTGCACAAACCTTGCACAAATGCAAATCTAACTTATAAAAACCTGCTTGCAAAAGCGGCAATCATCCCGCAAAGCGCCGATCCGTAACCGGGGCCGCCACTGCCGCCAACTCTAATCGGAAGCCGCCATCGCCGCGTGGAGCGTAGCGATGATGGAGGCGCTCCGAACAAAACAAAACACACAAAAAATGGTGAAAAATATCGCCTAATCGTTCGATAGTGAGCTGCAGTGGGTGAGAGGGCCTTCTGCTGTGCAATTAGATCTCTGACTCACTTGCTCACTTGCGTTTCGTTTCACTTCTCGCCCTCTAATGAAGTGGCGTTCGTGTGTAGTTGTGCGCCGCGGCCAAATGACGTCGACTGATCCCAATCCCGTCCCAGCCGTATAATAATGATAATGAAACATGTTAGAATGCAAACAAGTTAGTTAACACGTGTTTATGTGGCCGCCCGCTCGGCGATGAATTGTGCCCGAGCCCGGTCTATTCCCTCCGTCCCTCACGCGTTCGCCATCCGAACAGCAGCAACACACACACAAAAGCTTGTTCTTTCACTCGGTTGCGTTTGTTTACACATTTCTCATCGCACCGGCGGCACACACAATCCGCTCGAGTAGCAGCTCTGGCCAGGCACAACCGGGCCCGAACCACCCTTCGCAGAGCGCCGCAAGCTTTTCACGCAACTTGACCACTTAAGCAGCGTCGGGCCGCTGACGATGGCTTTATGACCTTCTTCGGTGCAGCGTGGCCGTGTTCTCACCCCTCCCCGTGTTCAACGGTCGAGGCCAATTGTCGGGCGCGCTAAGGACGATGATGAAGCTCCTTCCGCCTGTCGTCATTTTGTGCCCATGCAGCAGCAGCAGCAGCAGCTTCTTTTTTTCTCTCTCTTAATTCGAGCGTGTTTATATGTGTAGCAGTGTGCATAAGAAAAGCACCCCCAGCCCCCCTCCCACACTTCTTATATCTAAAGGGGCCGCGGGGATGAATTCATCCCTTCATTTTCACGCTTGTTTTTTTTTTCTTCTCGGTGTTTTGTTTTCTGCCCACCCCACCCCGGGGCTCAATCAACACATTTGCCAACACATTCCCTCTGGGGCATGCAGGGGTTGCAGGTAAGATCACAAGTGCTTCTTGTTATTACTGCTGATGATCGTGATGATCATGTTTGATGGGGCGGCCGTGTTGCTCGGCTTCTTTTAGTTTTGCTGCTGCCCGCTCGCTCCTTCTTGTACCTAACATCACCCCATTATTGTTATTATTATTTTTAATCCACAAGTTTTGCCCCTGGACGAGCACTCCTTCCTCGGTCCGTTTTGGACGCGAAACAGGCCGCGCGGCATCTGCTTCATCACTGTGGTCACTGTGCGAGCCCTCACTCCTTCCTCGTGCTTTGCCGCGTACGCTTTCTTGCGGCGGTTAATTCTATTTTTCAATTTATTACAATAACAATGAGGTGCTGTTTTTTTCTCGAGCTGGGTCGGGACCGGCGGGTTTTAAAACTCGACGCGGCGCGGCGGGGTTGGAAACAAAATTGATACCGGCTTTGGAGCTTAAGTGCGGTGAAATGTAGAGCTGAAACGAATGCGCGAGGGATGGCGGTGATGTTGGCCACTTCAGGCGGCAACCCTCTCTCTGTGTGTGCTGCCCCGCTGCTCTATCTCCTGTCAAGGCTTGTTTCATTGTTGCACAACTCCTTGAGTACCGTGTGAGCTTTCGAGCTCTGCTCGGGCGCGATCAAGCGATTACCGTACCCCGGCCGTGGCAAAAGATATCGGTACCGGACCCGGGTTAAGCAAACGTTGGCCGCGCACCGTATTCCCAAGAGGGAGGAGGGAGTAGAAGCAGGGCACAAAGAAGAAGAAGAAGCAGAAAAAAGGGCAAGCTTCTCAAGTTAGGTAAACAGACAACTCAACAACCATTCTTGCGGGCTTGAGGGAGGAAGAATGTAGTGGGAAGCGTTAACTGCTCGTGCCGTGGGGGAACGGCGTTGATACAATAATCAATTGTCAGTTCTCAAATTGGTGATATTGAACTGTTCCTCGCCGGCTCGGTGAAGGATGAGACAGCAGCAGCAACGGTCGAACACGGTGAGTCAGGTATTGAAATAATAAAACTCATCTTTTAAACTCCCTTCGGCACGATCTTTTGGGCCATTTTACTGTTGCGGGATGTTGCACGTTTCTTCCCCCTCGAAGGAGTGTTTGACGATAATTAACCCCTACTGTCCCACGCACAGATTGGGCAAATAATAAATAGACACCCGACATAGATCGTTTCGATCGTTCACCGATTGGGCACGATCGATCGGGTGCTGCGTGCCTAATAATTATTCTGCTCCCGAGCGCGCGCACACACACACAGTTCGATCGAGATTCGAGGCTGTGTGATGTTTTCAAACGTTTTGCCGGTTTTAAAGGCAACATTCCAAAGCGCTCTACGGTAGCCCTGTCTGTTAGTGGGAAGAAGCGTTAGTGTTGCGCGATGATGTAAAATATCGACATCACTTTGGGCACTAAAAAAGCCAAAGCAGCAACCAAGCGCGATCGTGAAAGATCGCTTACGGAAGGGTAATGTCGGTGTGTGTTGCGTTGCGTTGCCGTTTTTCTTCTCTTACGAAAGTGGATGAAATTTGAGACTACAGACTACCACTTCGCGTTCGGAAAACGGAAAACATTTACATTCGTTTGTAACACTTTGGTTCGCTTTTTTGTGCTGCTTTCTCCTTTTGCCCGATGTCGCGCCATTCAAACTACACCCACTTGTCTGGGGGAGAGGGAGGAGGGGGTTTAAATTTTCCGCTTTTCCGGCGTGCCTTTTAAAAGGGCAGCTGACGCGTTACACCTGACACCGAAAGGTTTGCATCTCATCCACAGCGCCAACGTTCGCAGCCAACGCGATCAGCGTATTTTCCTACGTCTATTCCAAGGGGAAGCAAAAGACGCAAAGGGTGGCGACAATTGGCGAAGCAATAAATTGGTTTTCAATCATCGTCACAAAGAAGCACAAAGTGGGAGACACTTTAGTAAACGAAAGGAAGCAAAGGTGAGAGAGGGAGAGACTGAGAAAGAAGCAGCAGCAAAAAGCTTTTCACTGCTCACTTTCTTGCCGGTTGAGGTGTACCGGAAAGAGGTGCTGATTGATTCGCTGGCAATTGTGTTGCTCATGCCAATGAAATGCATCCAAACGTGGATGCGAAATGTTTGCAGTTCGCCGGGAAGCAAAAAGGTGTGCCATTGTTGGCGAATAGTTGTTTGGTGGAAAATAAAACGGAAGCTATAAAATGAACAGAGAACGATGCTTAACGATAATGTTTTTTTCAATTGAAAGTTACTTATTTCTTTTATTTTTTACTTAATTTCATTTTAAAAATGCTAAATTGTATGTTTGGCAGTAAAATGCTTGTTTCCGATAGCAAATACATCATCCCGAGTGACTTGATGTGAAAATAAAAGCGCAATTACACGCATTAACCCTGACGGTGACTTCGTGGTTAAATTGGTAGCGTTTGAGTGATAACAACATGCTTATTCTTAGTTCCACTCTTGTTGAAATTGGAGTTGCTTCTCGTTGTAGAACTTTTCACGGCAGCAGTTGAGAACTACCATCATTTATGTATTTTATTTATTTATTTATTCATATATAATTGTCCTGCATTTTTGTGCTACGGCAACTTATCTAACTAACTTATCGTTATGCTTCAGACTAATCCCTATATTAACGACTATTATCACCAAAATTGAATAGTAATAGAAGGCTCTTAAACAAATCAGTCGAGAGATTAAAATCAAAATGGCCAATCCAGTCGTTAAATTGCCTTGCCATTGATAATAAAGGATCGTTAGATCCATAAAGTGTGCGTCTATGTAAGGTTTTTTTACAGAGAAAGTACATGCACTTCATTATTTATCAATTTGCTAACAAACACACTTTGATTTACTTTTTGACGATGTTCAAGCGTTTGAAGACCTAATAACAAATAACGGTCCCTATATCTTGACATAACACTGACACCTTTCAAAGGTGGAAAATTCATAGCTATTCTAGTAAATCTGCGTTGAACAGCTTCTAATTTCTTTACCCAATTTGCACTATGTGGAGACCAAATAATAGAACAATACTCAGTACATGAACGAACCAAACAAAGATAGAGTGATTTTAGGCAAAATATATCATAGCATTCGCGAATTTGACGATAAATAAACCCTAATAACGTTTAAGCCTTACTAACAATATTGTCAATATGCAAGAGAAACGTTAAGCTTTGGTCCAAAGTTAGTCCTAAATCACACATAATTCACAAGCGAATATTACAGTAAATCAGCAGTTTCTTTTCTCCCATGGCTTTGATCTTTTCTCCCACAAAAAGGATGTTTGTGGTTCCGTTTCCCACAGAGCGAGCAGTATCCTGTATCACTTAGCCGCGTAGCGCGTAGCATGGTCGCGCGCGTTTACAACCCGGTTTCGTAGCAACCGCCGCATCCTATGCGGCTTCGGTGGCAGTTAGTTAGTTAGTTAACACTGCTTAAATGTAACATTCCGTAACCCACAATCCCTTTCCGAGAGAGAGAGGAGCGTGTGCGGCGGCAGCCAGCCACGCACACGAACAATGAACACCAGCTGTGTCGTCTCTGTACACGTGTTTTTGTTTCGTTAGAGTAATAGTTGTCGAATAAAGAGAGAAGAAGGAATAAAAAATAGGACACTCATGATTACCAATTGCTACTGTTGTAGTTAGTTTTTCCAATTTGCTGTCTATAAGCTTTTTTTGCCAGAGGGAGAACGTACGCCACTTAACACTAAAAAATTACACACACCCTTAGCGGTGGCACACTGCCGCACAGCAGGTGGGGAGGGGTTGCGCGTACCTTCACTACACTGTGTGTGTCCTTCATTAGGATAAAGTAACCATTTTGTAGCTAACGCAACCGAACGCACCGCTTAGGGGGAAAAAACTCTCTAAAATGTTGTAACATTTTTCGATCGAACCCCTCTAAATAAGAACTCAATGTTGATTAATTAAAAGCGTCCACCCCACCCCAAGAGGTGGCAGCACAACACACTACAACGCAGCAACACTTCATTTGAATGACTGTCCACCCCCTCACAGCAGTTAAGAAAAGAAAAAGGAGAGAGAAAAAAAAAAAAACCATCACACCTTGTCACACGCCTCCCCAACCATTGCTGACACGGGTGACAGGGGCATGAAATTGCCGACAATGGACAAAAATTGACAAGTTAAACGATTCCGCGCCGCTCCGTGTGTTTGGTACCTTTACAAAACGGGACACACAAACACACAAAAAAAGTTGCCAAACCAGCAATCTTCCTATCATCGCCATCGGGCCCACGCGTTCATTTGCAACAGAAACGCAAAAACTCGAATATGATTGAAGTTCGATAAAAGGTACTTCGTCTTTTTTCCTCTCCCTTTCACACACACTCTCTCTCTTTCTCTTTCTCCATGCTATTGTGGCACACTGTCGCAAAAATGCATCTGACGGCTGCTCTTCCCACCCGGGCGTATACAAATGTCTGCTTCAACGTTGCTCTCCGTCGGCACAGCAGGTGAAACGTGAGCGGGTTTGGGCAAGAAGCGGCCTGGGATTGGGAAAAATGTTCGGCTTCGGAAAGGCCCCACCCGGGTGCGACACGTGCGCTAGCGTTGGCCAATTATTTCACCAGTTTTTGCGGTGTTATTAAGCATGTTTATCATGGTCGGGGTCAGCGGGAAAGCAAAACGAAGGTGCTGCTGCTACTGCAGCACTACACTAATGAAAGCACTGGGGAGGTGGAAAATTGACTGCAGACAATAGGGGGTTGGATGGCTCAAAAGCTGCTAAGGACACATCTAGTCAGTCTCCTGCTCAATATATCTTCCTACTGCACCGTCTTAACCAACTCCGAACGTGGTGCTCTTATCCTGTCAGCAAAATTTTAGCCATAACTCACTCATTATGTGCAGTAATGAAAAAATAATCTGTTATAAATTTAATTTGCTACTCCCGCTTACAGCCAGCGGTAACGGTAGATTACGAGCCTTTTACACACTAATAATCCTGCACGAAATCCTGCCGGTACGGGGAGAAAAGGGGGTGAACCATACGGGGGACGAAAGTACCAGGACAATGGGGAAAGGTTTCGGGACTGGATTGAAATTAACGCCCGCCGCGTGGTACGTTGTGTGAAGGCGTGTGGGACGAGCACGAGCTGCTGATGCCCAAAGCTGATGGACAAATCAATAAGTGGATAATAACAACGTTTTGCGCGGGATCAGTGAAAGGATCGCACCCTCACTCTCAGACACGTACACACGTACACACGAGTCACGATGAAACTCTACCACCGATACTGAAGAAGCGTAATTTTCAGCGTATGGCCACGGGTGGACGGGTCCGGCGGAGTTGGGATAGCACATAAGGCGCTTAATTATGGGCTGGTGTGAAACTCGTCTGCCGCGAGTTGACTAATTGTCTGACTTTCAGTTTCTCCTGCCGGAGTCGGTGGTCGGTAGGCGGATGAGGACGGACGGCCACTATCGGCAAAAGGGATACCAAGAGAGGGGGGGTATGCGGGGGCGGTATGCAATGATTGTGCCGGTTTCTGTTTTCCCTCACCACCAGGGGCGTATGGAGGAAGAATAGAGCAACGAATGGTGGAAACCTTTTTTTGATTACAAGGTGCAAACCTTTACGCGCCCGAGTGAGCAGCAGGTTTGAGGTGAAGAGAATCCAAGAAACTGTTTTGCATGCGAGATCTGCTAAGGGGAGGAGTGGTGGTGGGTGGAGGTGTGGGGCGGCGATGATTGCAAACATTCGTGTGTGTGTCAAGATAGGCCGCGGCGCTGGTTGAATGAGAATGTAACACAAAGGAAACAAGAGGGGAATATCTTAAGATCATGATCAATGGCACAATGGAGGTTTTTTTGATGGGCACGTTAACTAGACTGTTATAATTATGATGCAGTAAATGCTGTGCGCAGCGTTTGCAGGCGTTATTTGCATACTTATTATCACGTTTAGTGCAACAACCGGTGATTTTGGGCCCATAGTAGTCGTTTCGTTTGCAATAGTTTATGGGACTTTAAATGTTCTCAATGGTCAAGAACGATATGAATATCTCAGTTGTAAAGTCCATCTAAAGTTTGTTGAAATGCATTAACGGGTTCTCTCTGTCCAGCAATGAATGAGCAACATAGAAGTCATCTGCAATAAGTGAGTTTCCAAGGTTCCTACATTTATTTTCTCCCTGTTAGTGAGTGTGCCAATGTGATCGTTCTCAATTTTGAGAACATTTCTCAACAAAAAATATCAATTTAAACCGTTGTATTAGCTAGTTGAAATTGAATCGAAGTTTCTGTAAATGATTGAAAACAAATAGCTTTCAAAATTTTTATTTCCTTTAAGAGATATTAACTGGTGTATTTTGGCAATTTGAAATAAAAATGCCTATATAACATGTTTGAGTATAACATCGACCTGCATCCCAAACAGATGCACCAGTGAGTATTGACGCCTTTGAGTTATATTTTCATCAACATGTTTTGCGTCACAAAGGGCCTATTATCCACACTAGTTTGATAGAATTCTTCGTAAAAAGCGAAGTTGATAAACCGTGATTCACAATACAAAATTATTCTAGGTACAGTCCTTAGGCAGAATAGAGTCATGTTTGGTCCTGTTACCGTACTTTGTCTACCATCGCACTTGATTACTGGGCCAGGCTGAATGCATCTTCCAAACTGATGATTTTGTAATATTAAATACGAATATTATATGTAATGTTGTCTACACTGTGAGTTCTTATCGGATTGAAAAGTAATCCAATAAGTCCAGTTATGCTGTTATAAACGCGTCAAATGGAAGGTCTTTCCTGGGTTAAGTAATGATGCCTTATTAACATTTTAACCACAAGAGCTACATTTGATGATTGGAATACAATGAGTAGTAGAATCATAGAGGGCTATGATTTAAGTCTTCATACTAAGGACCTCACCGCGCGGCCACATGAGGTGAAATATACAGCGAAATGAACTAGGGTAACTGTACCAGTTTTCGGCAGGCTAGTGCAGCAGTTTCACAAAAATTGCTCACACATCAATATTTTTCATTATTTTTCTTGAAAGTGTTGTTATTATGGTTGATAAACTATCATAGTATGTTACAATATTTTTTATTTGCCGGTTCAAAGCCCTTTTTCATAAATATTCGTGAAAATGCAAACATTGATTTTGCTCCTATTTTCGGCAGTTTGTTCCTATTTTCGGCAGGCTGTGTTCCTATTTTCGGCAGCGCGAATACGGGTCAGAAAATGTTTGTATCAATGTGAATATGTACAAAAAATGTTTAAAGCAATTTAACACTCTTACTTTCCTAAGATAGGTGTTTAAAACCACTTTAATTATTAATTTTATGTTGCTTATTTTGGCCCGTTTTGACAGCCATTTTGATGCGACGTTTAAACAGAGCAGCCATTGACAGTTTGATGGTTATAGCGTACGGTGCGAACTGGCTTACAAATATTTATTTTTCTCTTAAGTTAGTGCATTGTTTGTCGTAAAATTGGTGATATTTGGTACAAGAAAGGTCATATTATTTGTCGACATACGCATTTTAGTGTTCTGATCAATTTTAAAAGGAATATTCAGCCAAATTTAAAGTGTGTTATTGTTCCGAGTTTCGGCAGGAGCCCACAACATTGAGCTGTCAAAAATGATCATTTACTGTGTACCTATTTTCGGCAGCATTTAAAGTGAAAAATAACTTGTTTATCGTGATTTTAAAATTTTGAACAAGTTAGAATAAATTAAATAAGCATAAAATCTTTTATATACACCACTTTTTCATTGTTTTACTGTTCTGATTCTCTTAATCACAAAACCTGCCGAACGATTGGCTGACAGCAAAGCTGCCGAAAAAAAGCACAATTTATTTGATATTTTGAAAAATACGTAATGAAATGGTGTGAAACTTCGTATGTGAATATCAAATAAGTACACTTTCACTGCAAAATTGTATTTTGTGAAATTTTTTACCGCATTTGTGCAGAATTTAACGTTTTTAGCTACCCTGCCGAAAATAGGTACACTGCCGAAAACTGGTACAGTTACCCTATTTCGAACTATACAGGAGAAATATGTATCAGATAACGCATCACAGCAACCGCATATGTGCAATATAAACAAATAACGTGCACAAAATTGTAACAAAATCCAATAAAGATCTTCAATGTTAAGTATTTTGGTAATTTTCAATCTATAATTCATCATTTCTTTCATTTTGGGAATGTTCTTCTTAAGAAGATATCCTTTTAAAGAGAATTTCTACAGCGGATGTTCTCTTTGGCGGATATTCATACCCGCCTGTTTTCAGCAATACCAACCGGTAAAATCCTGCACACTTTTACACCTAATGCTGTAAAAAAAGAAATGAAATTCCCCGCCAACAGTCGTTTTGCATCGCATAAAGCATTTAATACCTTTCCTCATCATCATACCTCAAAAAACAATACCGAACTGCGAAAAACGGCAGGCATTGCGCATTTCAAACTCGATTCTAAATTCCAACTTTTCTAGGAATGTATTGTCCTCCATTGTCCCAAGGTCATCCAACCGCCGGGGCGGATGGGTAATTTTGCACTGCACTGCTGAATTAATTGCCCATTTCTCCACCACCGAACGTGCGAAGACCACTTCTGCCAAACATTCCGCATTTTATTTACGATCCTTTATTAACCGCGCGCCCGTTGCGTGTTGCGTTGGGTGGTCGAAATAGCAGTCAACATCGAAATCGGAGTCATCCCCACGATGCTTTCACCCTGGGCGCAGCAGCAGCAAACCCTCCACGACCCTTGACCCCTTTGGACGCATAATTTATGCGTAATCATGACAGGAATTTGTAGCTTATTGAATTCCAAACTTCTCCGACCATGGTGCTAATCCACGGAGGGGACGAGTGCGACGGCGAGGACAACTCGTGCCCGCCACTTCGCATGCCGGAGGGTCAGTCGGATGACTTTTTACACACCATTGTCTTTTGAATCGTTTAACTCGTTTATGCTCCTCGTCTTGGTACGCCACAATGCAAGGATCTTCCACTGCGTTCCTACATTGAAATTGACTCTCTGAGGGGAGATGTGGACAGACTGTGCCACAGATTTTCTTTCCAACCCACCCAAGGGGTTGGGGTGCAAAGATTAAACTGTTTGCGTGCCACTAAATTAAATTATCTTATTATGTGCTTTTGCTTGCTTGTAATGCGGCAAACTGGCAAACTCCAGGGCAAGGGAGGAGGGTGGAACGCGTTGCATTCAAAGGAATATATAATTCGATTATAATTTCAGTCAACTATTTCACCCCCGCGTTCGTCCTTACGGAGCGTCGCTCTCGATTTTCCACACGGGGGTAGCACGGTCTTAAGCACCCACGGCCACGGTGAAGTGATGTCATCAATAATGGTCGGTGGTGCTTTTAGCCATTTATGGTTGCTATAAACATTCATTAGTTATTTATAACGCTCCGCACACGCTTGCTGCTGGAACCTTTGTTCGGTGTTCCGGGTATCATCAGCTTATAACAAATTAAACTAGCTCGCTCTCTCTCTCTCTTGTCGACGGGTTTGGTTTGGTGACGGGAGATTTTAGAGAGACATGCCGCACTATTTATTATGCTGCTGCTTGGTGCCATACCAGCGGGACAAAAAAGTGAAGTGAAGTGCATAATTTGATTAACTTATTTTAAAGTTAATGCCGGGGCACATTAGCCGAAGAAGAGGAAGATGCTTTGTCGGGGTTAATTTGTTTTAGGTAACTCGTTTATTAGATAACTGAGTGAGATAGTGTGATTTTTGAGTGTCTTTTAAGTGCTTTAAGTTTGTGCAAACTTTATTCAATTTACATTGTATGGATTTTTTATATTTGTTATTATGCAAAACATAAAGAAATAGGTTTTCATGTTCCAGCATTGCTTTTTTAATCAATGAACTGAAAAGAAGACCGAAATTAGTACATTAATTACATATTGAATAGAGGAAAAACGCCGACTTTTGATTAGTTAAATATTAACTAACTATCAACAACCTTTTTTTGTACTATCTACAAATATTAAAATGTTCTTAGCGCTCTTCTATATTGTATGTAGTCATTAGTCTATTTTATCTGTTCTATATCACTTTGGATAGGAAAACTAGTAATCGAAAGTTGGTTTCTTGCCTTTTATCCTTATTTGGTTTTTAGTATTTGGGTTTTGGTTTTTTATTTCTGAACAGTATCTATCTGTTAATTCCATGTACAGATTCAACGCTCGATTTGAATGTCCTACCTTTATCGCCTACTTTGATTTTCCCTCTACCCTCTATAGGCGATTTACCCGGCGCTCTAGCACCAATTGAACACGACATCGAACATGAAAAATATATGGGATTTGACAAGTTTGTCTTGTTTGTTGCTTTGTGTCTGACAGTGCACCTCCATATGATTATATGGGTTTGTTCGTGTCGGATGTCGTGTTCGATTGCTGCTAGAGCGCCGCCTTAGTCGATTGAATCCAAGATCTATTACACTGCTTCTAGACGACCAACTTATGTACCGCGACAAATTTTCTGCGAGCTCTTTGTTCTAAAACAACATCTCAGTTTTAGAACAAAATCAGAGTCAACCGTGATTGTCGCGGGTTTGTGAAATTTTCACAGAAAGGCAACGCTCGCGTTTCGCGACATTACGATCAAAGTAAGCCATACATTCGTGCTAAAACAAGGATGGTTTGACAGATAGAAAGAGTCGCAAAAAATTGTCGCGCAAGATTTTTTGGGTCGTCTAGAAGCAGTGTTAAGGAGAACAGGTCGATGCAACGGTCCTGCTGGAGGAACGAAAAGTTTAACAGGCATAAATCAGCACAGTACATGTTCCAACAGGGTAAAAGATGTTCTATTTACTTTCAATTAAACATTGAGAGTAAAATGAAACATCCAATTGGCACACACTGGTACAATATGCACACTGCCCTTTGCTTATAACCCTGCGACGAATGATAAAAGAGATAAAAAAAATCAAAATCAGCCATAAATCAAAGAATTTTTACAACTATTAGCAAATAATGAGTCCGAAATAGCAAAAGACTCCCATTCGCTCCATAGCAACGACCATAAACAATGTTTAATTTAACTGTCAAAATGTTCCAATAGTTGTTTGTCAATTTGTTCTAAACGCATCGACCTGTTCTCTTTCATGGACCTTGATTGAATCATTCAGCTAGAAGGCTGGTGTCAGAGCTCCATCGGATCGGAATTTGACCGATACTCCGTGCGATTTCGTCGTACGACCGAATCAAAATAGTTTTAATGCCGTCGGATCGTCACATATTGATTTTATGTATCAATCTTACCATGTAGCTTTGGTAGAACAACGCTAAAATGTTTATGTTTTATTATCTTTAAACTATTACAAATTGCCAAACTTATCCAAATAATTGCAATGAAGCACTGACACCAACCTGAAATATGAATTTAAAGATGATTATGTTTGAAAGTAGAAAAGAAACAGGCTAAGAAAATGTGTTAAAAATAATAGGATTATTCTTCTAGAAATTCTTATTAATAACTCTTCAGTAAAACGTTTTTTTCACAGTTGCTTAGTACATATCTCAATGAAGTGAGATCATTTTCGAACATTATACCTTCTCGTTCCCGTTCCATTCGAATTATTTACTTCCTCTTTTATTCCAACAAACCACACACGCACACACACACCAACCATAATCCTTCACAATTGAGCGCAACTTTAAATTGATACGCTTCTTATCGCTTGTACAATCGATTCCTTCCTCCACGAGGATTACCAACTCACGCCAAACGGGCGCAAGCTCCCGGCTTTGTAAATCCACCACTTGACACGATAATTATAAAATTGATAAACAGGATTGAAATCTGTCGTTTGTTCAATTAAATTAAAGTAAGTCACACAAAATCGTTAGCGTGAGGGGTTGGTCGTCCTCTTCCCTTTCTTCCCAAAAACCCCGGAACGCATAAAATCGATGGATGCGCCTTGTGGGAGGGAAGCACCTATTTACCACCCAAAATTCCCACGGGGCGTCTCACTCACTCCGTCCCGCACACAAAAAAGGGAGAACCCGATGAAGTGCAAAACGCATTATCAACGCTACCGCGAACAACAACCTTTTTATAATCTTCCTTTGCTTGTAGTGAAAGTGTTTTTCACCCGATCCCGCTACCTTTGCCAACCCCTTTGGACGCGCCATGTACGACCGATTAGACACGCGCCTCCGTACAAATAGACACCATATGATCAAGTTGCTCACCGTTTTGTTCGCAATGTTCGCTTAGGGATGCTGGGAATTGCCGGTTCATTGCGCGCACACATTGCGCCACAGACAAAAACGGCGTTTTCGGGCGGTGGGTTTTTGCCAATGAATAATAATAATAATCACCCCTTATATCAAACCCTGCGCAACGGGCACTATCTTCGCTCGGAGACTCGGGATGACCTATAAACCCGAACATCGGCCAAGGAAAAACGGAGGGGGAAAAGCCGACGGAAATTGTAATAGTTGGCAGGTTGTTGTGTAACATTTACCGTGACAAACAACGACTTAACGGCTCGCAGGGATGCGAGTTCAGGGCGCGTAGGGGCGTTTTCGGAAGAACTCTCCAAGGTATATAGAGGGAATTAATTCGCGTGCAAAGGTCGCACAGATGGATGTAAGGATGTAAGGAAAGGAATAGCAACTGTCAGGGGAAACGGACGCTGCAACTCTGCTGATAGGTGTCGTCAGATTGCTTGGAGAGCATTTTCAATCGTCATGGTTAGAAATCAATTATGGGTTTGATGGTGTCATTAAAATGGAAATGTTGATTAAATAATTTCACAAAAAGTATCCCAAAAACATACAATTTTATTCCATCAGAAGGATATAGAACCTTGATTTCAATAACAGGATAACTAAACTCACCTCAACCTCCCAAACAGTGACTCAAACTACTCACTCAACCACAGCAAACAACGTGTACCGCGAAAGGAAAGGTAGACACACACACAGAGAGAGGCTTAGTTAATTGAATTTCAGCTATCCCACCCAAATGCGGCCAAATCTTTATCCAACCTCTGGACGTTTGTGTGCTTGAGAAAGCACATTCATCGCTAAATCCTACGCCCAATTGATTCAATTCTTCTTCCCCCGGGTTCGAGTTGACGGGCAACGGGCAACCGGGGGCCGTAAATACTTCCCGTGGTCGGCAACAGTAACAACATGTCGATATTAATAACATAATGATAATCTATCGGAACTCGAAGCGAAAGCGAAACGAAGAGAAGGACATGAACGACCAAATGCTTCTATTCTGCTATTCCCTTTTCCTGGAAATCTCTCATCTACCATACCGACAGTATGGCTGGTGTGGCGAAACTGTTTCGGACAGTGAGAGACAGCTCATTTCTATTAATTAGATCGCCTTGGCTCCTCCTTGCTTGTCCTCCGTGTGTATTTGTGCGGTCGTTTGAGTTCAATTTTTGGTAGTGATTTAATTGAGTTACTGGAAGACATATTGAAATAGCGTCTCTAATAGAAGTAAAACGATTCATTGCTGGGACGTGTGTGTGTGATGTGGTTTAGGGAAGAAGTCCTAGATCAGTGCGGGGTTTGAATCACTTAACGATTGTTTATGCCATTAAATGAGGTCATCTTTCAGCTATTTGGGGTTCTTTACCAACTTATGTTAGAGGTCGTATCAATTTTCGTTTAACTAGATCTCGTATTGTACGATTAATATAATATGAAACTGAAAGCGAACTCAAACGTTTAGCTGTTATATCTGGCAAGGAAATAGGACATTACTTGCTAGGTCCTAAACCATGCATGTTAGCTCATAATGAGTTGCACTTGTTTGCGAAGGGTCGAGGAACTTCGGGCATCTTTACCGAATAATGTTGTTTGTTTTAAAATATATAACAATAAACAAAAGTACAAAAAATTATAATACAAACACACGAACAAATGTGAGAAAATGATGCCAAAACGAACCGAATGTACGATGTATTGTGGTATGTTTTTGAGATAGTCACGGTATGTTCGATTTTGGGACGGTTGCCATGTAGTAACTTTGAACTCGCGTTGGCCAGGGTGGCCTTCAAACATTGTTAAGGAAGATCATCGTTTGCTGAATTAAGCAGAACTGAGGTGGATACTGTTCCGATGCGGACTTTCGACACTTGATCGTCCAGGCGATCATAGAAACCTTTAGGAGTTTTCCCTTACTGGAAACGTTGGAGTTTAGAAGCCTTACATTGGGCAGGGGGACATAACTAAACTCTTTAAATGAGAAGTAGATAGATGTATAATGGGCATAGTCCTATCCTGACAGTCCAAACGAATCTGACCTGCCATGATCGGAGTTGGTTTTATTTCTACTTAAATGAAGGGGTTAAGGGTTTCGCACATTTGGTTCCGGGTTGTATGTTGGAAAGTTATTGTTTTCACTCAGCTAGTTACGTTGGTCTTTTGTTGACAAGAACGATGGTTCTTCCTGTTTTGGGTTTAACTCATATACTGTTTCTGCTTTGGGTTATAATGCAAAACTGTTCCTGCTTATGTTGTACGTTTCGTTTGGTTCTAATAAGTGTGTCACAATTGTTTTCATATGAACGGTGTGGCCTGAGCTCTTCCGGGTGTACATGGTATGATCTGATTTACTGAATGTGTAATGAATGTGTTACAATAGTGTGATTTGGCTTCCAAAGTTTGTGTTAAAATGTGTCTATAGCTGATAGTGTGTATTATAATATGTTCTGTAGAGCAGATATGCTACAATATCAATGAAGTTTAATGACAATTGCTCTTGCACATCATGAGTTTCGTTGGTTGGAAGTCATCTGTACCACTTATAATCTCCTGGCTTGCAAGCGACACGGTGGTCTATTGTATACACGTACCAGCTGCTACAAAGCCGAACGGGTTCGATTCCCACTTGGCGCCCGGAAGTTGTTAACCAAAACAGAAGAAGAATACGCGGGGACACACACAAAACATAACTTATTTGAGAACTGTATATGGAATCTGGCAATTTTGACCGGTCAGTAACCGATCTGGGATTTTGACCGATCAGTAACCGATACTAGCAAAGTTTTGTCATTTAAATACTTTTTTGTCATATAAAACTATTTCTGTTTACAACACTAAATTCATGAGAAGAATTGTGATTTAAGACACTGCAATCATTTTTGGTATATTTTATATTACTTTTATAGTAAAATAGACTAAATGTACTATCAAGCCAAATAGTCAAACATTCACTAACCATCCTTTTCAATCTTTTCTTTTTTCTCTCTTTCTGTCTCTCCCTTTTTGCCACTTTATTTTCTTTCCTTTATTCTTTCTTTCTCTCTTCTCTCTCTTTTCCTTTTTCTCTCTCTCTTTCTTCTTTTTCTCGTATCTCTTTCACCCCTTTTATCACAGGTGTGGTTTCAGAACCGGCGGGCGAAATGGCGCAAGACTGAAAAGTGCTGGGGCCGCAGCACGATCATGGCCGAGTACGGGCTGTACGGGGCGATGGTGCGGCACTCGCTACCGCTGCCGGAAACGATCCTCAAGTCGGCGAAAGAGAACGAAACCGTCGCGCCCTGGCTGCTAGGTATGCATCGACCGTCGGGCGACTCGGCGGCAGCGGCGGCCGCCACGGACGAGCCGGAACCGAACGGTGGCGGCGGCGGCGGTGGCGGCGGCGTCGGCGGACAGCGCCTGCTCGACTACTATCGCAACTACACCCGTGACCCAACCACTGACATTAACTTGTCCGTATCCGTTTCGTCTGCAGGCATGCACAAGAAGTCGCTCGAGGCGGCCGAAACGCTCAAAAACTCCGAAGATAACAGTGACCGTGAAGAGACACGGACGGAGTCGAGCGAAACGAGCGGCGGCTCGGCGGCCGCCCTCCACTGCACCCTCGGCTCTTCGCCCCTCAAGTCGCCCCCGCTCGCGTCGGACGGGTCCGGGTGCGGTCGGGGCGACTGCGGCGCGGATGGTGCTGGCGGACGAGACGGCACCGGAGGAGCAGGTGGAGGAGTTGGTGGGGGAGGAATGGGAGGGAATGGGGCACCGCTGAACGGCAAGCACGGCAGCAGCGCCGGGGCGGCGCGATCGGCCGCAATGGCGAAAGTTTCGCGGTACGGGTCACCGACCGGTGGGCGGCCACACTCACCCTCCGTCACACCACCGGCCCCGGTACATCCGCACCATCCGCCACCATCCGCTCACCCGTCCTCGCTAGCAGCCCATCCGCTGGGGGGCCACCCGGTCTCCAGCAGCCACAGCTCGATGCACCCTTCGCCCACGACAACGACCATGACGGCCAGCACGGGCAGCGGGATCAAGCTGCAGCCACGATCGCCACCGCTCGGGACATCGCTTGCGGCGGGCGGGGCCGGCAGCGGGGACCACCATTCGCCGGTTGGGCATGGACCGCACGGACCACACCATACGGCCGGCATTCCGCCCGGGCTGCCGGGCGATGGCGGCGGCGGCGGCGGCGACTTTCTGCACACTGCCACCAACAACAACTATCACCCCGAAAACGACCACGAAGCGTTTAGGTGGGTTGACTACAAGGATCCGGTCGCGTTCATACGGTGATTTGACATTTTCTTTGCTACTAATAATTGTTACTATCTCACTCACTTTTTCTATCTACTTCTGTCTTTGTTTGTATTTCTTAAGCTCTTTCTTCTCTCGGTTAAGACTTTGCTTGACTCGAGCTACTTGCATCCATTTCTCTCTCTCTTTACCAATCTTTCTGTCGCTGTTAAAATGTTTGTATTATTTTTTCGGTTTTTTTTATTGATTATATCAGTATGATTATTTTTCTTTTCTCTTTCTTCTCTTTATCTTACTTTTTGTGTATACTTTTACCTAATTTTCTTATTGTTATTCTCCTATCGAGTTCAGTTGGTTAATATTCTTCTTGGTGTGTGTAAATTTAATCAATCTCTCTCTTTCTCTTTAATTTTTTATGTCTGTCTTTGTTATTGTTTCTTTTTGTCTTTTTTTTAGTTGAATTGGGTCTATTTCTCTGTTTATCTCTTATTCTATTAATTTTTCCTAACATTTTCCCCAATTTTGGTTAATTTTGCTATCAATTTGAGCCACTTGCATTTATTTATTTATTTATCTTTTAATGTATCTTTATTCTTATGTTTGCTTATTTTTTCTTATATTTTTCCTCTTTCGAATGGGATTGTGCTTGTTTTGAGTAAATTTCATCTACTATAGTTCTTTTTTATCTTTATTACTATCTTTGTTTATATTTTAGTATGTTTCTTTTCTTCGGTTTTTTTGTGTTTGATTCGAGTAACTAACATCCTTTTTCAACATTTTCTGTTAAATTTTAATTAGTTACTAAAATTGCTTGAATCAAGCAGAATTTAACTACTTTTCTTCTTTATTCATTTGTTCATTTTCTGCACTCTCTCTAACGCGCTTTCTTCCTTCTCTCCTTCTCCAAACAGGAACAACTCAATCGCTTGCCTCCGAGCGAAGGCCCAAGAGCATCAGGCCCGGCTGCTCAACAGTGGACTCCTGCTCCAGGTGCGCTCGCTGGCCGGTCTGCAAACGCATCCCGCCTTCGATGGGGGCTCCGTGCCGTCGCTCGGCTCCCCGTACGATGGGTCCTGCTCGATCGCGGGCCATGCCGCCCTGCACGCCCAGCAGCAGCGCACACCGCCCCCTTCCCATCCAGCGCAAGCCCCGCTCGACGGGACGCTCACGTCCGCCGCGCTGCTCGAAATCGATCGACAGCGGGCCGAGGCGAACAGCAGCAATGGGTCCGCGATCTCGGTGAAGGGTGCGAGCAGCAGCCCCAACGTCAGCACTTTTTGACAGCATTTATAAGCGCGCCTCACCTTCTCGTAACCCGAAAGCCTACTATCTACCACTACTGCTACTACTTCGAAACACACAACCATCACAACAGACACTAACACAAACGCACACCATTCAACGGCTCGTCCGATTTTTGTGTAGCAAAGAGGAAACATCAATAAAACAAACAAGTACAACGAATCGAAACGAATCGATCATTATTTAGGGGATGTAAAACAAAACAAAAAAACCAAAGAGGGCGAAATCGTAACCAGTGAGGACAGTGTCTCTGGCTCTGTAGATTTGAATTTGAAATAAAAAAAGGATCGCTTTCCTCCGGCTATATGCACCGTTGTGGTGTGGTTTTTTTTCTTTCCCTCACAGGGCTTTTGTTTAAACTATGCGAGATTATTGGTGAATAAAGCATACAAGGAAAGGGACTGTTTTTTGTACATACTGCAGCATAATATCGTTATGTCAAACAAACACACATACACTCAAGCATTCATTTTTCTTCCTGTTTTTTTTATGTGCAATCTCTGAAAATCTGAAATGAGCCTAAACTCTTAAATGAAATTGCGAAAAGGGGGAAGGAAAAAGTAAAGTATCATAATATAACAGTATAAGTATATCGATTTAGGTGATACAGTAAATACGTAACTAAGTGCGTGGTCCGGGAACGAAGATAGAAAGAAGCAGAAGAACAACGTTCTGGGCTAAATAATAACTTATAAGCGGAATGAAAACAGTAGCAGTATAGGAAAGGACAGTGACAAAAGTTGGAAGGAAAATAAGAAAAAAAACACACACACACACAAATTCATCATTCATCCGATCGTGTCCTATCCGATCGATTGAGATCGCATTGTATATAAAGAATAAGAAAAAATGTGAAAACATGAATTAATTTATTTCAAAAACCTAAAACTGTTGTCAGGTGAACGAGAACTGAAGGAAGAAAAACAATTTAAAGGACACGAAAAGGCAGTAAAAAATGACAAAACATTAGATAAGCACAATCAGCCAACCATTTCAAACAATCCACAAAAGGCAACATACAAACAAACTATACCCCACAAACAACTTGTAATACATAGATAGGAACACTCTGTGCAAGCAGTATGATGGGCTCTAAGTTCTAATGATGGTTTTATGAGTTCAGTTCAATTGTTACAAGCAATTCATTTACTTGTGCGCTCCGCTCTACTGTCGATTGTAGCAAACTACACAACAACACAAAACCGATTTATTCAACAAACAGAAAACTATGTATAATTAAACATGCACACACACACACACACAGCTAGAAGCCTACAATCGCTAGAAAACGTCTGTGTGTGTGCTGAAAGTTGGAGCTGGAGTTGAAAACCGAAACGAACAAACACGAATTAAATGCATTGCAAATAAACAAGTGTATCATGTGAACATTTAAAAGCACGGTGCATCGTTTAATGCCTTTGTTTGATGACAGAAAGAAATTATTATTGAGAAATATGGTTCTATTTTGATGTATGAAACAGTTACATTTAATTTACATTTCTTTTAAACACGTTTTATGAACGGTGTATTGATGTTTAAACCGTTTCAGAGAGTTCAAATCCCGCGCATGTGCTGCCATCTAGCGGTGAGTAGTGCAACCTCACCTTCTCACCAAATTTGACGCCCCTTGCTCACCAAGCAGCTGTCAAACTTGACACACACACTCGCGTACGATTGATGTGTGTGTGTGTGTTTGTTTATTTTCTGCTTCACAACACAACTTTTTTCCACCCAGCAGGAGTTGGGCCACTGCTGCTTATCGTGTTTTTCCGTGATAAATTATCAAATTTTAATTAAAATTCTGCAAAAGTGATAGGGCCAGTGGTGGTGAGTTCATGCGTGTGTGTAAGCTTACCTTCTTTTTATCGAGTTTATCGTGTGTGAATCAGTTTCAGCACAACATTCCAGCTCCAGCTCCATCTTTTATCTCATCCAGCTGTTTATCTTCCATTCCTGAACAAGACGAGAGAAAAAAAGACCGTTCGACCGTACACTTTGCACTAAAAACGTTCAATGTGAAAGCATGTCCTCGTCCCCATCCAGCCTGGAGGACGGCGTCCGATTGCTCGGCACGGTGGAACGATGTGACTGCTCCCGGAAGGTGGTTGCGGTCGGCACAGGGTCGGGGGGCACGGGGACGGCCGGTTCGAGCAAGATGATCGAGATGCAGCCGGCGGAGCTGTCGGAGACGGAGGACAACTCGTACATGTACTTCCGGCAGGAGGGTCTGTTTGCCAACAGCTTCCCAAAGATGAAGGAAATCCGCCGCATGGGGAAGCTGTGCGATGTGACGCTGAAGGTTCGTTCGTTTTCCCCTACTGGAGCGGGGCATTCCATTTGCTAAATAACATTGTTTTCCCCCCTCATTTGGCAGGTTGATTCACACTCCTTTTCGGCACACCGGATCGTGCTGGCCGCAACCATCCCGTACTTTTACGCCATGTTCACCCACAACATGGCGGAGAGCAGAATCAAGGAAATCACCATGAAGGAGATCGAACCAATGTAAGGGAAGCGGCACCAAGGCAACGACCGTTTGATGTTAATTATGTTCCTTTTTGTGCAGGGCACTGGAAAGTTTGATAAACTTTGCGTACAGTGGTCTAGTCAAAATCGATACCCAAAACGTGCAGAGCCTGATGGTCGGGGCGTCCTTCCTGCAGCTGAACGAGGTGCGCGATGCCTGCGCCAAGTTTCTCAAGCGCAAGTAAGTCCCTATGCGTTCATTTTATTGGGATAAAGTCACACAATTCCATCTTCTTCCCCTAGATTCCATCCGCAGAACGTGCTCGGCATTCGGCAGTTTGCCGACACGCTCGGCTGCTCGAAGCTGATCGTGTCCGCCGACCGGTACATCCACCAGCACTTCTCAAAAGTGGCCGCTGGGGATGAGTTTGTGGCGCTCAGCTACAGCGAGCTGATCGATGTGATCGGCCGCGACGAGCTGAACGTCAAGAGCGAAGAGTGCATTTTCGAGGCGTGCATGCGCTGGGTAAAGCACGAGCAGGAAACCCGCTCCGAGTATTTGCCGCTCATACTGGCCAACATACGGCTGCCGCTGCTGTCGCCCCAGTTCCTCGCGGACAGTGTGGCGACGGAGGAGCTGATCAAGACGTCCCACAAGTGTCGCGATCTGCTGGACGAAGCGCGCGACTTTCATCTGATGCCGGAGCGCCGTGCGCTCGTATCGACCACGCGCACCCGGCCGCGCTGTTTCGACTTTGTCGTGGGCCTCATCTTTGCCGTTGGCGGGCTGACGAAGAACGGGGAGTCGGTCAGCACGGTGGAGATTTACAATCCGGCCACGAAGGAGTGGAGCATGGGCGAGGCGATGACGATGCTGCGGTCGCGCGTTGGCGTTGCCGTTACGAACGGGAAGCTGTACGCGTTCGGTGGGTTCAACGGTACGGAGCGGCTGTCGACGGTGGAGATTTACGATCCGCGCAAGCACCGCTGGTCCCAGGGGACGGCAATGCGCTGCAAGCGCAGCGCGGTTGGGGTGGCCGCGCTGGAGGATTACGTGTACGTGTGCGGCGGGTACGACGGTGTGACGAGCCTCAGCACGGTTGAGCGGTACTGCCCGAAGACGGATGGGTGGAGTACGGTGGCACCGATGATGAAGTACCGGTCGGCGGGTGGTGTGGCCGCCCTGGGGGGGTACGTGTATGCGCTCGGTGGGCACGATGGGTTGTCGATCTTCGACACGGTCGAGCGGTACGACCCGTTCAGTGACACCTGGACGAAGGTGGTTTCGATGCTGAACCGTCGCTGCCGGCTCGGGGTGGCCACACTCGGCAATAAGCTGTACGCTTGCGGCGGGTACGATGGTAACTCGTTCCTGCGGTCGGTGGAAGTGTACGATCCGGTCAAGAACAGCTGGTCACTGATCGCACCGATGAACGTGAAGCGAAGTCGGGTGGCACTGGCCGCGAACATGGGCAAACTGTGGGCGATCGGTGGGTACGATGGGGAATCGAACCTGTCCACGGTGGAGGTGTACGATCCGAAGACGAACACGTGGACGTTTGTCGCACCGATGAAGCACCATGGCGGTGGGGTCGGTTGTGGCGTCATACCGACACCGTTTCAGGATTAAAGATTAAATCCTTCTTCACACTTCAGCTAAATCCTTGTTTCTACAAGGGAAAGGTCCCAAGCTACCTCTTTCATCTACCCATCCCGCTGCCTCCCAATCCCAGGCCCCAAGATTTCATCACGCGGGTTAAATTGAAATTAGGATCTCGTTATTCGTAAAATTGTTCATCGTAGGCAAATCCACAGTACGGGGAGAGGGGGTGGGAAATAGGCACAATGTCTAGCTTAAAATACTAATAATAATAATAATAATACTGTACAATATATACAGTCTAAATACAGCGCGTTTCGTTCGGTGGCGCATGCCGCATCACACGGTAGAAGACGATCGAAGATGATCATATTAATGCATCAATACAATAACTATTAACTGCAAGCAAAATAGCTCAAGCTCGTCACCAAGATATATATATGTTAGCCAAATGCACACACACACACACACACACACACACACACACACACACACACACACACAAGAAGCCCTTCTTGTTGCAAACTACCTTCACTTTCTATTGCACTTCCATCGCTCTCTTAATTGTTAACTAATCGCAATGCTCGTTTGTTGTTTGCTGGACCAGCTCTTCCGCAGATCAGGGATTACGCGATCACGGATTTAAATTGTATTATCACCCCGCTGCGTGTGTGTGAATGTGTAAAATGTCTATCCGTGTAATTGTTCGTTTTAATTGAATGAAAAGCAAATAAATAGATTGCATCCAAGTCAATGTGTTGTGGTTTATTTTTGCTCCAGTTTTGGGGGCTACAACTATCTAAACAACATATCACACTACGTTTTCATTCAAATCTCGTCTCTAAATTTCGTTATCCTGTACTTTGTTTGAGCTAGAAACTAAAATTAAAACAAAAACTTACCATTTACATTTTAAAACACAAAAAAGGAGAAAATCATACAACACATTCCAGGAAGTTTGGTTTAAGTTAATTGCAAAAATGCTGCTTTTTTATTATTAGTATTATAGTAAAGTGTAGCTGCCTCTACGCTCAGAGGGGGGGGGGGCTAGTAGTAGTTACCTGTGTGTTTATATAGCACAAGGGCACAAAACGAGGGAAAACTAAACAATTCGTAAACGACGGCTATACCGTAACACAGTCGCGCCAAAAGGAACGTAATGCTACGCACGTAAAGCAAAAACAAAATGAAAAAATGGGACAATTTGCAACCCACAACACAACAACAGAAACTATAATACAGAAAATAACGGAAGAAGGAAACCAAGAAGCCAATCTTTTTGAGTCTGATCTGCCACGGTGGCAAGGACTCTCTCACACTGTGTACTGGATGTTCCAGAGACGACACGGCGGCGGCGCTTGTGTTATCACAATTACAATTGTTTTCGCTTCAAATCACTTGGGACAGAGGGGGGAAAGATAAGTATAATGCTTGGTGTAGAGTAGCCGATGGAAGGAAGGAAGATGTAACGCTCTCTCTCTCTCTCTCTCTTTCTTTAACGGGGACGCACATCTATCAACTTTTCACCTTCCGCTCGATGATGATCTCATCGCCGGAGCGTATGTTGTAGCTGTACAGCACCTTGTGCGGGTACTTCATCTCCTCCAGCCCCTGCAGATCGCGAAAGTCCTGATCGACGTAGTACAGCCGCATCCGGGCGGCCGGCACATCGAACAGCCGCTCCAGCCGGGACTTCAAATCGCTTACCGTGCTTTAAAAAAAGAAAGGGGAAAAGGCCATTGAGTTAAAAGACAATGTCTAAAAGGGCATTTTTCAAACCCTTACCGGTTCACATCCACCGTACGCTCGATCGCCTTATCCTCGAAGGTGAAGCGCACCTTTACCTTCCGCTCGGGGCGGAGGTCGATGTTGACGAGCGGATCGAGCTGTCCGTGCACCCCGATCAGCTCGTAGTACCGGCGGGGCCGCTCCGCGTCCGGCTTGTCCAGATAGTGGCGGATGAAGGACCGCTCCGCGTCCTCCCGCTCGACCGCACCGATCGTGTCGCCTCCGTTCAGAATACTGATGTTGGGCAGGCGCGCTATCAGCAGCTGGCGCCGCTCGTGCTCGGTCGTCGAGTCGGTCCGGGCCCACAGCGGCCAGTACTGGAAAAGGAACGGAACGGGAAGCGTGAGTCAAGCACGAAGCATATCGATTTGTTTGCGCTCACCTGTAGCCGAACGTTGCACAGGGACGGAAACTCTGCCAACCGGTCGATGTCTTCCCAGGAGTCGATTTTAGCATTGCTCAGGTTTAGCAGTTTCAGATTCCTGCAAGTAAAAGATACGGTTTATTTTTAGCTGACGCCAAAGGGCACAAACAAGCACACAACGCTTCTAACTTACTGAAAGTATTTATGACTTTCTTCCTCACTTTCGTTGCCTTGAGGGTCGGTGGGTTTGAGCGATCTTTAGAGGGAGTAGAAGAAAAAAGACAGAAATCATTAATTAGTTTTTAGGGCATTTTAGTAATGAAAGACAAAAAAGACTTCTTTAAAATGAGCGTTTGTGGTGTCCGAATTATTAGACAAATTCTCGTTAAAATATTACAACAATGTTTATTATCAAAAATGCACCTTCATCGCCCATTAACAAGCGATCAAGGAAAGTGATCGTAAACTGGGAGGATGGACCCCGCCTAATCGTCCGTCTCTCGAAACCAATTTAGTGCGTCCGTTAGGCCACCGTTCTCAATGTCAAACAGCTAAACAACCGTACCACGCCAGACAAGCGTATCGAAAGGGTGGAGGGAGTGTTACAATGAATTGCACACCCCGCGGCGCGCTTGGCGCTTTATCACGCAACACACATGCACACCACACTCACTCTCCCCTTCAATGACCCCCTTTTTGTGTTTTGCTGTGTTTCATCAAATCCAAATGGTAGCAGCATTTATTTATTCCGCTTCAGATGATTCATTTTCGCTTAAAAAAAGGGCAGCTTCAAGGGGGGTGGGACGATCGGAGCCAATCTGGCCAATTTTTATCACTCACGTTATGACCGGCAAATGACAAGCTAAACTGACCGTGACCGAGAGGGGTGTCAGGCGGGGGTAAAATGGAGCAAACGCGAATGTGTTGCTCACGGAATGAATTGTAAAGTTTAAATTTATCGCAAGCTTACATCAGGTTTGATATTGTTCTCGAAAAATAAAAAGGCTAATTTATGAAGTTTACTTTCATCAACCCATTCTCCAGCAAAAGGCAATGGATGGAAGTAATAAAAAAGAAATTTTGTTCTCACGACATCCATCAGCAAACATATGCTTTGTGCTTCCGGCCTTATTATACTTAGACCCTATAAACACAAAAGCGGATAAGCCGAGCGCGCTTTGTGTGTGTGTGTGTTTTGTCACGTTGTTCTAATGTGCTGGGCTGGGCTGGGCGGTGTTAGCGTATGGCAAACACGTGGAATAGAGCATTTCGCATTGGATCCAATAGGACTTTCCATGCTCTTTGTCGTATAAGAGTTACTTGCACTGTTTTCTTTGGTGTCAGATTTCAATAGTGAGTGCCTTATTGACTAATTACGAGATGTTTCTGCAATAGCACAAGCTGTCACAATTATATGACAACTGTTGCTAAAGTATCTCACGAATGTTCAATAAGGCTTTCAATCAGCCGTACCGGCGAACTCGTTCGACGAGAAACATTCGTCGCTCATGAGTGGACAGGGTTGTAACACTAGATTGGGCAGTACAAAGTCTATACGGTTTTCTAATTTTTGATCTAGAGGGCTATGAAATGAGTGAAAATGAGCGTCGCGGCGAACGTTCCCAGGAACGAACGAGTTCGCCGGTATGGCTGAATATTAAAAACTGTTCCAAAAAAAAGGAAAAGAAATATTTCTCATCATTTTCCAGTACTCTTTTCCAATGGTCACATTTCTACGCTGATTCTACGCGAATCTAACCAAAACCTTCATTGACACAAATGTTAGCGGAATCAGTTCCTGGGTTGAAGAATACAATCGGCCGTATCGGGGAGCTCGTTCGTTCCCGGGAACGTTCGCCGCGACGCTCATTTTCACTCATTTCATAGCCCTCTAGATAAAAAATTAGAAAACCGTATAGATTTTGTACTGGCCAACCTAGTGGTAAAACTCTGTCCACTCATTAGCGACGAATGTTTCTCGTCGAACGAGTTCGCCGGTACGGCAGATAATTTCTCATCTTTCGGATCATTCCCATGCTTTTCTGGATATGATTGAGCAGGAACTTTAACGAGCATCGCCTCTTTTGAGCGTAGCGTGGCGTCCTAGAGCATTCTTCGTCTTCTCCGCCAAAGTACGATGGTTTTTAGTAGACGTTTGCACTATATTCAGCCGTACCGGCGAACTCGTTGGACGAGAAACATTCGTCGCTCGTGAGTGGACAGGGTTGTCCCAGGAACGAACGAGTTCGCCGGTATGGCTGAATAAAGCAGAACTCCGCACAAAATCCAACATTTTTTTAAATAAAAACTGCCAATTTTTCCTACAAGAACATCGTTGTATCCACCATAGGGAAAAAACAGATAGTGGAAAAAGAAAGCTTGACGTCAAAACGCTACGAAATTATTGGTATTCCCAATAAGTAGTTAAACTATTTAGACAATATTCCCGCTTGGCAAAGAGTAACTCATTTTGATTCCTCTCGCTACCCCTGGCCCTAGTTTCGAAGGAATCATGCGACACACTCGCACTCCACTACCTCATCCCATGGAAAAACGCTCCCACCATCGAGGTGTTGACCAAAATTTCGCTGTGTGCATGAGACACACACTCGCACTCCTCCCGCCCTCCACAGCTGAACGCACCCACCGTTGCGAAGTTGCGAGAATTTTTGCTCTGAGCGTGAGACCCTGAAGCGCAAGAGATGACACTATGTGTAAAGACGATCATAATTCGATATGGTCAAAATGCGTCGATTATCGTTTCATTTATCTGGTAATGATGTTTTCACTTCATCAAAATTTTAAACATTAACAACTAGGCTGATAACAATAGCTGAAATGTAAATCAGAATAAAATCAATTCAATTGAAGTAAAATAAATTCCATTATACTTTATTTTGACCATATGATCAACACTTGTACATAGTGCCATTTACTTTGTGTTCTTCACTCTCGCGTTGTGTTTTGATCGTTCGAAACTCATTGCCAGAACGAATGCAAATTTCATTTGGGAAGGATCGGTGCCGGAAGATGCAGTGAAAATTATAAAATGTTTATAGAAAAGTGGTTAAGTAAATCGTGAAAGATGTCAACGCAGGCGTAAATGCAGTATGTTTTGTTACTTGATCTACGGGTAAGTGTATGCATAAAAGAAGAATCTTCCAAATGATGTTTGTGTTCTAATAATCGTACTGCTTTTAATGTTTGTTTATTCTTGTATTATTTTCCATCACACCTAGCTATTTCATTGCCCAAGCACCTGATAACCGATCAAAGAAGGTGAATTAGACTTACAGAGTCGCCATTTAACTTAAATATATTCGTGATCGGTAAGTTTTAAATAGTCCTAGTTTTGTTCACCATTCTAATGCTCGATTAATCTTTCATTCCTCAGGCAAACGCATCAAACACCAAGTGTTTCTCTTCCAACAGCACGCGCCATCGGTGGAGCAAGCAGCCAACGATTTGATCGCCAGTACGCGCCATCAAGAATTGATATTTTGCCAAACAGTACTGTGAATAAAAACTGCACACTTACTGTCGGAATTTCATGGAATTTTTTGATCGGTCTACGCTCACAGGAATGATGGGTCCGTTGAGGAGAAGGAAAGAAAGGGTGGGAGCGAGGATTAACCAAAAACGCGGCATTGAGAATGAGGGGAGGTGCGCTCAGCGCTCACGCTGGGACACTCACGATGCTTGAAATAAAATGTTAACAAGCATCGATTTCAAGCATGCATGTCGCGCGACATTTTGCCAAGCGGGTTACGTACAATTACGCTTCTTTTGAGTTGGCGAATGGTCTTCATACAAAACAGACACTTCTTCCGTATTGCAAAACACACAAAGAAAGGCCGACACCTTCGTGCACTTTTCCATGGCCCCTTATCAGTCGGCCAGCTGTTGAGCATTTGCTGTTACCCTACCACGGCTGTTATCTACAAACGTAATCTTTTCCATCATAGACACACGCGAAAAAACAAACTAAAACGATTCCGCAACTCATTGCTCTACGTACCTCAGCGGACAGTCGGCTAGCACCAGCGCCTCGAGCTGTGGGAAGACTCGCCCAATGCGACAAATTTCGCCCCACTCGGAGATGTAGTTGCCGGTCAGGTGCAGCTTCCGGACGCCACCGTGCGGATCGGTCTGTAATGGCGGCGGTTCTTCCGCGTCGGTTTGCTGCTGCTGCGACTCCGTGGAAGACGTAGAACAGGAGCAGCTGGCGTAAGGGGTTTCCTCCTCCACCTCCTTCTGCTCTTTCGTTTGACTAGTGGCAGACCCATCGTGGGTGTTGTTATTTCTAGATGCATCTGTTGCTGTGCCCTGGCTGCTGCCTTCATCAGTGCTGCCCCGCTCACTGTTGGCGCTGTTAGATCGTTCGGTTGGGTTGACCGTGTCGATCAGCACATGCGTATACTCGTTCAGGCTAAGATGCAGCTCCTCGAGGGCGGGCAGCAAGCGCAACAGCTTCTCCACGCTGCACCATTCCAGCTTGGTGTTGTTCAGCACCAGATTGCGCAGATGATCCATCTTCGTGACGGGGGGCTTCTGGATCGGCCCGGTCAGATGGTTGAGGCTGAGGTTCACAAACTCGACCCGCGGCATGTGTGACAGAATGACAAATACCTACCGGCAGACAAACAATAAATAATAGCAATATGGTGCAATAAATTCGCTACAATCTCACAGCCGCCAACCTACCTCATTCCAGTTGTTGAGCTTGTTCTGTGCCAGGTCGAGTTCCTTCACGATGCGACACTTTTTCTTCAAATCTTCCGGCTCGCCGGCCCGATCGATATTGCAATCGTTCAGTATAAGTAGCTGTGGTGTGCTGTGGTAGGAAAGGAACGAGAAGACAAGGGTAAATATTCTCACCATCATCATCATCATCATCAGCAACATCATTGGCAGGGGGAGTAAACAAAGAAAACATTGTACAATCCCAGAGCTTCACAGTGTGCAAAAAAAGGTTTGGGGGAGGAGAGTTTACACACCCACCCGAAGATAAATTTGTAGAACCAACAGTGAAGCAGGGGGCAAAGTAAGGATTATGACTCGTTTGACCACCCGTTTGGAGCTCTAAAAGGAGTGTGTGTGTGGTTAATGAGAGTTTGCGAGATGATTATCATCACGATGAGCGAGCGAGAAGGTCAAGACGCAATTGGAGACGCCAGAATGACTAAAGAGTTTTGCAATGAGTGTAAGTAGTGGTGCAGAAATACTTATTATTGCGTTTTTTGAAGATATAATTTCTTGTTTGTGTTCGAACTGAAGTCATCATGGGAAGAATTGTGAAGTGGTGTGATGCTACATTGGTTTATTTCACTTTGATGGACTCCTATTTTGAGTTCAGATTGCGGGAGATATGATCCTATATAATTCTTAATTATTTATATGAAGTTTTGTGTGTGCTTAAGGCAAGATCATCTTAAAACAGCACTAAGAGAGGTTGAGTGGAAGTGAATAAGACCGACGAAAAATTGTGGAATTATGAGCTTTATGGTTCAAACTATCGTTAAATGAATCCTCCAATCATGCAAAATTAATTATACTAAAGGCAATTGAATTCCCCAAGGGAAAGCATATTGTATCTTATCAAAAGAATCTCCCTTCACTTTGACCCTTTTTACTATTATCCGGCAATTTGACGTACATGGCCGTGGGAAGCTGGAGAGACAATGATACAGTATAGTAAAGGTGTTTAAATTTGATTGAAATTCATGTAGATCAATTGAAGATCTGCGTATGATCAATCGTTTGATGCCATAATACCACAAATTTCTCAAAACCGGAATGAATTCTTCTTGAAATGACTTAAAACCACAAGAAGGATCATCTGAAAGATCGAAGATATCTGCTTTCTGGTGTTATCTTTGTCAGGAGAGATATCTCCAAGTGAGTTCTTAGTAGAATCAGTACAAATAATGGTGCATTCTCGATCAACAAGTAAAGACATCGTCTTGGAGGGTTAAATCTGACTCAGAACAATATCTCTATCAATTTAGTTTGAACATCTTCAATCAATATTGTAATAATAATTGCCCACAAACTTGACTTTTTTTTTAACTATTTCTACAAGAAGTGACGCCTGACCAGGCACTAACCGTTGGCGGAACTTAACGTTTCCGTTTGCATTTCCGCCTCCGCTTCGTCGACCATTGAACTTCCCGTAACCCGATTGGGCTTAATTAATCAACCTCTTCCCTATTTAATCGATCTAAATTCTCGCACCATCAATCCACATGCTTGTTAGCCACAACACAATGACATTGACCATTCCCCTCTCTCGCTCGTTATGCTGTTGTTGCATAGCTGCCTTCCTCCACCTCAGCCCCCCCCCCTCCCTATCACACCATCTCTTACCTTTGTCTCGGGGGCAGCTTCGGAACAAAGATCGACACAAGCACTTCCTCCTCCACGTGTTCTTCCTTCTCGTCCGGCTCCATGCCGTACTTCTCCTCGAGCGCCTCCAGCAAGGTTGGCATTTTGGGGGTTGTTTCTTTTTTTTGTTGAGGGCACTAACAGGAATTGACTCCTACACACACACGCACAAAGAACACTATCTTTTTTCACTATTTTAAAGTTCCACAAATTCAATTGCGTACTTTTCAGCTACCCTTTTTATCTGGTCTGGATGTAAGGGGGTGAGAAAAACAGAGAAGCACGATAAAACGTGACTATCTAGTGGAAACCCACATGCTAGAGATGATTTAATTTTAAATCCAACTGTGCTAAACCTCCTTTTGAGAAGTAGCAATATCGAAGCGAATCACGACCAAAAAACCCCGTTGCAGCACAGCCGACGTAGGGGCGCTTTGTTTACGTTCTTCTTCTTCTACGTCACAGCACCGACGACCACCGACTGGCACCTACACACACCGAACCCGACATTCTTCACGAACTGCGCACGGGCACACCGAGCAAAATACACACACACACACGCCGCGTGCACACGCTGATCTCTCAATTGCTCTCGTTTTATTTCACTTGCGCGTATCGAACCGCGCGCCAATTGCACCCGCGTGCCCGTGTTTGCGCCAATTTGTCCGCAAAACGTGCGGTGTGTGCGGTGTGTATCGCTCTCGCTGCACTTATTTACTATTTAAAACCATTATTATACAATACACCGTTGCATGGTGCAGGGGGAGCAGTGCGGAGGGAGGTTGGAAAAACAGCAGCAGAAAGGAAAAACACACACACACAGACTAATGGGAAACAATAATCATCACTTTCGACGGGTATCGTGTAACCGGGTGTGTAGTGTGTCGATTGGAAGGGATGCTTTTTTGGATCTGCTACTGTAAGCAGCACGGAATGGAGACACACACATACACTCACGAGCAGTCGTTTCACGACACACACGCACACACAGTGAGTCTCACACGCGCGTTTTCGCGGTGGTTCCAAAGCCCCACGAATCAGCTGTTGTTCTTGGTGTTTGTATAGTAACGGCCCAGACGGTTCGTAGGCCAACAAAACGCCAACTATCCCTCCCCACCCCACACTGCCGAACGGGTTGAAAGGGAGCTCGTGGCCTTTTGAGCTGATCGTGCCACCTCTCCCCCCGCCCCTCCCCCCTCCATCATCATTCCTCTCAGTCGCTCGTGTGATGAAATGTTTCGCTGTTTTCAACTTCTTGCGCGCGCGAAGGTGAATCACGTAACAAAGAAACGGCGTACGGCGCAATCATATTGTTGCAACCGACCGACCGACCGACCGACCGATCGACCCCGTCCGTCTCAGACGTTCCAAAAAAAAAGTAACATTGCAATCCATGAAAGCGAGAGGGAAGGTAACCTTCCTTCTGTATTTCTGTGCTGTTTGGGGCACGCTTTTCGCCGTGTTTTAACCTTCTGGAAAATCGATCGCAGCATGCTTAGAATGCGACCTGCGTGTCTTTGTGTGTGTGTGTCTTTTATGGGACAATCTCGTTTGCAAATGGCGATACACAGGGAGCGCTTTTCTTTCCCCTCTGTGTGGTGTGGGGGGTGGTTAGTAATACCTTCTTTTTTTTCTTTTGCTTCAACGCAAAAACAGGTTTCCTTCTGGGGCTCGTGCTGTTCGATTTGTTTTTGCTTTCTGTTTATTACACTCGCAACACGGGTATGCCTGCGTTTGTGTGTGTCACGGGGATTTCGTCACTTGCGGGGTGTATGAATTTTCCACCAAAAAGGCCCGTTTCACGCACAATCCGTTGTGGATTTGACGGTTAATTTTGAATGGCAACCTTATGTGTGTATGTGTGTGTCTCCCTCCGCGCTGGGCAAATAACGATCGCGTGCCTGGCCAGATCGAGGACACACTAATTACACACGCACGCACGTACACTCACACTCAAATTTAATCGAAACACCAAAATTTTACAGTTTCCGTTTGTTTGGTTTTTGCTTTTTTTTTTTTGCTGACTGCCGAAACACGAAACTAAGACCGAAATGTTGCTCCCTTTTCACATACATTCGATTTCTGCCCTTCTAAACCCATTGCCCGTGTGTGTGTGATTGTGTGTGTGCTCAAAAATAAACAACGAAAGGAGAGTCGCAGTAGCAGCATCTAAGCAACCCAGCCCCGCCGCCGTGTTCAATGTCAACATGTTAATTTTGCGTTTTCCTTCCCAGCAACAGAAACCACCTCCTCCTCCACCTTCTCTTCTTGCTGTTGCCTCACACTCAAGCGCGAGGGGACACTCGACTCGATTCTGGACTTTCTCTTTTGGCACATTACAGACGGTGTGTGGTGGTTTGCGCTTCTGGTACGGACCACTTCCGGAAGAAAGGTAATTTAATTGACACTACTCTTTATTGTTTTGTGTTCCTGCCTACCCCGAACCCTTCCCACACCAAGCTACCGTACAAGAGGAAGGTTGGTGTGATTGTTGTTTGTTGTTGTTAACTCTACGCGCAAGCACGACACGACACGCGCGAGACTTTAACGCGAAATGCTCTGCGAGCGCCGCGCTGCACACTGTCTGGGGGGCGACTCGAGTCTGGCAGCAGCTGGTTCTCTTTCTCTCTCACTCTAGACTGACAAGTACGAATCGCGGGAGGGGATGGAAAAAACACAACCCCCACAACAACCCTTAGGACAGTGCCGTTCGGTGGCGATGGTTTGCTTTTTTTGTACATAAAAAAACCCACAACGTACTAGAATGGAGGATGCAAATGGTTTTGTGAGATGCCAAGGAACGCGCTTTTTCTTGTGAACTCCGAATGCCGATGCGCAATAGTTCCCTTCCTCCCTGCTGACCAGCACGAATCGACAGTGACATAATTTGTATGTGTGCGAACTATTACCCTTTTTGTTAAAAATAGCAAAACCCTTTGCACTATTTTTAAAAATACAAACCCTGCACCACTGCACTAGACCTTGTGACCTACTTTCCGGAGCACGAGACGGGAAGGGCTATTTTTTACGCATTTCTTTGCGTGCGTTTTTTTTTCTTTCTTTTCTCTCAAACGCACAAATCCGGATCGCCAAACGGCCCAGAAGGAAAACTGTCCGTGTGCGCTCGTCTTGCTTTGTTTACATTTGTCTAGGTAAAGGTAAAGGTGTTTATAGAGAAGGAAAACACCTTTTCGGGTCTACACACCTTGAATCAAAACAACAGAAATTCTGACTCAGTTTAACGGGTTTACAGCGCCCGGTTCAAAACTGCGCCGCTTGACCGTGTTGTATTTGTGGTTATGTTGTTATTATTATTACCCCCGTCTGATGCAGCCAACAAGCAGTGTGTGTTTTGCTGCCGCGAGAGAAGTTAGTTGCAGTTTAAATCCCAACCCGATCGTGTGCGTGTGTGCATGAAAAGATTGCCAAAAGGCCAAATCGAGTTCCCCAATAGAAAGCAAATCGGAAAAACGCTTTCCTCCTGAACAAACCGGCTCCTTATTGCGGTGCTGTTGTGGTGGATCGTCTGATAAGGAGGGAGGCGGAAAGGCGACGTAGCATTCTCGGAGGCATCTTAGGCCTCGTTTCTTAATTCTTCGCTATCAGCTGTTGCCGATCGCAACGCCACCATGCAGCATACAATGCTGGCACTTTTCGCCCTTGCTGCGTTACTCATCCCCACGACGTACGGTGGACCGGAGGAGAACGAAGGCGTCAAGTATGCGGATCGCTGCGAGGCGTGCAAAATACTCGCCACCGAACTACAGGCCCGGCTCAGCGAAACGGGCCGTTCGCACGACGTCATCGAGCTCGGGTAGGTCGATCAGTTTTCGGGTTTCTTCTACCCCCCACACGCTTTTCGATGTTAATGTTACCCTTTGTATGCTTTTTGCTTGTTTGCTTTTGCCTGCCTCACAGCTACTCGGTGGACGATGTGAAGCCCAAGAAGCGCACCGAGTACCGGCGAAGCGAGCTGCGACTGCTCGAAACGCTCGAAAACGTGTGCGAGCGCATCCTTGAGTACAACATCCACAAGGAGCGTAAGGACAGCACCCGGTTTGCCAAGGGCATGTCGCAAACGTTCCAAACGCTGCACGGGCTGGTCGACAAGGGCGTCAAGGTGGATCTGGGCATCCCGTACGAGCTGTGGGACAAACCGTCCGCCGAAATAACGCAGATGAAGACGCAGTGCGAAACGCTGATCGAGCGGTACGAGGACGTGATCGAGAAGTGGTACTTCGAGAAGCAGGAGCAGAAACCGCTGATCGAGTACCTGTGCGAGGACAATGTGCTCAAGAACGGCAACCACCAGTGCCTGTACGAGCAGCTGGAGGAAAAGAAGCAGCAGGATGCCAAAGAGGAGCTGTGAGGAAAGCGGAAAGCTAAATAAGAAGCGACGGAAATTATTATAGAATATTACATTAAGCTAAATAATGGCGGCCACTGCCACGTGTTCGAATTGTGAACAAAATCTCCGAACAACGGTGTGAATAAAGTGTAACAAAGGAGGGTCGAATTAAAATCGCATTTGGGCTTTGGTTTGGGTGTCGTTCAAAACACAATTATGTATTCTTTTGTCACACAATTGTTATTTTGATTGCTTCAAATGTGCTTATTACTGAACTTTTATTAAGCTGTTCACTATCTTAGTAAGTAGTGATCTCTATTTTGTGTAAAACTGCATAAAAAAGGATATTTTTTATAATTTTCCTCTTGCGCCCCATCAACGGCCAATTCAAATCTCGCAGCTGAACGAAAGCGACAAGCGCTGCGACGAACGAACTGAACGAAGCAAACGTCAACCCGAAGCCCGTCCGCCATCTTTGCACTTTGCGAGAGAGAGAGAGAGCAGCAAGAATAAAGGGAAAGAATCTATTAATCTTGTCATAAACAAGTTTGGCCATAAACAAATAGGAGAAAAAAACGGCACCACAAGGCAAAAGGTGCGCAGCGGTGGTGGCGTTTGCGTTTGTGTGTGTTCTCAACTCCGGAGCTGGTGCCACACAGCTTTTTTTGCGCTCGGCCGTACATGCATGAAATTCGGTTAATTCGGTGCCTTCGGTACGGTGGAAAGCGTGCAGGAACGCTCACGGCATCGCGCACGGGTGCGGAACGGTGTGGAAATTGTCAGTGAAAAACGCCTCCGAACCAGTCCGAAATACGACCCGTGTCTCTGTCGACCAGTGCTGCCCAGTGAAGCGGAAGAAGAAGAAGAAGAAGAAGAAGGTGGTGGTAGTGTGGGAGGCTACAGCACACAAGCCATTCCGTACAAGCAGCGGGGCAGGCAAGATGGCGGCCGCCTACTAAGAAAGAAGACACACACAGAAGCACCGAAAATTCCGACCCCGAAAGTTGTGAACGAATAATCTCCGTGTGCCCCGTGTGTTCTTTCTTCTATAAGAAGTGTTTTTGTTGGAAAAAGGGAAAAAGGAGAAGAAAGGGGTTATTTTGGAATAAAAAAAATTGTGCTATGTGAAAAGTGTATTTTATTATTTTTCGCTTTCGTGCGTGCGTGTGTGTGTGTGTTGTTTTCTTCTCGCCAAACGGTGTACCAAGGGGGGAGGCCATTGTTTTTCACAACGTGCCATCGGTGGCCCCACAGGAAAGTGGCAATTAGTGATTGTGAGTGGTGCTGGTGTGGTGCTTCATTCTGAAAACGGTGCGGTGGTGGAAAAAAAACCCCGGAGGGTGGCCAATTTAAAGCAAATCATAAAAAGGGGTTCTCCTTAGTCCCCGCGGCGAGGACGACCCCCGCGCGCCCGTGTGTTTTTGTGTGGGGGAGGGAGAGTGTGCGTGCGCGTGTGTCTGTGAAGATGGGACTGTGCGAATCGTAATGGATGCAACGAGCGGCGGAGCGTATTGGGTAATTAACGCAACAACACAACAGCAGCAGCAGCAACAACAACAACAACGACGTCGTCGACGCAACCACTCAACGCCGCCAACGGGAGGGAGGGCAGCAGCAGCCGCCGCCGCCGCCGCAGCCGCAGCGACAACGCAACAACGACGGGGGAGACGACGGCGGTGCAGGACTAGGACGGGCAGCAGGGACTCCCCGCCGAACGACGTGCCAGGACGAGCACGAGCACGAGCACGAAGCCGCCGCCGACAACGACGACGAGGGGGCGACGACAATTGCAGCGCTTCTGCTGCTGGTGCATTCAGCGGATAGAGTGTGGGAAGGGGGCCACACGCAGGGAGCCAGGAACAGAAACAGGAGAACGGTAGGCAAGAAAGAAACCCCCCGTCCCCGTCCCTCCCCTTCGCTGTACTCCCCCAAACAACCCGCGCGACTGCACACGAGACATACTGCACGCGCGGGTGCATACACACATACACACTGGGAAGGAAGGAAGGAAGAAAGGAGGCATGCGTGTGTGTGTGTGCATTCCAAATATCGAACAAAAAACGAAAAAGCAGCCCTCTTCGCGCAAAAGAAAGGGGGCGCGAGTGCGCTTCTCATAAGCACCCAATCATTCGTGGGCTCCCCCACTCCCTCCCCCACCCTTTTGCTCCCACCCGAACCCCCTTTTTGCTGGAGTTCTTTCTTCCTTTCCTTTCAGTTCAGTTTCTTTCTTCTTGTTTTTGTCAAGGGGTTGCACAAAGCACTCTTACCCCCCCCAGTGTGCTCTCTTCCTCTCCCCCTCTCTCGCTTTATCTCACCCGTTGCACGTTTCATTCTCTCCTCTCTCTCTCTCTTTCGCTCCCGTTTCCCATCACATACACATTCGTTCTCCCCCTAGTTTTTTCGCTTTATGCTTATGCTTACGCTTTCCATCTCCCACACCGTCGCTTCCCGTTCCCCGTTTCTTCCCCCCTCCCGATCATTGGATCAGTGTTCTTACACATGCTTGACAAAAACTCAGCCCCTCTCTCCCCCCACCCTCTCCCCCATCAGGTTTGGCTAATGTTCTGTGTGTGTTTCGATTTTCCGCACGCGCGCGCGTGTGCATAATTTCGCGTATGTGCGCTTGCGTCCCTTCATCCATCCATCCACACACACACTCACACACACTCCACGATATCCTTTTGCGAATGGAATTTTTGTGTGTAAATTTCGTTCGCTTCTAACTTCCTTTTCCACCCCCCCCCCTACCCTTCCCATGCTCTTCTTCTGTTTTGGATTTTCTCACCCTTGCTTCATATTTTTTTTCTTTCTTTTCTGTGTTCTGTGCTCTCTTTATTACCTTTTTACCACAGAGTCCCCGTTGAGATATTACACACGCAGAGCGAAAACATAGCAACGACGACGACGACGAGGGCAGAAAACAGAAAGGAAAAGATTCTGCAAACGGGCTTCTCGTCTGGAGTGCCCGTGTGAGCGTGTTTGTGTGAGCGCGAAAGAGACAGAGACAGACAGGCAGACAAAGCAGGCACAGCAGCACGCGCAGCGTACACACAAAAACGAGAGCGGTGTTTGTGCCGTCGCCGCCGCCTGCTGCTGCATTCGGTCGATTGCAGTAGTGTGCGAACAGCGGCAACAGTATGAGTATGCAACTGCTAGTGCGCTTGCTATTGCTCCGGTTGGTCGGTGGCATGCTGCCGCTGGATGCTGTGCTGAAGGGGAAACAACAGTCGGCCGGCACCGGCCCGGACCATGGCGGGCATGGCCACGGCAGGGGAGGAGCGCAGCAGCAGCAGCACGCCGGACACGGCGGCCCGCTCGACGATATTATCGCGCGGTACAGCCTGCCAAACGGGACGAGCCGCTTCACCCACCTGACGTACGATCCGACCCGGCGGCTGTTCTATGCCGGCGCCACGAACCGTGTGCTGCAGCTGAACGAAAACCTGACGCTGCTGCGGGAAGCGATTACGGGGCCGAAGCTCGATTCGGCCCAGTGCCATGCGGCCGGCTGCCCGCCCGACGTGCTGGACAGCGTGGAGACGGACAACGTGAACAAGGTGCTGCTGTACAACCGGGACGGCGATACGCTGATCGCGTGCGGCAGCGTGCATCAGGGCGCGTGCGACATCTACTACCTGAGCGGCCGGTTCCCGGAATCGTCGAAGCCGATCGAGGTGGCGCTGGCCGCGAACGATGAGCGGTCCTCGACGTACGCGTTCATTGGGCCGAGCCGGTACCAGTCGTGGAAGCGGGAGGACATCATGTACGTCGGCACGACCTTCACGAACGTGGGCGACTATCGGCACGACGTGCCGGCGATTTCGTCCCGCCGGCTGGACGATCTGACGTACGCCGAGTTTTCCATCCAGCAGTCGAACATCAACATCGACGTGAAGTACCGCGACCACTTTCTGGTGAACTATGTGTACGGGTTCAACAGCACGGAGTATGCGTACTTTGTGCTGGTGCAGAAAAAGTCCCACCTGGCGGACGAGGCGGGCTACGTGACGCGGCTGGCACGGATCTGCGTGAACGATCCGAACTATGATAGCTACACGGAGGTAAGGGCTTTCGAGAGGATCGGGATCGTGCAAATGGGCGCATCTCTATAACCTTACCTTTCGTCTGTTTTGTAGGTAACCATCACTTGCATGGTGAACGGGACGGACTACAACATACTGCGCGATGCCAAGCTGGCCCAGGCCGGCCAGAAGCTCAGCAACGATATGGGCATCAAGCGGGAGGACTATCTGCTGGTGGCGGTGTTTTCCCCGTCGAAGGAAATCACCGACGAGCCGCAGAACCGCTCCGCCATCTGCATGTACAGCCTGAAGGACATCGAGGAGGTGTTTAACGAGAACATTCACTGTACGTTTGCTTTCTTTGTGTGTGTGTTATTTTTGTTGCCAAATTCATAATTCACTTCAATCTCTTTCCCTGCTACACAGCCTGCTTTAACGGCACGATCAAGGATCGCAATCTGGGCTACATTTCGGGCACGATCAACGACGGCAAGTGTCCGGTGGCCGGTTCGCTCGGCAACATCTTCAGCTTCTGCCACGTGGGGCTGAAGATTAGTGGCGTGACGCCGGTGATTGCATCGGCCCGGTTCGCGTTCGGGGAAGGCGTTTCGCTTACCTCGATCGCGGTCACGAGCATTGGGCCGCATACGCTCGCGTTCGTTGGCAGTAACGATGGGTGGATACGGAAGGTGCTGCTGTCCGGGCGGGAGGCCGGTGAGTACGAGCGGATGCTGGTGGATGAGGATGGGTCGGCCATCCTGCCGGACAGCATGTTTGCGCCCACGAACGATCATCTGTACGTGCTGACGGAGCGAAAGGTAAGCTTTTCGGGGTGGAGGGTTTTGTTGTGTAAAGTGAAAAGTGAAAATGAACGTGAACTATTGTTTTTTAAAATGCTAAATCGCAATTATTTATCGAAATATGAAAAACTCCCATTAATGGCTACGTTTTCAAGAGTTAATGTTACATTTAACATATTTTTTCATTACTTTCCGCTTAAGTCCGGACTACAGCTCGAGTGAAATTGGTTGTGAAATTTTGAGGTTTTCTGCTACATTTCATTCAAGGGTTTACCAATCCAATCAACAACTGTCCACTTTTTTATAACAATAGTCGTTTCGATCAACCATTGCTGTCTACCATTTGCACTTGCACACGTCTGATGGTGTAAGCTACTCGGTTCAATTTACGGATTTTTCCAAGTCAGTTTCAAATGTAAACATTGTTATTCATTGCATTAAAAATGTTTTTCAACAGTCAAATGGTTCATTTGTTTCAAAATGAAAATTCAATTTCAACACATGATTTTCAACACATCACAAAGATCTGTCAAACTCAATCCAGCTTGCGACGTGTTGAAAATCATGCTGTAGAAATTAAAAATTATTATGATGGACATGAAATGTCAGATTGATTTGGAACAACATTTTGCATGCGGTGAGTAACAATGTTTACATTGGAAACTGACTTGGAAAAAACCTATATTGGACTGGCAAATCCTGTAACTCTGATTCAGAATATGGTTTATCCTACACCAAAAGCAAGGAAATAAAATCCAACTGTCCAAGAATATAAAACATAATGAAATAATATATTAAATGAATTTCCTTGTGATTCTCCGCTTTGTTCACGGTGCAAATCAAAAATATGCAATTAATGACTCTAAATAGTTGGAGAAAATTTAATTTCCTCTCTGTTGGTGTACGATAAACCATATTCTGACTTACGTTTAATGAAATATAGCGACAACAAATACCAAAATTTCACGTTCCCTTTTAACGCAAGGTCTAAACCGACCTTTACATCTACATTTTACTGTGAAATCATCTTGAAAACTCATTCGCATGGAACTATTGGTTAATTATCGAATATTTTTGTCTATGACTTTGTGTAAATAGTTGTGTAGTTTAGTTGTACAATATTATTAGTTTTATTGTATGAAAAGCGTCATTTGTTTAAAAAATGCAATTCAAAAATTAAAAAATGCTCGTCCACTTTCGCTCGACCACTAACTGAACCTTACCAAATGTTACCTTAAAACTGTACTAACTTCCCTTTGACCTTTTTCTTCACCCACCCCTTTTACAGATCATCAAGATGAAGGTGGAACACTGCGGCACGTTTGGCAACTGCTCCGCCTGTCTGGAGTCGCGCGACCCGTACTGTGGCTGGTGCTCGCTGGAGAAGCGCTGCACGGTGCGGACGGCCTGCCAGAAAGATACGAGCGCCGCCCGCTGGCTGTCGATCGGCACGGGCCAGCAGTGCATTGACTTCGAGATGGTAGCGCCCGACCGCGTCCCCGTCGGCCAGATGTCCGTCGTGCGGCTTGTCATTAAAACGCTGCCCGAGCTGCCCCACAACGCCCAGTACCGGTGCGTGTTCGGCAATGCGACCCCGATCGACGCGAACGTCACGAAGGAGGGTTTAATCTGCTCGACGCCACCGGTAAACGAGCGGCCCGCCCTGCCCGACGGGCAGGATCACGTGCTGGTGCCGCTCAGCGTGCGCAGCTCGGAAACGAACAAAGACTTTGTGTCGCGCAGCTTCGCCTTTTACGACTGTACGCGCCACGACACCTGCCGGAAGTGTTTGGTGAGCAACTGGGGGTGCCACTGGTGCATTTACGATAATCGGTGCGCGTTCAACACGACCGCGTGTCGCAATTCGGCCAACATTGTGCAGAACGAGGCGTCCTGTCCGCGGCTGAAGCACCGGGCCGGGCCGATTCTGCTGCCGAACAAGGTGCCCAAGGAGATACGGCTGGAGATTGAAAATTTGCCCCGGCCGCAGAGCGCCCACACCGGCTTCCTGTGCACAATTAACATCGAGGGTGCGCACATGGTGCTGCCGGCCCGGGTCGAGGCGAACAAGTACATCGTGTGCGAGAAGACGCTGGTAAGTTGGCCTGAGTCTAGTTTTTTTTTCTTTTTTCACACAATTTATTAAATTAATCTTGCTCTTCCCCCTCTTTTTGCAGTATTCATATGAAGCGGCAACGAACGAGTACGAAGCGACGGTCGATGTGAACTGGAATCGAAATCACTACATCGATACGGTGACGGTCATACTGTACAAGTGTGAGATTCTCGGCTCGCACCGGGACCATGCCGATTGCAGCCTGTGTGTGACGCGCGATCCCAAGTACCAGTGCACGTGGTGTGGCCAGCAGTGCAGCTACAACGAGTCGTGCATCGATGGCGGTGCCGGCTCGATGATGTTGCGCGGTCGCGGTGAAGAAGGAGGCTGTCCGCGTCCTCGCATCGATTTAATTAAACCTCTGAGCGGACCGATCGAGGGCGGCACGCTGGTAACGATCGAGGGCAGCAATCTGGGCATACGGGAGGAGGACGTACGGGGTCGCATCCACATCGGTGAGGTGCCGTGCGAGCTGGAACGGTACGAAATCTCCGTCCGGATTGAGTGCAGAACTGGCCCGGTACGGTCGGAAATGTCGGCGCCGGTGAAGGTGGGCAATGAGGCCGGCTACACGATGTCGAGCGTGGAGTTCCGCTATCGGGACGTCCGGCTGGAGGGGCTCAGTCCAACGATGGGCCCCCAGTCCGGCGGTACGAAGCTGTCCATCATTGGCAAGCATCTGAACGTGGGTACGGCGGCAATCGCCTACCTGGACGACTACGAGTGCCGCATCAACCGTACGCAAGCATCGTCGAGCCGGTTGACGTGCGTCACGTCGGCCGCCCGCTCGCCCGAACACATCCGCGTGCTGACGCTGCGCATCGATGGCGCCAATCGTACGCTTGCGTGCAGCACCAGCGCCGGAGCGTCGGGCGAGCGGGTGCGCGGCTCGTCCGCGTACGGGTCCGCCGGCACGTACCACAGCCGGTACGAAACGTGCAGCGTGTACAACTACACGGTCGATCCGAAGATCATGCAGATCAAGCCGCTCAAAAGCTTCCTGAGCGGCGGCCGCATGATGACGGTGCACGGTACCAATCTGGACGCGATTCAGCTGCCCGAGATCGAGGTGTACCTGAACGACGAGCGGCTGAACCGGTCGATCTGTGCCGTGCTCAACTCGAACCAGATGGAGTGCCCGTCGCCGTCCGTGCGCGAAGCGTGGACGCTGCTCCAGCAGCAGCAGACCCAGCTGCGCAATCTGAGTGTCGCCGGCCCCGGGGCCGGGGACTACTCGCCGCCCCGGATGCTGTCCGGGTTTGTGTCGGCCGATGGTCGCACCGTTCCTATCCAGCAGCAGCAACCGCCAACGGCGGCCGTGCCCATGCTGCTACCGTCCCAGTATTCACTGTCGCCAACGTCCGGCCCGTTGGTGACGGCGGCGTCCGCCCCACTGTCGCCGTTTCATCCGTCCGAGCAGCAGCTGCAGCTGCTGCTCCAGATCAACTTCCTGATGGACAGCGTGCTGTCCGTGCGCAACCTGCCGAAACACTTTCAAAACCTGCGCTCCGCGATCGTGTACGTGGAGGACCCGGTCTACCAGCCGTTCCCGAACGCGGTCAAGCTGTACAAGGGCGACACGCTCGTGATCGAGGGCGAACATCTGAACGCGGCGAGCGACGAAACGGACGTGAACGTGACGATCGGGACGGCCCAGTGCAACGTGACCAGCTTGGCGCCGACCCAGCTCGTCTGCACGCCGCCGCTCGAGCAGCCGGAAGCGACGGACGAGAACGGGGTGCCGACGGCGAACGATCTGCCGCTCGTCGTGGTGCGCGTCGGTCGCAACTTGCGCTTCCCCATAGGTACGTGTGCAAAGTAGTGGTGAGAGCTTGTAATTGGAACTACCCGATTACGATTCCGTGTTCGGTATCAATTCTGGAGCTGATTCCGATGCTGGGACCGATACCGATTCCGGAACCGATTCTGGAGCCGATTCCGAATCCGGAACCGATTCCAGAGTTGAATCCGGAGCCGATTTCGGAGTCGATGCCGAATTCGAAATTGGTTCCGGAGTCGACTCCAAAATGAGAATCGGCTCCGGAATTGGAATCGACCTAGGAATCGTTTTTTGCTTCGGAAAAGGAATGAGAATTGACTCAAAAATTGAAATTAGCTCCGGATTTACAATCATTTTGAAATTGAATTGAATTGAGTTGAAATATAAAGTTTCAGAAGCGAAATCAGTCCGGGCATCTTCATAAGAATAGATCGTTTACAATTAAATTTAGATGCATTGCTATCAATACGTAGCATCATTGGACCCAAACGCCTATTCTTATGGCGATGCCGACACGGACTCCGATTTCGATTCCGAACCCGTTTAAAATTCTGGATCCAATTCCGATTCTGGATCCAATTCCGATTCTGGAACCGATTCCGATTCTGGGACCGATTCCGATTATGAAACCGATTCCGGAGCCGACTCCGATTCCGGAGCCAATTCCGATTCCAGAGCCGATTCTGCAATCGATTCCGGAGCCGACTCCAATTCCGGAGCCGATTCCGACTCCAGAGCCGATTCCGACTCCAGAGCCGATTCCGACTCCAGAGCCTATTCCGACTCCAGAGCCGATTCTGACTCCAGAGCCGATTCCGATTCCAGAGCCGATTCCGGAATCGATTTTCCAGAAAATGTCCGAGTTAGCCGGAATCGATTCCCGCGAAAACTTCTTGTTTGCCATCACTAGTGCAAAGCAAGGAGACAGAGGGGTTGAGAATTGTCTTTAGGGTGTCTAAAACAGGTTTTTGTGTTTTTCTTTTCTTTTGCCAGGTTTTATCAAGTACGATCTAATTAAACCGTACGCCTTCTCGCACGTCCTGTTCGGGGTGATTGTGAGCGGCATCTTCTTTGTGCTCTCGCTGCTCGCCATCCTGTTCATCTACCGGCGCAAGAGCACGCTGGCGGAGCGCGAGTACAAGCGCATCCAGATACAGATGGACACGCTCGAGAGCAACGTGCGCATGGAGTGCAAGCAGGCGTTCGCGGAGCTGCAGACGGACATGACCGACCTGACGGCCGATCTCGAGAGCTCCGGCACGCCGACGCTCGACCTGGTCAATTACGTGATGAAGGTGTTCTTCCCGGGCGTCGCCGACCATCCGGTGCTGCTGGCGAACGGTGCGAAGCTGCACGGCGGCGGCGGCCACCATCACCATGGCCACGGGACGCACCACGGCCATCCGCATCAGCGCAACAATTACGATCAGGCGATGGTGATGTTCGAGCAGCTGATCAACAATCGCGTCTTTTTGCTGCTGTTTATCGACACGCTCGAGGCGCAGAAAACATTCACCATACGGGACAAGTGAGTGGAGTGGCGATTGGGGCGAGTTCCTTTGTCATGCACGTAATACTAACATTTGTTTTTTTTTGTGTTTCTCCCTTTCCCAGAGTTAACGTGGCGTCACTGCTGATGATAGTGCTGATGAATCAGATGGACTACGTGACGGACATACTGAAAAGCTTGCTGCTGCGGCTGATCGACAAGTCGGTGATGACGAAGCACCCGCAGCTGATGCTCCGCCGGACGGAGAGCGTGGTGGAGAAGATGCTGACCAACTACATGGCGCTCTGCATGTACGACTACCTGCGCAACTACGCCGGCAACTCGCTCTTCCTGCTGTACAAAGCGATCAAGCACCAGATCGAGAAGGGGCTGGTCGATGCGGTCACGCACGACGCCCGGTACTCGCTGAGCGAGGACCGGCTGCTGCGCGAGCAGATCGTGCACAGCGTGGTGACGCTGCACATCATCCAGGACGATCTGGACGAGAAGGTGCAGTGCAAGGTGCTGGACTGCGACACGATCAGCCAGGTGAAGAGCAAGGTGCTGGACGCGCTGTTCAAGAACACGCCGTTCTCGCTGCGCCCGAGCGTGCACGATCTCGACCTCGAGTGGCGGCACGGCCGGGGCGGCCATTTGGTGCTGCGGGACGAGGACGTCACCACCAAGTCGGTGCACGGGTGGAAGCGGCTCAACACGCTCGCGCACTACGGTGTGAAGGAGTCGGCGGTGATGTCGCTCGTTGCGCGACCGCACGACGGCTACAATACGCCGGGGCGACACATCTTCCCGTACTGTTACTACATCAACAATCCGCCGTCCTCCAACCACCATCTGTCGTCGTCGGCCACGTTACCCCACGGGGGTAGTGGCAGTGCGGCTCGTGCGGCAGTAGCGGCACGATGGGGCCGGCCCACACGACCGACACGCTGCTGGCCGGCAGTGCCAGCCACCACCATCACCACCATCCGCACCTGCATCCGCACCACGTGCATCAGCAGCACGCGGCACAGGCGGCACAGGCGGCCGCCGCGGCAGCCGCCGCAGCCGCCCAGCAGCAGCAACAGTCGCAGGTCGGCGTGTTCCATCTGGTGAAGCCGCTGGACGACCGGTTCTCCACGCTGTCGTCGTACGATCAGCACGGCTCGTCGTCCTCGTCCGCCCACGGCGCCCTGTACGGTGGGGGCCCGGGCAGCGGCAGCCACCACAAAGCAATACCGGAGATCTTTCTGACGCGCCTGCTCGCGACCAAGGGCACGATCCAGAAGTTCGTGGACGACCTGTTCGCGACGATCCTGACGGTGAACGAGGCGCTGCCGCCGGCGGTCAAGTGGCTGTACGATCTGCTCGACGCGGCCGCCCGCCACCACGGCATCCACGACCCGGAGGTGATACACGCGTGGAAGTCGAACGGGCTGCCGCTCCGGTTCTGGGTGAACTTCATCAAGAATCCGGACTTTATCTTCGATATCTACAAAACGCCCTCGGTCGACGTGTGCCTGAGCGTGATCGCGCAAACGTTCATGGACGCGTGCTCCACGACCGAGTACCGGCTCGGGAAGGATTCGCCCTCGAACAAGCTACTGTTCGCGAAGGTAAGTGAGGAAGTGATGATTGATGACCGGGTTTAAGGTCGGTTTTTTTCTCTCTCCAACACATATACGTTTCCCTTCATCTTCGCAGGACTTGCCCCAGTACCGGGAAATGGTTTCCAATTTCTATGCCGACATTGCCATGATGCCTCAGATCAGTGATCAGGAGATGCGCAGCGCCATGCAAAGGTTATCCATCCACCAGCAGCAGTTCGATACGCTGGCCGCATTGAAGGAGCTCTACGTTTACGTTAGCAAGTATCGTTTACAGGTACGGAGCAACTTCGTTGGTCGGTCGGAGGGAGATCACATTGCGGTTTGCTAATATTCTTCTTTTTCCCTCCCACAAACACACAGATTAAGGAAGTATTAGAAATGGACTTGACCGCAAGCAAGTTACATTTAGCGCATAAGCTTGACCTCGTTGCTGCAACATTAGAAGGTTTGTGCCGCGTGTGTTTGCGCGATGCTTCTTGCGCACTATCTAATTGTCCCTTTCTTCCAGATGATGAGTGCAAAACGATTGATTATTATGAATAACAACAAATGCCAGCCGGGACGACGACAACGACGACGGGAAGAAAGAAGCAGCAGCAGAAGCGACAGTTTTTAAAGAATGGCCATATTTTAACGCACGCAGCAAGCACGCCTGCGTGAACTCTTAGTGAAAGCATTTAACACACAAACACAAACATAGAACATACACACAGAGAGAGAAGATAATGCGGTTAAAAAACAAATGTGCTCTTCCGTCTTCGCATTGCGTACTACTTTTCCCAGCGTGCTCTCAACCCACCACCATCACCACGACCCCCATGGAAAAGGCGCGCGAGAGTTTTAAAACGGGGGAAGCGGAGGGTGAGGGTTGTATCCAGTTTTTGTTTTTCTTTTTTTGTTCGGATTGGGAAGCCATGTACCGACGAGGAAAATGGTATTACAGGTAGTTTAAGGACGGTCCGCCAGCGGGATAGCGGGAGGACTAATAGTAGAGGCCGCGTAACGCCACATCCCCCTCCCATCTCGCGCCACTCCTCGCGATCGGTGGCGTGTTTTTTTTTAGGGGAAGAAGAACAAGAAGCATTTAATAGTTTAAATAGTCACGTAACTATTTCACTCACTCTCTACTTAATCTTCGCATCGTGTGCGTCCCGATGCGATGCGATGCGTGTGTGTGTGTGCTCGCGAGCCTAGTGAAAATAGGGGAAATATTGGGGAAACGGGGAAGTAGTAGAAGCAGAGGAGGACGTAAAAAACAAAATACGGATTAGTGCATTTAACGCATTAAGTGGTGCGATTGATGATGATGATGATGACGATGATGATGGGACGTGTTATGTCCATTTATTTATAGTGTTCACGGAAAGGAAAAGGGCGGAGATAAGATGATAATGACGATTATACTCAAACGCTCCATCCTCCCCACCCCCTCCCCACGATCTAGCAGCTCTCTCCACACCCTCTCGATCCTCTCCTCCCCTCCCATGTACCCCAACTCGATGCCACTTTTCCCACGATCTCGTATCCTCCGAAGAGGGTTCAGGAGAAGCTGACTGCTGGGCGAAGGGGAGAGAAAGAGAGAGAGAGAGAGGTGTGCCGTATTAGGAAGGGGGAGGCGGGGAGGTGGTTAGGATTTAGGCAGGAAATGGGTTGCGAGGATAAATTGCGCCCCAATTGCATTTTAACACGGATAGAATCTAAGTTTTTCTCCAACCACAAACACAAACACACCGATAGACACATACACACTCGTAATTATTCTCTGATTGGAGTTATTTTTTAAACAGAACAAGCGCAATAGCTTGGCGAATGGGGGGAGCGGAAGGAGAGGAAGAAAGTAGGCAGCAAACATACACACATATATAGAAAGAGAGAGAGAGAGAAGAGAGTATTTGCGCGGAAAGCGCGCGAGCGACGACAACAAAAAAAAAACACATTATATATATTATATATACTCATGCCACGAATCTCTGACGAATGAGTCGGGGTCAGGTGCAGTCTCACACACGCAAGTAAGAAACGGAAAGACGAATTATTAGTCAGAATTAGGTACGAGAGAGAGAGAGAGAGGGGGATAAAAAAAGTTAATGCGAAAACAAAGCAAAACAAAACAAACAAGAAGTAAGAAGTAACAAAACAGTGATAAGCTAATAAAATTCAAACAGAAACACAAAACAAAAAACGAAGTAACAAAAAAGAAGAAGAAAAAGAAGAAATACTTGGCAGAAAGACAAGAGAAAATGTGACTGATTGAAATAATATACAAAAGGGAGAGGAAGGCGACAACACAGAAAGCAGCAGCAGCAGAGAGAGAAAGAGAAAGAGAGGGAAGATCGTGCGTAAGAGTTGAGTGAAGAGTGAAGAGAGGATAGTAAGGGTAGTTTACCCGTTGCCTAGAAGGAGAGATGGGGAGGCCATGCACACCACGAACGCGCGGGGCTGCGGAACAAGCCACGACAGACACTGTACTCCCTCACCCCATAGCGGAGGGAGGGAGTTGGTGCGTGCGTTCGTGAGTGCGTGATCGGTAGCGAAACAAAAAGTACACAGTGTGTAAATAAAAACAATTCCGTCTGATGATGAATATGACAGTGATACATAAACATGAAAACATGGCTCGATCGATGCGTTTTAATTGTTTTAAAAAAGGTGAAAGAAATGCAAAGAAAAGGAAAGAAATTAACATTTTAAATGTAATTTTGCGTAAGCAGTTATTGAACATTTCACGTGCGAACGAAATGTGTGCAATAGAATAAATTATGTTTATAAACAGAATTCGTTAGAAATAAGTAGGTCAGCTCGTTCGAGCTGTCCCCATACCAATTAGATAGACACAATAGACGAAAACAATGGCGAACGTCGCGTAGTAGTAGTACGCAACACACCACAGCCTCCGCCGATCTTCCGCAACCGTCGAGCCGAGCGTCAAAAACTGCGCCTTTCCAGATAGTGATGTGCTCTTTGGAGCGCACCCTCGACTCCGATTCCGACACCGGCCAAATCCAAACCACTAGTTCTGCTCGGATTCGCTCGGAATCGGAATCGTTTGGAGTCGTCTAGAATCGGAGTCGTTTGGAGTCGTCTAGAATCGGAGTCATTTGCAGTCGTCCAGAGTTGATCGGAGTCGACCGGAATCGGGGTCGGTTGGAGTCAATAAGAGCCGTTCGGTGTTGTTGTTGTTAAAATTTCAGTTTGTTTTTCACTTTTGCTTTGTTATTTATAATTTATCAATTAAAATTCAACGGACCGCGAGTGGCCCTCTTGAAGCAAATGTGCTAACATACATTACATTACAGTCATATATTAGATATCGTTTTGTCACTTTAACAATCCGGCGCACAACATGTCATGTTGATGACGATCACAATTGACATTAAACTCACGGCACATACGAATAAACGGATCAGAGGAGCCAAAGCGAGTGCCATGGCGTTCCTGCACGTCGAGTAGCGATCTAGCTCGGAGCGAGCTCGGCAGGACATACATGTTGAGCTTTTAAAGCAGGGCTCTCCAAACTACGGCCCTCGGGAGCCTATTATGCGGCCCTTGGCGGCTTTGTTAAGGTTAAAAGAAATAGTTAATTATTGGGACTATTTCTAAATAAAATGTAATTGTTGCTATTCAGAGACGTAGACCAAGCTTAAATAATATAAAACTGTAGAAGTTTTGTATATCATGTTAGTATTTTGCTATAAAGGCGAAATTTAACCGTTTGCATTAGTTACAGGCAATTGAAAGATGGCCCTCAAAACCATTATAAGTGAAGCAATGCGGCCCGCGAACTGAAAAGTTTGGAGACCCCTGTTTTAAAGAACCGCGGGCGTGTCGATCCCATTGTCAAACAGTTCCGCGACTAACAGCTTCTGAGCGTTGCAGTTCCGTTGCTTCAATGCCTCGATGCCAAGCAACGCAAAGCGTCCCTCATAGTCCAGTTGGCAACTCCAGGAGCTTTTGCTGTGTATTAGAACATATCATATGCGAGATTTTACAGCAGCTTTACGCCATCATAAACAATAGTGCCATGAGGCAGATTTTGTGTTTTGTACACGAGTGTTTGGAAAAGAATGCTCTATGACAATTCATAACTAACCTACTTAAACTTAATATGCCTAAACTTACTTTCTAAGATCATATTTATGTTTTCTGTATTTCAAAAATGTGTTGTAATTTTCAAAGTAATGTCATCGAGTGTGATTGAGCCGTCCGGTGCAATGTGCTTGTTATGAGGCATTTCATTTCATTGTTTTTTTGTCTTTCCCCCGACCGACTCTGGAAGACTTCGGACGACTCCGACTCCAAACAATTCCGAACAACTCCGGACGACTCCGGGCGATTCCAGGCGATTCCGAACGACTCTGGACAATGCTGACCAGACCTACCTTCCGGAGTCGATTCCGAAATAATTGGAATCGAATCGGAGTCGACTCCGGAGTTTTGCCAACTTTATCCATCACTACTTCCAGACAGCAGCAGCGGCGAAGCACTCAACCCGGCAGCGTAACCCTAACGCTCCAGCAAAAAAAAAAACTTTTAAAAGCCATCTTTCTCTCTCGCTCGCTCCTTCACGCTCTCACGAGACGGGCGCTCTCTGTTGTCGGCCTGTGCTGCTGCCGTTCCAGCCACCACCACCACCGCTCGCTCACGCACGCTCTCCCACTCACTCTCTCGCACAGCTGCACTCGACCCTTTTTTTCCTTCGCTTGCTGCTCTTTCTAAAGAGAATAGCCGCGCGGCGCAGCACAACAGCACAACACACCAACGGCCAAGCGCGACATCCAGCCAGCCAGCAAGAGCCCAGAAGAGTGTGGACTACTTTTCCCTCAGTGCCTACGTGTGAGTGTGTGTGCGTGCGTTTTATTTGGTGTGTTTCTGACTTCTGGTCTGCTTCCCGTGCTATTTGCCAGCGCGAACGCGAACGTGAGCGGCCGTGTGTGTGGTGCGGTGCGTGCGTGTGTAGAGTGCTTTCCCCCGTTTAGATGTTTGTCGTCGTCATCTTGGACGGACCACCCGATTCCCGAAAACCCCGGCCGCCTGGAAGAGGGTTGCTGGCAATAGGTACAAACAAACACGACACACAATTACTGTCCCACAGTTTCCTCCGCTCTAGTTGGGTCACTTACCTGTTCCCACGCAAAAAAACAGTGAAGAGAAGGGCTAAGGGTTGCGGGACTTTTGGCCAGTGACAGAGAGCAGTGCCCCTGTGTGTGTGGTAAAGTTGTGTTCAATTGTGTCTCCCTCAAGTTTTGGAGTTGACGTTCCTTGCATTCTTGCTCCTAATTTGACTCCCGCGGACACACCAGACTGTACACGCCCTTCGGTCCCGTCGGAGTGCTAAAGTGACACAAAAGAGTGTGTGTGTGTGCGGAAAAGTCTCTGCCTACTGTTCCCGGAATCGAAGCAGACTTCGGTGTCGCTTTGATTAAGAACAATCCGGCCGTCTCGCCAAGGGACAGAGGGCCCGGATTGCGGGTGAAGAGAGGAAGCAGCCAGACGGACGGTTGTTATTACCACCAATTCCCTCGTTAGGAGTGTGTTTGTGTGTGTGTGTGTGTATTTTTTTGCTTTGTGCTAGCCCTTTTCTGCTGGTTGTCTCTGGTCGTCTTCCGTCACCCACACACGCGCGCTCGGTGATGTATCCGGCTGTTGTTGGTTGGGAGCGACGAAGCAGACGTCAACACCCTTAGAACAAAACCGCAAAAATCGAACATAAAACCCGTACCGCGCCCTCCCACCGTTTTTGCGTGGCGGAAAATTGCGGAATCGAACCCGCGCGTCCGTGCTGCGGTCAGCCGCGAGCCAGACGAGAGACGAAACGGTGGAGGGGAGGGTCTCTCCCCACAGCGCCGGATTGTTTTCCCTTTTTTGCTGCCGCACCACCGTGTCTGTTGTTTGTTTAACAAAAAAAAGCCACGGAACCATCGTAAAACGCTAGAAGGGCTTGGGCGGGTAAAACAAGAAGCAAAAACAGCGAAACAGGAACAGCAGCAGCAGCAGCAAAAACAAACGGCCACAAAAGAAAGCAACCATCGATGCATATTAATAATACGCAAACGCACACACACAAACACACACACACGCCCCTTTCTATATTAAGTAGTCCAAGACACGGTCCAAGATTTGCCTGCCGCGCGAGACTGGTCGCGAAATGCGTCTTTGCGGTGGTTTAGAAACCACCGCTTCTTGCTTGTGGAAAGTGTCACGAAGGCATGTGATCGTAGCTGGCCCTGCTGGTGACACGTTCCATTTGCGTAAGTTCAGGTGTGGCTGTGGTGTTGTTTGCGCGTGAAAGATAAAGCCAAGCCAAGCGAGCGGATTCACCTTTTTCGAACCGTCTCCGGTAACGCTGATAACGCTGCGGGAAACGGGCGATAAAGGGAAGGGCTGACACACACACACACACATAAAATCCACCAAACATCCCCCCCCCTCCCTTCCCCGTTTGGTGAAGTGGATGGTAAACAGAGAGTAAAAACACGGTTGGCCCACAAACATTCCACACCCAGCCCGTCGCCGCCAACCCAGCAGCGGTCGCGAACGGGGTGACGAAATCATAACGGGATACCGCATACTTTGGGCCTACACGAAAAAGACAGAAAAAAAACAAGCAAAAGATAGCGCAACACGACCAGCAAACGCGCCCGGTTGTGTGTGTGTGTGCTGGAGCAAAACATTTTTAAGTAACACAATCTTCTTCTCTTTTCCACGACAGGAAAACCCACGGATCAGCGGCGTTAAATAATAAAAAAAAGAAGAAGAAGCGGAAGAATAATATTTGCAACCGGAAAGGAAAGGATATAACACACACTCTCCCCTCCCCACACACACACATACGCAGAAATGTTTAATTTTATGAAGAAAGGAGTGGCCGGTGTCGCAGGAGGCGGCGGCGGCAGCGGCAGCAATAACAGTGGCACAGGCAACGGAAGCGGTGGAGCGGGCGGTGGTGGTTCTGGTGGTAGTATTGGATCATCCGGTGGCCTGTCCGTCATTGGCGCACTGTCCGGGCTGGACGGTGATGAGAAGGACCGCCGCAAGAAGGAGAAAAAGGCCCGTAAGGAGGGCAAACAGTTGCTGCTCGGGGTGGGCGGCGGCAGTGGCACATCTGGCGGGCATGCGGGCAGCATGAGCGCGGAGGAATTGCTGCGGTTGGATGAGGTAAAAATTGTCCATTTAATGCAATTTATTTCAATGTTTTTCAATAAAAATCTCCTCCTCTCGTTCGCAGGTGCGTCGATCGCTCAAGATACGCGGCAGACGGAAAGAGAAGGAAAAGCTGCCGAGTGGCATCACGGCGGATTACAGTGCGTCCTTTTTCGCCCAGCTCGACGTGGACCACCGGGAGCTGGACCGGGGCACGGAGGAGGTGCTGGCCGTCGCTAACACGACCACCTACATCGACCGCAACGGGGAGATGGTGGAGCGCGTTTCGTTTTGCAGCACTACCACCACACTGCAACCCACCTCGCCCTCTTCTTACGGTGGTGGGGGTGATGGTAGTGTTGGTGGTTCGCAGCCGCCCCACACACCGGGCGGTACGAAAACGAACCTACCGCCCATCCCACCACGGCCGCCGAAGCGTGGCATACTGAAAGGTTCACGCTCGAGCCTCACAGGAACCGGGAGCAGTGGACCGGTGGACGCGGGACTGGTCGCATCCCCCTCGTCGTCGGCCGCCATGCTGCAGCTGCTAGCCTCACCGTCCCCGAGCGCCGACAGCCTCACCGACACGACCACCACGACCACCAACTCGTCCTTCGCGACGCCCCCGTTTTCGCTCAGCCCGGTCGGCGAATCGCAAGGCTACGAGGGGCGCATCGGGCGCGTCCATCCGTTCGACGAGCGGGTCACGGCGAACGGGAGCGTCACACTGTCCCTACCGCCCATAAACCTGCAAGCGCTACCGCCGCCCCGGGAGCTGGTAATACAGCGCCAGAAGGGCCCGCGGAACGATTTCGGCTTCAGCCTGCGCAAGGCGTTTGTGCTCGACCGTCCATCGGCCGGGCTGTCGATGGTGCGGCCCGCCGGTGGTCCCCCGCAGATGAGGGCCATTATTTTCGCCGAACCGAGCGCAACCGGTGCGGTGCGGACGGGCCTACTGCCCGGCGATCGGTTGCTGCGCGTCAACGGGCAGCCGGTGGAGGAGCTGAGCCGCGAAACGATCATCGAAATGATACGGAACAGTGGCGACTCGGTGCTGGTACAGGTGCAACCGATCGCGGAGCTGATTGAGCTGTCGCGGCGATGTGTAAGCGCTACGCCGCACAGCGGTGCCCCTGTCGAGGACTGCAACACGCTGAAGCGCAGCGCAAGCAGGCGCTTCCAGAAGGTACAAACGGGCCCGGGGGCTGGTGTGACCGATCCAACTGGCAGACACGAGCTCGACCCGTCTGCCGTCGGTGGGCGCGTTTGGTTGATCCATCGGGGTGGCTTTACGGCGGCGTACAAACAGCAGCTTTCTCCCTCGACCGTTGCGATGCCTTCGCACCATCAGGCGGGGAAGGTTTGGATCCGGCTGGAAGCGACCGGGGAGGAGCTGCTGATCGACGAGGACGATCTGGAGGTGGCGAACCCGGCCACGCTCGATCTCGTCGAGGACGTGTGTCAGCTGCCGCACCTGAACGAATCGTCCGTGCTGCACGTGCTGCGGCAGCGGTTCGCCAACAATCTGATACACACGCGGGCCGGCCCAGTGCTGCTCATTGTCAACCCGATGGCACCGCTCGCCCTGTACTCGGAGAAGGTGGCGTCCATGTTTCGCGGCTGCAAGGCGGAAGACGACATGCCGCCGCACATCTTCGCCCAGGCCCAGACGGCGTACCGCGCGATGCTGGAGACGCGCCGCGACCAGAGCCTGATCTTTCTCGGCCGGTCCGGGGCGGGCAAAACGACCAGCTTTAAGCACGCGCTGTACTACCTGACGCTTGCCAGTCGGCCGGAGGTGCAGCCGGCAGTGCAGCGAGCACTGACGGTGGAGAAGGTGAGCGCCATTGGGACGATACTGGACGCGTTTGGCAACGAGCGAACGGCGCTGAATGGAAATGCGACCAAGTTTACGCAAATCTTTGCGCTGGACTTTGATCACAGTGGGCAGATCGTGGCCGGGTCGATTCAGATCATGCCGATCGACCGTATGCGGCCGGCGGGTGGATCGAACCGTGGAACGGCTGGCGTACCGCGGTGGAGCTTTTTGGCCGGAGTGGATGGAGGAGCTTTGCGGAAGGAGCTGCTGCTGGAACCGGTCGCTGGGGATGCGTCCGCCGGGGGTAATGGCACGGTGGAGCAGGAATCGATCGACTATCAGCGGCTGTGTCAAGCGTTCCGTGTGCTCAACATCGACCAGGGAGCGGTGCGGGGCATCTGGTACGTCCTCGCGGCCATCCACCATCTTTCACAGTCCGGTGCGGTCATTGTCGCCGGTCGGGTGCAGTTTGTAAACCCGCGGGCTGCACAAAAAGCCGCCATGCTGCTTGGCATCCCGATGGAGGATCTGCTGTCCTACGTGTTTCCCGAGACGGGATCGGGCGGTACGTCTAAGGCGAGCCTCAGCACGGCCACCGTAGCGGAGGGACTGACCGCCTTTACCGAAGCGCTGTACACGGAGCTGTTCTACACGCTCGTGGGGCTGATTAATAAATCCATCGCGGCCGTCACGCCACACCAAACGATCGGCTCGGTGCTGCTGGTGGATGTGCCCGGTTTCCAGAACCCGGCCAGCGTTGGCGGCGGTACGGCGGCCAGCACGCTAGCGGATTTGCGCTTCAACTACCTGCACGAGCGGCTGCAGCTGCTGTTCCACAACGCGATGCTGGTGCAGCCGAGGGCACGGTACGCGCAGGAGATGGTCACGGTGGAGGATTCGCTCGCGCTGATGGCAACGGACAGCGCGGGCAGTGGACACAGCAGCCCGGCCGCGATGGTCGCACTGCTCGACAAGGTGCCCCAGAGCCACGAGCCGCGCAAGGGACTGCTGTGGATGCTGGACGAGGAGCAGCTGCTGAACCCTGTCGGCATGGCGAAGGGAGGAGATTCCAGCACAGTGGACGATTTTGACGACGATACGGGTGTCGGTGGAGCAAATGGCGCTCCGGACGATCGTGACGCACGCTTCCTGGAACGGCTATTTGCGGCGTACGGGGACCGGGAGACGCGCGAAACGTTGCTGCTGCGTGCGAGCGTCCCAACCGGTGCGTGCGATGTTGTGCTGCAGCATCTGCTCGGTACGAATCCGGTGCTGTACTCGGTCACCAGCTGGCTGCGGGAGGCGGCCGCCCAAGCTCACTACATGCCGCAGCGGGCGCTGAACTGTTTGCGCGACAGCGTGAAGCCGGAAATCAACGGTCTGTTCGTGGGGACGCTTGGCGGTGCGATGGATTCGCTGGCGTTCGGCGGTGGCGGCTCGTCGCAGCAGCTGCAGCAGCAATCGCTGCGGCGTATGAGCAGCATCCGGCGGACGTACACCGGGACGGGCTTCCCGAAGCGCAACAGCGTGATTGTGCAGGTGAAGTACACGGTCGACTGTCTGATCGATACGCTCCGGCGCACCGGGATGCACTTTGTGTACTGCTATCTGCCCCAGCACAACGGTGGCACGGCGATGGCAATGACGGGCTGCCTGTTTGACCAGCAGCAGCAGCAACAGCACCACCAACTAACGCACGAAATGAACGGTAGGCGGGCGGAGGACGATATCATCAACATTCCGCTGCTGCGCAGTCAGGTAAGATTGATAAGCTTTTTTTGTACTTTTCGGGGGTAGTTTTAGGGTTGCTGTATGCTTGTATTTACCCTGGTTTTCCCTTCTTTCCTTTACAGCTCCGCGGCTCGCAAATGCTTGACTTTGCCCGGCTGTATCGGCTCGGCTTCCCGATCAGTGTGCCGCTCGGCGAGTTTGTCATTCGCTTCGGGCTGCTGGCGGAGGGAGGCACGACGGGCGTTGGCGGCGCCGGCGGCGGTGCGAATGGCGCGAACGGTGAAGCGGCCACGGTCGATAACATTCTCAGCAACTGCGAGGTCGATTCGTCCGTGTATCGAATTGGAACGAGTCAGGTAAGGGGAATTATGTGGCAGAAGTTGAGATTTATTGCAAATTCCTAAAGCAAAGCGATGGAAAAGAAATATGACGTTAAAGCTGTCCTAAACACACGTGCGCCCAGCTCACACCTGATTATTCGAGCAGTTTTAAAGCCCCTACAGCGGACAGGTGCTCGAATGTTTTGGGTTATGCTGGTTTGATTGCCGCTTTCACTTGCTTATGCTTACCAACACATCGTGCATACACACACACTCACAAACTACCCCTATTCAGAGGGCTGTGTATGTGTGAAACACCGGGGCTTTCAAAACGATCGATCGTTCCCTGTGGTTGTCCCGGTTGTAAGGTAGAGCATTAGCATTCCGGGGCCACCAGCCAGCCGCCAGCGAGGCAAGTGGTTTTTTTTTTCTTAGGACAGGTTGGCAAAAGAGCGAAAAGAACTCGCACAGGCACACAGTTTCAAAAACACACTCCCCTTGATCGTCTTTTTGTGCGTGTGTGTGTGTGGGACAGTTAGTGGAGAATAGAGGTGAAGCAAAAGAAGCGAAACAACGGGGCATTATAAAAAAAGCATACCCGCTCGAGAAGCAGCAGCATAGAATCGGAAGTGAAGAAGAAAAGCCGCACGCTGTGTTAATGCCTCTCGCTCGCACTCTCACGGTCGCTCGTCTTGTTGATGATCAATTGCTCCCATGGTGATGGTGGTGTTGGTGGTGGTGATGTTGGTTTGCTGCTCCAGCATCACCCAACAAGACGGCGAACGGTGAAGCCCAGCATTCATTCGCTTACAAACGTTCGACCACGGTGGGATCGTTTGCCAAGTTTGCTGCGATCTGTTCGAAAAGGGTTTGGTGTGTAGAGTTGCCCGCGAAAATAAAAAAAAACGTAAGGGAAAATTGATCACCAAGTCACCGGCTTGTGCTCCGAGTGTTTGTGTATGTGTGTGTGTGTTTGTCCCCCAAGTTTCCAGTCCTAGTCAAGACGTCGTCGCGCACGGTACGAAATCGATCGCGACCCACCTTCCCGTTTCGCCCTTTTTTGGGGCGCCAAGTTTCGAGGTCGGCGCTGAGTCGTTCGTTTCAACAAAGCAGGAAACGACGAAACCCCCCTCCCTCCACAGCGAATGTTGTTTTTCCCTTTATCAGAAGCAATACGATCCCAGCAGTACAGGCATTAACGGTGCAAGCTGTCGGTCTGTTTTTGGCTGTCGGTGCAACGTTGCAACGTGTGCAGCGTGGCCCGCGCTCTCGCGCCTGTCCAGTTTTAGCGAAGCCAAGCGTTATTTGTGCCGTGCCGTACAGTACAGTGCGTGTTGCATTCAGCGTGTGTTGATCGTGTTAAACGGGGGTTGCTGTTTTGTGGGACTTCGTGTAGTGCCGATTGTAAAGAATATCCTTTCCCGTGTTGGCCAGAAAATTGCCGCGTAGAAGCAAAGCGAAAAAAAAAGGTTCGTCGCCTGGCGTGCTTTCACCCGGCCTCCGAGTTTTCTTTCGTGAAAGATCTCTCATAAATCGAACCACAACAGCCTACTCCGCTGCATCGGGTGCGCCGTGTAGATCGGCGCGTGTGAGTGAATATTGTACCTGTGTTAGTGTGTCTGTGTGTGTGTGCGTGTCTGTACCAAAGGAAAGAGAAAAGCGCGTGAAAGCGTATTTCATTATACCTTTTCTATTTCTATACGGCGCTGGAGGAGAGAACTCAACGAGACACGAACGAACGAAGGAACGGGGAAAAAAGTGCAACGGAGAGAAAGGGTGCGCCCCACCACCCCTTTTTGCCAATCACACCTCTGTGTGTGTGTGTGTTTGTGTGTATGTGGGGAAGGAAAAGATTGTGTTATGCTCATATCGTATGCTGCTGGAAAGCCACCACCACCAAGGCTAATAATTTTTGTTTTTGTCTATTAAGGAAACGCTACCATACCCTTGCCTCCCCCTTCCCCGCTCTCGCGTTCGTCTTTAAAAAAGCCCTCGCGAGTGCGGTAGCGACGAACCCTATTTTTTCTACTGCTGCTGTTGCTGCAGTTCTGCTCTTCTCAGTAGCAGGCGCCGATTTCCATTGTTGTTGGCGTCTATCAATCGTGCAGGCTTTTTTTTTGGTCTCTTCTCTTGTTCGTGTCTATTCTCCTCTCCTCTTCTTCAACACCAACGGAAAATGGCTCCAAAAAGCTGGGCTTGGAAATTAATGTGTCTTATGATGATGATGATGATGATGGTGGTGGAGTGAGAGGAAGGCAACGAAGATGCCTGCGGATGTGCTGCGATCATAATAATAATAGGCCAGGCTTCGGCAGTTTGTGCGAGCAATAGAGTGGTGTAGGTGTATAAAGCAACGAACCCGCGAATCAATCTGATGCTCTCTTCTGCATTAGAGTTCATCGGAATTGGCGTAGGTACCGTTCGCAGTAGTGAGTGCGCGCGCCCGCTCTATGCGTCAATGGGTGTCCCTGTGTCGGTCCGTCTGGTCGTCGCGCACACACACACATTGTGTGGGGGTGAATGTGATCGATTGTGTCATGTCTTTTGATCGATGCGTAAGATATGCCCAGCTCTCGCATTCGCGATTGCGACCGATAATGGTTTCTACCGCTGGAGGACACTGTAATTACACGCCACCCCCTTCGCAACATTTGCCACAGTTGCGCGAGTGTTTTAATTTGTTCAACAGTTTACATATTTCATTCCACTAGCAAGCAGTGAGCTGAAGGGTGTGTGTGCGTGCGTGTTGCAAGCGGTATTTAGTACTGTGTCTGTGTAGATTAGAGAGTGTTTTTTTCTTTGCTGCGCCGTTTGAAGTGCATCTCAGCATCATTCCATCGCCCATCGCCTGCTGTGTGTGCCTGCTTCTCCGTGAGTTTAGCAAAACAATCATGCTGTGGTGGTGCTGAGATGAGCACCCAAAGCAAGCGTAATCTCACGGCCAGCAACGGTGGTAATGTGAGGCGCTCCCAGCACCAGCACCAGCACCAGCCCTTGAAAGGCGACCAGTTGCTGTGCAAATGTCTGGAGAAGGGCCAGGAAATACTGCGCAAGGTGGAAGAACTAACGGTTAACCCGATCCGCATCCGCACGGTGTCGCGTGTATCGACGCACTATCAACCGCCAGCAGCGGCAGCAGCGACAGGTGCAACGACATCACCCCAAGCGACGGTGGTCACGTCAAGCGTGATGACCCAAACTCACACAAGCGGTGGAGGTGGTGGTGGTGGTGCTGGTGGTGGCCCCAAAAACAATCACGCCCCAGTGACTACGCCTTCGGTCGGGGGCAGTAAAGCGGCGCATCATCCGGTGGTGGCGGGCGAAAAGAAACATCACCCTTCGGCCGTTACCAAGACGAACGTCGGCTCCGGGGCAGCAGTAGGCAGTGGACGCACCAGCAGCCCAGTTGCCAGTAACAGTACCCGTGCAGCGCTGACCGACAGCAAACGTTTAGCGTCGTCCAAGCTATCGTCCGATAGCCCAGGTGTAGTCGGCAGGCTCTGCAACGGTTTAAAGGGGTCGTCCCGCAGTTCGATTGGCACGGGCAAGCCTTGGCCCAAACCGCCCGCCCTAACGACCGCACCACCGCCACTGAAGTCACCTGCCCTGGTGAAGCAGAACAAGAGCTGCAGTACAGTGAAGGGACCGATTTCGTCCGATTCTTCGTCGGCAGTGAGTTCTCTGATCAGCAGCGGTAATGATAGTGATGGTGGTGGTGGCGTGAAGTTGTCGAAAGCACTGCAGACGGGTTCGCCGCCGATAAACGGGTCCACGACTACGACCTGCCGACCATCGTTGACGCCTCCGACGATTTCGCTAACCGTCAGCGACGGTGGTACGGTGGTCTGTGCTGCTCAACCCGCTGCTGCGCCACTGCTCATCAGCACGATGGCGGTCGCGGCCACCACCAAAGACACGTACCACGAGAGCGACTGGAGCGAGGATTCTGGCCGCATGTCGAACGAAAATTTGGACCTGTTCGGTGAGCCCGAGAAACCGAATGGCAGTTCAGCTGCAGCAACAGCAACCGCACCACTGCCCGGCAAGCTGAATGAAAGTCTGCTGGGAATATTCGAAAACGCTCAGTCACAGACTACGACGACGAACCTGGAATCTGGTGGCGGGCTGCCGGAGTACGCGAGCGGACGCTGGAATCGAACGGCCGGCGCCGGGACGGCAATTGGAACGCGCAAGAAGAGCACCGGCAAGGCTGGTCAGGTCGAGCAACCGACAATTACGATCAACGGTGGTGCCGATTTCGTCGGGGACGTTGATGACGGCGAAAAGGTAACATTAAAACTCTCGGAGTGTGTGTGTGTGAAGGGGGAGAGAAAGCCTTTCGTGCGATTTGGGTGCAGATTTGTTGTCGTTTTTTTTGCGTTGTTTTTGGTTGGTCATTTATTTTGGTGCGCGAAGTTGCTTTTCGCGATCACGCGATGCGCCGCAACGACGAAGACCACGCTTAATTGTGCATTGTGCGCGATCGGCGATCTGCCGCTCAGTTCGTTCGGCAGGTTTTAGACAATTGGTGAAAATTGCATCGAGCAGCAGAGGAACCAAAGAGGGCTTGGACTCTATTGGGTCGATTGATGGTGCCAAGAAAGTGTGAAGAGCTAACGAAATCGAAAGTGGCGGTACCGGTACTTCTGGGGCTTTCTTCTTGGAGTTGTTGGGAGTGAGCTTTTGTGAGCTAAAATTAGCACGGCCAAACAGTCCAAGGGGTAGGAATTAATTGTTTCTGCAAAACCATCAATTCCTATTTCTATACAAAGCCAGAGCTAAATTTGTATGCTGAATTTCTACGCTTCGAGTAGTTGTAGTTGAGGAACCAATTACGGGATTGACAGGTTTAGGATTGAATTGTTTGATTGAATTGTTGTTAGGATTGAAGGTTGTGATTAGTTTCAAATCCGGCATGGGTGCAGCAATAGTTCCAGGAACGATGTGACTTCAGGATCATGTCCAGGACTGTGGGACTGAGTAAAGAATTCAATATCAGTTCCCGGACGTACATGGACTGAGTGTCCATTCCAGGACCAATTTGGATTCAGTATCAGTACAGGACCTGTAAAGGTTCAGTATCATTTCCATGACCGATGTTGGTTCAATATCAGATCCAGGAACGATATCGGAACCCATACCAAGTCCAGAACTGGGGTAGGATCAGCTTCAGTTCCAGAATCGGACCCATATATCCGGTTCATTTTCGATATAGGCGCAGTGTTAGTTCTTGGACCGGTTTGGGTTTTGACCTAGTTGCATAAACTGTATAGGTTCACCATTAGTTCCTGGACTAGTACGTGTACGCGATTAGTTTCAAAACCGGTGTGGACTCAGAATCAGTTGTAAGATCGATATGGGCTCAGGACAAGGTCCATTAATTACTACAGGCCTGTCCATCCAGTATACTTTGACAAATTTTCATTTGAAAGTTTGGGAGTCTATTGTTACTTTGCAACTCATAGTAATTCCTAAGCGTCCCTAACTCCGTATCTGCCAATCTCTATAGAAATCTCGATCCATCATGGTTACCAAAATCAGAGCTAAGGACCCATCTGTAGTCTATTCAGGCACCTTGGTTCAGGATCAGTTCCATTGACCTTCATGGGTCCTGGTTTCGATCTAAGAACTGTATGGGTTCTGGATCAGTTCCAGCACCGATACATGTTCGTGATCATTTCCAGAACCTGTTTACCGGCATAGAATCAGGTCCGATATGGATTCTGGATCATTTCCAAAATTGATATGATGATGACCCTTGCATTTTACGGGCATTTAGCAAATTGTGTTGCCTAGCCCAGACTCTGATCCAAACTAATTAGTTAACGCAAAACTATCTGCGGAGTTGCGAGTTGCGTTTTTCGAAACAGCTCGAAATTTCGAACAAAACTTAATAAACAACCAATCGTGCGCTCCGCATGCATCTCTCGTGTGCTATGTGTGTATGTGTCCGGATGAAGATGAAACTCCTTCTCCGCCGTCATGCCTCACAGCCCGAAAGCGTTTTGGGTGCGAAGGTTGCGTTGTGCAGTGGAAAAATATGCGATGCTCCAAATGACGAAACATGTTTGATTTTGGCGAAGTGTTGTAATTGGGGTTTGCGCAGGAATTTAAAGTGTGTCTCATTTTCCTTATCTCTGCTGCCACCGTATCCACCGAACACCGTGACATCCGCCCTCATTGCCGACGAGACGTGCTGTTGTTACCTTCAGCGGGCTTATGAGGAGGTGAATGTGTGGTGGTTGGTGGTGGTTGGTACGGTAGACTAAATCTCAGCATGCGGCGCCCAAAAGGTCATACGAGCTCCGCATGCTTTTCCAACGCCTACAATGTTTCAACACGCGCGTGTGTGCTTGTTTAGGACAGCTTATCTACTTCCGGACAGTTGGAAGTTCCGTTTACCTTTTTAATTGTTGCTGTGATACGCCCTCTGAATGTCTCTATCTGTTTTTTTCTTCTCCCCTCTAATATCACAGGTATTCTTCCGTTCCGGTGTGCTGGGCGCGCTCGAGGCAAAGCGTGACGATCTGCTGTCGGATCGGGTCATCCAGCTGCAGGCGCACTGCCGCGGGTATCTGGCCCGGAGGCGGCTCGCCCGCCGCCGGCTGCAGGAGCTGGCCGTCAAATGCATCCAGCGCAACGTGCGCGCCTTCCTGAAGGTGCGCGACTGGCCCTGGTGGCGGCTGCTCGTGCGCGTCACACCACTGCTCGCCGTCCACCGGACGGAGGAGCAGCTGAAGGCGGCCACGGTCGAGCTGCAGCAGGTGCGGGCAAAGCTGGAGAAGATCGAGTCGGAGCGGAACGAGCTGAAGGCGACTAACCACAAGCTGGAGGCACGGGTAAGTTGACGAACTGCTGGTGGTGGCGCGCGACCACGACCTTTCTTTCTTGCCTGGGTAGCCTGTGCGTAGGGTGCTAGAAGTTAGCGGGCGAGGTCCCACTCCCACATTAACCTTCGACCTTCCCGGGACAATGTGGGGATGGGGAAACAGAACTCGCCCGAAGACAGAGGCAGCGTGAAGTAAAGTCATTAGAAGCATCAGCTGCATCAACGTGTACGGGGTTGAAGCAGGGTGCATACATGGCAAGACATGTAGGAGGAGGCGTACGAGATCTCCTCCACCGATCGACCGATGCGAGAGTGAAATGTGGGTGGCAAATTTATTATCGCGCCTATTGGTGCAACCACACAGCCAGAGCGAGAGCCAGGGCGTCAGTGTGTATGTAACGTTAGTGTACCTCGCCCGCCGTGTTGATGTTGCTGATTGTCATGGACACAAGCCGTGACCGTGCCGTCGAAGTGGTGTGTAGCGTTCGGTCGGATATTTCGTGAATATCTTCGAGTGCTGTTGGCAGAGGCAGAAAACGAAACGTAAAATCCAAAACCACACCCTCAATCTCCCTGGTACGTGAAATTGGTATTGTTATTGTTGAATTTTCGTGAAATTCGTGCCTACACCGTCGAGGGAGAAAGTTGTAGTGTAGTAAGAGGTGGTGGTGCAGGTGGTTTGTTGGGGGATGTGTAATGCGCCGAAGGAACTCCCGTGCACGTGTTACACATGTCCGAATCCGTGTTTGTTCTGAAATACTCCATTGCTCGATGATGTGGAACATGATGTCCGCTGCCTGGGTGGGCTCTACAGGGTTGGAAGAGCTGATTGAAAACACATCGCATCACAACGCAAGTCCACCGACCGATGGACAATCGATGGTGGTTGATGTTTTGGAAAGTCTCCAACCATAACAAAACAGCAACAACAACAACAACCAAGCATATTAGCCTTCCAGTCGGACAGTCCGTTCGTATTTCATTAGGCCCCAACAACGTACACCGAGTCTCAGTTTTCCAACAAACGTTTCTTACGTTTCGCCCTTGTGTGTATGTGTGTGTAGGTTGTGTTTTGTACATCCCGAGCGCTAGATTTACATATCGGCCATAAATCGTCTGCTGTGGCAGCAAATGGGAGTTTTTTTTACCCTCTTTATTTCTCTTCTGCAACACTGTGCTGTGTGTAACTGAGACGTTGCGAATTTTCTACACAAACCACAACACAAACCCTCCCAACCACCCGCTACAAATTTCGGATTTCGCTTTCACGGGAACAACTCGAGCTGAGTAGTGAATCCGGTGGCGTCGTCTGTGTCTGTATGGGGCATTATTTTCTCCGCCGAGGAACTTCCACCATATCAAATGTGGTTTGTTGACGTGTTGTTGTTGTTGTAATGTCTGATGTAGATCAAGTTGAGTGTTCGCATTGCTCAGTGTTGATGTCTCTTGATGGCAGGCGAGATCGGCGACCCTAGGGCCAAATGCGGGTTAATTTGAATTATATATTGAAGCAGAATAGCTTGAGCAGAAGAAAGACATGGATATAATTTAAACATTTAAACAGTCTTCCATTGAAGTTTGCAAGATCAAAGCAACTTATTGTGAAGTCTATTCCAAATCCTTAGCGGTGAAAACCTTACGTAGGCCTGTCCTGTCTGATTCAGACATTAAAAAACAGGACAAAGATAATTTTACTAGATTTTTATTAGATGAAATAATTTATTTTTCATTTTGAAGAATTAAAACAGTCTCATTAGAACTAAAGGTGGCAAAAATATGTAAAGATTCACAGTTTTTAAAGCCTATTATTTAAGTTACTGAAGTCTGGTATCTGGATTATAGAGCTGATGAAGATATGATATTATATGATGATGATATATGATGATATATGATGATTATTCGATATTGGATATAGGAATTGATATTTAAAATCTCCGGATCGGCAGCATTTTTAATTTCTTCAACCTGGACTTAACTGTTAGAAAGTCCATCCATTCCAATTCCAAGCTCAACAACCCCTGATTTAGAGCTTAGCCAGGAATATTCTAGGAACTCCTAATTTGGTTCTATTTCGTGTTATCTTTAACTATACTTCCCAATATGGAATGCAAGATCTTGGAAAAGATGGTGTTCTAAACTCCAAATCAGTTTTATGTCTCAAAACCACGTAACCTTCAGGAAATATCCTCTCTACGAACAACGGTACGATCGAGCATCTAATCGAATCTCCAGTCTCAACCCTTGCGCGCGGGTGATTTAATAAGTGAACGGAACTTACCGTTCCGTTTTGCCTCCTGCCCATTGATAAAACTGGACACGATTAGAGCTAATTGGCGATTGGAGCTCGTTTTAATTGCTTACATTAAAGCGTTCCTTTTTTTCTTTGAAAGGTTGCACTCGGCATTGCGCGCTGTTCCTCGCTGTTGCATCGGTTATTCCCATTTACAGCAAATCCACTCGGCTGCTTCCTCCATATCGCGCCAAGCAAAACAATGTATCATAGTGCAGCAGAAACGGTGTTGTGTTGAACCCCAACCACTCCTCCCATCAGCAGCTCATTAGTGACCTAGTGTGTGATCGCTCTGGCGTACACCGAAATCGCTCTGCCGCGTGTTGTGCGCGCAAGAGGCAAGAGTTCCGCGTTAATTTAAACACCGGGTGACCGAATTTTGCTGCCTGTAAGTTGTGTTTTTTTTTTCTGTAAGCGTGCACATATCCCGCAGCAATAGAGGAGGACGGTGTGAACGCGGGATGGAGCCAAGATTCATGTACGCTTCACTTGTCAGGGAGACGGAAGATCGCCGTTTTCTTGGCGATAGCGAAGATACGGCACGGTAATGTTCTTGTCTGTTGCTTCTTCTTCTTCTTGCTACTGTGGCAATTTGTTGTTCTCACTTTCTCATTACACCCGGTTGATTTCAGCCCAAATCCCGCAGTGTGAAGGAAGTGCCTTTTCCTCGATCATCCAACGTGGGGTGACCCTTCAGGGAATGGTTCAACTGCGAATCGCTCGAGCGCACAACACACACACCCCGAGCGATCCAATTTCACACAGGCGGCAATCCCCCGTGGGGTTTGGTAGCGCCGTTACATGTTCCCGGACGACGACATGTTCGGTTGATGTGCTACTTTTGCACGCTTGAAACAGCTGACTCTCGGCGCAGATGCCAACAGACCGAAGGGAGCAAGATTTATCCTGTCGCTTTGAGCGAGTATCTTGCTCGCCGTAAAGCTGGTCGCCGTCGATTGGTGTTGATAATTACGGGCCCTCCTCCCTGTCCGATGTCGTTCAACGGCTGAACCGGTGGGGATGGTTCTCTATCTTTATGTCTCCCATTCAGCATTTGCTCAGTTATTTGTGTACTGTATGGGTGTGTAGAGATGTGGTCCCGAAGGAAGGAAGCACTGATTATTTAAGAATTTGGCTGATCTCGTTTTTAGAATCAACATCTCCCTAATTTCTTTGCACTTCTTCTGCCATTGGGACATTGGCATGAAATGTTAACTTCGGTTTCCTAGAACATGATAATTTTCCAACTGAAGATCTCCTGAAAAATCGTTCATAGTCTTCTTCAGAATTTCTCAGGAAATTTGAAATACGCTCGATAATACATCAATGCCCAGAAATTAGGAAACCCAAACAGCTCCCACATGCATTGATTGCTCATACGCGTTAAATTATTGATTTTGATTGTGCAAAACAAACGGCTACCCCTTTTTGCGTGGTTGCATCAAACCCACACGCAGCGCAACCCCAAGGAAAGGGAGGGTTGCGCGTCACTCGCGTACACGAAACGTCGATCACAACACACTTTGCGGTGGTTCTAAAAATACGATACACTCCGACCAGCCGCCACACTGCGCTCACAACACCGCAGCATCTTCAACCACCTAGGCCGAAGCGCGGAGTACGGCAAGAGAGGCCGAGAGAGATGTGTGTATGCCATAATACCGATGTTACATTTGTCGCGCCGTGGTGTGCCGTTCACTTGACTGATTTGTCTTCTGCTTCTGGCTGCTGGTAGTGGTGAAGGAGCCACCGGCGGCGGGAAGGGATTCCGAGGGGTATATTTTGTCACCGATGAATCCGGTGGGCCGCCCTTGCGGCGGTAGCGCATGATGATGGGGCCCGTGGGAGGATGGGTGCAGTTTGAGCGATGTTCGGCAAAATACACGACCCGAGTGCGTTGGTCGAAAACGGGAACAGTGGATGAAGGTTTGCAGTAGGTGATGGACAAAATTGAGGTGGAATTTATAGGAGTTTTTGAGATTTTTGGTTCAGAATGTACGGTTGAGACGTGTACGATCATTTGTTGATTGGAATTTCTATATTCAGGATTTACATAAAACTGTAGATGAACAGCTCGTCTGCAAATTAGCCTCGTGGTAAAGCAGGTAAATGAAGGGCCTCGCATCTTAGACGTTTTGGGTTCAAATCTAGCATGAGTTCAAAGAATTTGAATGGATTGAGATGTTGTTCACTGAATGTCTACAGAAGAAGAGTTCCTTGAACAATGGCTCGAAATATACATTTGACCCACATTTTGACCACCATCGGATGGACCACCGATTCCATGGTGTTTAAATAGAAGCGATGAGAGTGCGCCCCAAAGTGTGCGCGCATCGCGCAAGTAAAAGTGGGCCCTTCCCTCTCCCTCCCCTATAGATACATGCACAACGAACGAAGATGCTGGCAAGAACGACAAATTCTGCGCCAACGCAACCGCTGCTTGCTTGGCAGCGGGGTGTTTGGTTGGGGCAAAGCAGCGCCGTACGGGGCACGGACGGTCATCTCGCTCCCGGACACGATCGCGCGCCCTCGTCAGTTCAGTACTGGTTGCGTTTGCGTACGGATGCAGCCAGCCAGGGACGAAACAAACGACGAAATTGCGACCTCTTCCTTGCCTACCCGATTCGATCTTTCAGTGAGCGGTTGAGGAGAGTTTTCGACCACCGATTTACGGATTTACAACACCCCAGATTGCTTCACAGTATTTTAGTGCGCGCCCTCTGTGTGTCTCTGTGTGTCTTCACCAAGAAACGGAGCGTAGCGAGTAATCACGCACGCATTAAAGTCAAATTTAATCCACGATCGCGCTTAATCGATCGCGGCCAACGAAGACAAATCTTGCCGTGCGTGCGCCGTCCTCCCGGTGGTGTCGAACTCTTGTCGCCCGTTTGCTGCTCGGGTTTCGGGTCATAGAGTGCTCGCGTAGTCCCGGTTTTACATATCCGGTGGGAGATTGAATCAACTCCCCTTGTCGAAATAATTTGTGTCGAAATTAATACGAAATTGTGTCGAATTGTGGGTGCATTGGCTTTTTTTTTAATTCGAACCGCGAAAGTCTGTGTGTGTCGGTGGCAGGAAGTAACAGAGGCAAACGAAACGGAAAAGGAGGAGAGAGAGAGAGAGAAAGTGACAATTGTTTAAAGAAATTGTCGTTTGTGTGTGTGTGTCGTATTTGGTGTTTATTTTGTTTTAAGAAATTACGGCACACACTGTGCGATCGATCGTAAAGAAAAAGGAAGATCAAAAAACAGTGCGCAGTTTGTGTGGGAGCGGACGAGGTGGAGGACTGTCTTCTGTTAGAGAAATGAGGCAACTGATTGCAGCTGCTGGCAGCGATTGCAGTAACGGTGTCGCAATAAAACTCGCCCATAAAACGGGGCGATCGAAATAGATCATTTTTTTGGAGAAGAAATAGCGTGTAGCGATCACACTCGAAAAAAAAAAACACCACGCCAGAGAAAAAGAAAGGAGTGTATAATTTTAAGGGAAAAAAACCCCGATAACTGAGCAAGTGAGAGAAGGGAAAACGCATCGAAAATGCGTCCGATCATATCGGCGCCATCCGCGGTGGTGCAATCGCCCTCATCGTCCCGAATTTTCCCCCCAGCAACAGTGACGGCGGCAGGGTCGGGACAGAACGGAACGAACGGTCAGCAGCAGCAGCAGACACAAGCAGACCCTGGCAATGGCGTCGACCAGCCGCCGCTGTTGCAAAACGGCAGCAACAATAACAACAACCCCACCAACGGCTTTGGCATCGTAAAGAAGGTGAAAAAAGAACCTTCACCATCGCCATTATCAACGGCGGGCGAAGCGCCACTTGTGAAACCGCCACCCGTGGCCAACAAACCACCGCCCGTGGGCGGAAAGCTGTCGTCGTGGAGACAGTATCTTCCCAGCGGTATGGGCGGCGGCGGCGGCACGACGATGGCGTCGGCCAGCAAAAATGCTACAGGGGCCGTGAAAAATGACAAACCGACGCACGCCCAGAAGGCAACGGTTGTTGATGAAAACAACAACGAAATGACGGCAGGCTTGATGAGCGAGGGCATGACGACGAACAACGGAAACGGTTGTCACTCGGCCGTGATTAAGGAGGAAGGAGCAGCAGCAGCCGCGACGAATGGTTGTGTCCAAAATGGGGAAAGCCAGCCGGCGAAATCGAAGGAAAATGGCACCACCACCGAAAAGCTATCGAATGGTGGGGCGGTGAAAAGTGAAGAAAAGCTACCACCACCACCACCGTCAGCGAGCCAGCGAAAGTCGAACGGCGAACGGGTGAATGGAACGCCTCCGCTTCCGCCGGCGACGGTCAATGGCACTGGGGCGCGCAAGGAAAGTGTGAAAAGCGAAATTAAAGTAAAAATTGCACCGAAGGGAGAGGAGAAGAATGAGCCGTCCCTGGTTAGTACCGCGATCGGTAAGGTTTCGACCAAAACGCTGGAACTGAAACGGTCCCCCAGTGGACACCGATTGACAACGGCCAGTAGCGTAGCAACGACCACCGTGGTGGAAGAAAATGGAACGGAAAAGCCAACGAATGGGGTCGGTGGGGGCGTGGAAGATGGAAAGGAAAAAAAACGATCCGCCTACCTGCTTACGGACGAGGCGGGCAAATCGCTGGCGAAAGGAAAACCCGTCCCAAAGACGGCGAGCACGGAAAAAAGTGGTCCGATTGGGGTGCGGCTGTCCCTCAAACCGAGCCGATCGGTAACGCCGGACCGCACGGAAAAGATTTCAACCCCGATTAGGGCGGCAAGGGCTTCCCCGGTGCGCGGTACGATCGAGGACGGGATGCCGAAGGAAAAATCACCTTCCGAGCGGCGCATACTGGGTGAGGCGGTACGGCGCGAGAAGACCCCGCTGCGATCCGCCTCCTCCAAAAGTCTGTCCGCAAAGGGAGACTCCACCACCAGCAAGTCCACGACGACGATAGAGGTCAAGGAAGTAGGCGATGGTGATGTAACAACGAGCGTGCTGACGTCCACTGCGACGGTTCCATCATCAACGTCGTCAGCATCATCAAGTCGGCCGGTTGTAAAGGTGCGCAAAGTGATAAAGAAGATCATCAAAAAGAAACCGAAAGCGGCAGCCGAAGGGACGGATGCAGCTGTTGCGGGGAAGGAGGAGCAAGCGACGAACGCGGAAGTCGCTAAAAAGGAGGACGATTCTCACTCCCCGCCAGCATTGGTGGGGGCAGTGGAAACGACCATTACGCATGAGATGGCTGATAGTGCGGTGGTGAAGGGCATGGTGGAAATAACAAAGATGGAAATTGCAAAGGAAAAAGAGAAGGAGAAGAAGAAGAGTGCTGTCAAGAGTGTGCCTGTGAAGGAAGAGAAAGATCTCAAGGACCTGAAGGATGCCCCAAAATCGACGGAGAAGGTTGAAGAGGTTGCCGTGGTGTCTGGTAAGGAACAGCAACACATCGAACGGAAGCATTGGGCCATAAAGAAGCGTTCCATGACCGATCGTGCCCTGTCTTGCGGGCCCTTGGAGGATGATCGGTCCGGTGCCATGCTGGAACAGTTCTTACTATCCTTAGCCACTATACCGCAGGAAATCGCCGTCGATCTGCCCGCCGGTGCAACGCTGCCCCGGTTCGGCAGCAACCGCTCGCTGGCCCGCTCCGCCTCGCAGTATCTCAGCAGCAAGATACACGACTTTCTGCGCCGCACCGACCACGTGATGCAGGACTGGCGCAACCTCGGCCGTACGCTGGGCCGGCGGGACGATTACGGGGTGCGCGGCACGATCGGTGACGTCAGCGGGCTCGGCGGTACGGTGCGGTCGCGCAGCGTGTCGAACATTATTGCGCGCGGGCTGCAGCTGCTGCGGGAGCAATCGTCATCGCCGGCGCGCCGTTCGAGTGTCGTCTCGCGGTCTAGCTCGCGCTCCTCGTTCTACTGCGAGCTGCCGGGGAGTGATAAGAAAAGTGGACCGGCGGGGCTGGCATTACGTCGCCGCCGCATTCGAAACATCGGCGAGAGGGTGGTGGAGGACGACGACGACGATTGCAGCACGGTGGTTGATATGAGCGAAGAGGTAAAGCGTTGTTTGCCGCACGCGAAGGAAAAATACAAGAAAGGAGTCGTTGCATAGGGGGGGAAAATGCTGTGGAAATTCCTAAAACAAAAATCGCACGGCTTGGCAAGAAGAAGTGGGGAAAAGCATATCTTTACATTCCTTTCCAAATTGCTGTTAAACTGTAATTAACATTTTATTTAACTGTTTCTCTTTCACTTCAGCTAAGCGATATTACCTCCGAGCTGACGGAGGAACACTCGTCGTCGAACCTGATCACCGAGCGGCTCGCCGCCGAAACGTCCGAACGGTTGCGGCTCGAGAAGGAGGTGAAGGAGTATGAGTCGAAGTACCGCCACCTGCAGGAGTCGTCCGAAAAGATGGAGATGGAGCTGCTGTGCGCCAAGTCGGAGCTGAACTGCGACTTTGACGACTGCAGCACGCTCGGCGAGTACGACAGCACCGGCGACGGTGCGGATCTGCCTCTCGGCGGGGGACCGGCCGATGGTGCCGAGCTGGCCAAGAGCTACCGGCTGCGGTACGAGCGCGTGGCCCGCGAGCTGGAGTTTACCAAGAAGCGGCTGCAGACGCAGCACGAGCACGATCTCGAGCAGCTGGTCGGGCTGAAGAAGCAGCTCGAGAAGAAGCTGGCCGACGCGTACGAGGAGGTGGAGGAGCAGCGCCAGGTAGTGGCGCAGTGGAAGCGCAAGGCGCAGAAGATGACGAACGAGATGAACGATCTGCGCATGCTGTACGAGGAGCAGAACAGCCGGAACAATCTGCTCGAGAAGCGGCAGCGCAAGTTCGACGCCGAATGCCAAACGTTGCAGGACAGTGCGCGGCAGGAGCGGCAGGCAAAGGAGCGGATGGCCCGGGAGAAGGACGTGCTGATGGCGGAAAAGTGCAAGCTCGAGCAGACGGTGTCGGACATTCGGCTCGAGCTGGAGCTGAAGGAGGAGAAGGTGACGGCACTGCAGCAGGAGCTCGACGAGATGGCGTTCGGTGGCGGTACGGAGGAGGAAATAGCGCAGCTGAAGCGGCAGAAGAACGAGCTCGACCGGCGGTGCAAGGAGCAGGACGAGGAGCTGGACGAGATGGCCGGCCAGATACAGCTGCTCGAGCAGGCCAAGCTGCGGCTGGAGATGTCGCTCGAGACGAGCCGGAAGGAGGCCCGCAAGGAGGCGCAGCAGCGGGACGACGAGATGGAGGAGATACGGGGCGCGTCGTACAAGAAGATCAAATCGCTCGAATGCCAGCTGGAGCAGGAGCACGAGGAGCGCACGCAGCTGCTGCGCGACAAGCACGAGCTGGAGCGCAAGCTGGCCAGTCTGGAGGATCAGGACCGGGCGGAGCGAGCGGCCGAGGAAGCGATGGTGCAGCGGTTGAAGCGGGACGCGCGGAAGTATCGGGCGCTGCTGCGCGACGCCCAAAGCCAGCTCGATCGTGCGAAGGGCGATTCGGCAAGCAAGGCGCTCGTGCGACAGCTGCGCAACCAGCTGGAGGATGCGGAATCGGCCCGCGTCGCTGCGCTGAAGGCGCGCCAGGTGCTCGAGGGTGAGCTGCAGGACGCGCAGCTCCTGTTCGAGGAGACGCAGCGCGCTCGCAACGAGGCGGAGGATCGGGCGACGGTGGCGCAGCGCGACCGGGCCGAACTGCAGGCCCAAATCGACGAGAACGAGGAGGAGATGGCGGAGCTGATGAAGAAGTACAGTGCCACGGTGAAGCAGCTGTCGAGCGAGCAGTCGCTGATCGCGGAGTACGAGCTGCGCGTGTCCGAGCTGGAGGGCGAGAAGAAGTCGCTCAAAGAGCAGGTGGTCGAGCTGGCGACGCGGCTCGAGAGCGTGGAAACGATCGGCGAACCGTCCAACAGTATGGCGTTCAAGCGGCTGGAGCTGCGCACCAAAGAGCTCGAATCACGGCTCGAGTTCGAGCAGGCGACGCGGGCCCGCATCGAGATCCAGCTCGCCCGGCACAAGGACTCGCTCGAGAAGCTGCAGGGCGAGCTGAGTCAGGCGCGGAACCGGGAGGCGCAGGCACAGGATGCGCTCAAGAAGGGACAGAAAACGGTACGCGAGCTGCGGGACGAGCTGTCGACGTTGGCGAACCGCGACCAGGAGGGTTTGCTGAAGCGCAAGGAGCTGGAGAAGCGCATCGAGACGGCCGAATCGGAGACGGCATCGGCGAGGGCGGATCTGCGGCTGGCGCTGCAGCGGATAGCCGACCTGCAGCAGGCGATGGAAGAAGAGGGTGATTCTTACCAATCCGATAGGTAGGATTCTGTGAACCTTAAATCGATACGATCAGGCTAAAAATGTGTGATTTGTTTTTGCTTTTTTTCCAGCGATACGAGCGATAGTTCGTCGTCGATGGATTCATTCCACGAATCGACTGTAACGCGCAAATCACCGAGCGTCGGAAGCGGCGACCATTTCGGCACAACGAACGGTGGCAGCAGCCGGGGCAGCGTCGGCAGTCTGGCCAGCAGTACGCGGGATGGGCGCAAGGAAAGCAACAATCCCAGGTGAGTTAGCCCATTAATCTCATTTAAATTTAAACAAAGCATAAGAAATTCAACATCATCCTGTAAGCCCTGTTTATGGTCAATCATGACGTGGTTTCGCGGTTTCGTTTTATATTTTCACATTTCCCTCGTATCGGAACCATTTAACCATTTTGCAATCATCATATGCGTGTAAATCATAAACTCTAGGATTCGTCCGAGCCTGTTCGGTAGCGTGCGGCGCAAGAAGCGTCTGCATCCGACGATTAAGGAGGAGGACGAAAGCTACCTGACCGATGATCAAGCGGGCACAGAATCATCCACCAGTTCCCTGCCGCAAGTCAGCCAAACGCCGGATCTTTTAACCTCGCTGGAAACCAGTCAGCCGATGCGCGAGGACAGTAAAGCGGCAGCCGACAAGGAACATGTCGAGACGGTGGCCGAAGCTTGTCGCCGTATGAGCGAATCCAACATGCAACGGGAAGAAGCTGCTGCCGAAAAAGAGCCACACTCCGCCCTTTCGTTGCCTCCCGTACCGAGCGGCGAGCAGTGTGAGTTTCCCTTCGATATCGACACGCTGAAATCGATCAAGGAGAAGATACACTCGCTCAACCAGATCATACGCGACGAGTCGCACGAGTCGAGCACGGAGATCGATCTGGTCGACCTGAAGAACCTGAAGAACCAGATCCACGAGTTTAAGAAAGCGATCGAATGTAGCCGGTCCCGCTCGATGGACAAGCTGGTCAATGGGGGCGGCAGTGCACTGTTGGCGCCCGGCATCATAACGACATCCGCCTCGACTGGGTCGGCCAGCACGGGACGACCACTCTCGTAAGAGAAAAGAGCACGCGCCTGCTACACGCTGGGAAGGACTGCCACAACAGTCACGGAAGCCAAAGAATCCAACATGTAATGAAGGTGCATTTCAACCGAGTGAATGGAGCGAGTCATTTATGGACGCATTTTTAGTAGTGTACACGACCAAACGGGAAGGATGAAAAGAAGGAATATCGCTTTTGAATTATTGCAAGGGACCAATTGGAATTGTGGTAGAACAAGCAAAAATCGCACTGTGCTACAATGACCTCCAGCAGAAACAATGTAAGCCAAGTTACTACACATACCGAGTGGCACAATAATGCCTGCTGCCGGCCCTGCCTTTCTTTTTTCCTGCTCCTGCTTGCTGTGCATCTGCCTTTGAACTTTTTCCATTTCCAAGTGTCGCTGGGTGGCGCCAAAATGCTCGCCAAATTGCCACCACCACCATACCATACCAGCAGGAAAATGCCTCTAACATGCTGGCCCTCTCCTTCCCCCAAGCTGTGTGGAAAATCCTTTGTTGCGAGTTGATCGTTCGTTGCCATTCCTTCCCTTTTGCCGGAACAAAAAGCTCGACGCAATGCCGGTTGCCTGTTTTGCTTTTCCACTCGTTCATACCTTTCTGTTCATGTTGCATTTTCATCATTCAATAATATGCATCAATGCGCGTGAGACAAACAACAAACAAAGCAGTCGCTAACCTCCTCCATGTGCGCTGTGTGCTGTATTTGTGTTTTTTTCCACACTGCTTTACAAAAACGGTCGGAAATGAATTCCTGTTTTCCTTATATTTTTCTTTGAATTGCCTTTTCGAAAAACCTCAAACAAAAACGAAAACAAAAAATCCCTCAACAGAGCTAGCTTTTACCAAAGGCGCCATCCGCCTCAGTACCAGCCGCCCAGGTCCGTGGGTTCGTCGCCTGCACCGTCGTCCTATACGAGCATGCTGACCGAGTACAGGCGGGCGCTAAGTATCAATCATCGCTTGAAGGGCAAACCGATGACGGCGGCACGTTGCAATGAGATCGTGAGTAGGTGCAATGGCCGCGCCAGGACTGCGAACTGCGCCCAGAAGAAGGAACCGTCGACTGTGAGAACGATCAGCAGAGGCAACAGCACCGTCAGCAACAGCAGTAGCACCAACAGCATTAGTAAACAGCGACAGAGACCGTTCTATTACTGGTGGCAACATCCGTAAAAGGTAGCGGGGTAAAACCGGCGTGTGTGTGTTCGTGTGTGTGTGGGGAGCGCGTAATGCTAACAGAGAATGTGCGCTATGCCAGTGCTCCCTTTTTGCGTCCCTTGCGTTCTAATAATGAAAAGGAGTGAGATTGCCTAAAACAGTTTTCCTTTCCGTTGTTTTCAAATTGTAAATTATTTTATTGAAGCTTTATTGTTATTTGTTCGAACAAATTCGATTTTACAGTGTAAACTAATGCTTTTTTCATTTCCTTCCCTCCAACAGAATCACACTTACAATGGCTACTGGTTCCGAAAGCAGTCCATCGGCGGCGGCAGCAGCAGCAACAGCACCAGCACCATCTTCGGGCACGAGATTGAGCAATGGCAATGGCGAAGGCGGTGGCACACTGGACGATTCGTCATTCGCTTGAACGGCTTGCCCAACCAGCCAACTACTACCAACCAAACATGCAAAATGCGCTTCCGTTTTCCCCAAACTCCTACGCAGTGCAGCACACACACACACTCCTTTTGCCATATTATTATGAAGAGAAATACCCTACGAAATGGGAAGAAAAACCACCCTATTGATATATTGACACATATATTCGAGCAGCAATTTTCTCCCCTTTTCTCCGGCTTCGGCTTCTTTCGCTTTTTATCTTAACTTTTTAATCGAAACCAGAAACCAAATTGATTACTCACCCTACTCGTGGGAATAGAGGCCGGTACATGGCGGTGGTTACTCGCTTGCCCCGGGGGGGCATTAGAATGTTGAATCCGATTGAGCAATAATCGAGATCAGAGCGGGTATACACCTACAGTCAGAAAAGTAACTAGCGAAGCAATCAAGAAAAGTAAGGAACTCACAAAAACAAAACAAACGAACAAAAATTGTCTATATTCGCGCGTATACATATTTATATATAAACGTATATTATAGTGTGCTTATTATGAGCTGTATGCGGTATATGAGAAAAAGCAATCGAATAATCTTTAATTTGAGGATCTGGATCGTGTTCCAAGCCCTTGAGAGAAGAGGATCAGCATGTGTCTCTGCATATTATGACTGCACAGATACAGACACAGACACACACACACTCAAACCCTTATCGAGTGTGTGTGTGTGTGAAAGAGCTGTTTTGAGGTTTTTTATTACCACATTTCTTCCTTCACAAGCATATCGTGTATCGTGTTTAAGTAGAGACGTTATCCCTTCTTTTTTTCCCTTCGAACGTCGCGTTCTGTTTAGAAAAAATATGTATATGTATTTATGTTTCGAATTTTCTCTTCCCTTCTTCAACGGCTAATCTTGTGTACCGGTGTTCCGTGTTTGAAAGATGTTAGTATTAGGCACACTGCAGTGGACTTGATTATATGAGAGTAGAAGAATGATTAAAAATCGGATCTAGGGCAAGCGAATCGAACAAATTTTTAATACGAACTGTGCGTAAAACTGTGCTATGAAAACAAAACAAGAAGAGGGAGAGAGAGAGAGAGAGAAACGAGGGCAAAACCTAAGACTCTCTGCTTGCAATCGATGTTGTGGAACACCACTCACTACTCTGTTGTCTATTTGCTACTTAAATTAGGTTAACTGTAGCTTTTATTTGGAGAATGAATTAGTTCAGTGTTTTTGATGTATCTCCTATGGTCGAAGGTTGAAGGTCAGTATCTTCCACGCCACCGACGAGGACAAAGGACGCAAAGAGAAAATGCATTGGAATTGCGGATCAGCACAGACACACCGCACCAAGCAAAGGAAGAGGAGGTTTTTTTCGAAGTTGTATCGTTAGTAAGATGTAAAGCAAAAGTGGGAAAGTAAAGCCTATAATAATGATAGAGAACACACAAATGAGGTAGTGTTCGCGGCAGTAAAAAGTAAAATAAAACTATCTTTGATACCATTATATCGCGATGATAATAAACACCGACGAGTAAGTACGCGTAATATCCCCCCCTCTTCACATACCTTGTCTCTCTGTATCTCTGTCTCTTCTTTAGCCCAAACGTAGTCAAACAAAAAGGCAATTTTTATCATTATTTTTATTGCAATTTATTATTATTTATCGAATTGTTATAATAAAAATATTCCAAAATCATATCCGCGCTGCACGGGGATTACTGTTTGGTTTTGCCCTGTTGGGGTTAGTTTGATGACAAAACTTTCTATAGAACAGTATGTAAAAATTATTAGAAAATTGTTAGCAATTCATAGGTCCAATTCAAGGAGCTCAAACTACTTGAAAGTTGTTGGGATGCACCAAGAATCAGTTCCAGTGTCGCTCAAAAGTGTCAAAAGCCATATAGAGGTACTAAAACCTACGCCTCAACAACTTTGACAACCTGCTCGTGACACCAAAATGTTATCTTTAGCATCTTAACGATCATATTCAGGATCTCCGGGATTCAAGTAACTCAAGTAACAGTCGCAATATCGTCCAAAACTGTAACAAGTCTTATCTCAAGTAAACCTCAACAACTTAACGTACCGCGTCAACACTAACATGTGATCTTCAGCATCTTTGAGACTGCAGTGCGCATAACCGAGATCATGTAGGGATCCAAGCTACTCAAAAGTCATTTGAATGTTTTAGGAATCAGTCCCAGCGTCGTTCAGAAGTGCAGCAAATTGTACAGAGGAACTAAAGCCTACGCCTCAACAATTTTTCCAACCTGCCAATAACACCAACATGAGATCTTCAGAATCTCTGCGAACAAATTCATGAACTCCGAGATCCAAGTAGCCTAACACAACACTCGCAATGTCGTCTCATCTCAAGTAAAACTCAACAACTTTGAGGCACCTTGTCAAGACTAAAATGTGATCTTCAGCATCTTTAGGACTATATTGAGCATAACCGAGATCGTGATCGGTTCTAAACTACTCAAAAGTCGTTGGAATGTGACAAGAATCAGTCCCAGCGTCGCCCAAAAGTGCAACAAGTCGTATAGAAGTACTAAAACCTACACCTCAACACAGATTTGGGACACCTCGACAACCTAGCAATGACTCCAAAATGTGATTTATAGCATCTTTGAGACCATCAGCAGGATCTCAGGTATCATAAAAAGCAATAAGGAACCATAAAGGCAGATTGTACTTGACAAAATGCTATCGTACGCTATGGAGTCGTGGTAAGTCGTCGATCACATTGGCACATTGGTCCAGTTCGCAGCATCATCAAAGGCCACAGATGAGTGTGGTCAGCTGGCATGTGCCATGTGCAACCCCAAGAAATAGAATGATCAATCTGAACCAGAACCAGCTACAGCTAACGGACGGAAGAGCAATGATATCAGCAACACGCTTAACCACAAGGCAGACGACTACCCGCTTTTTGACCTTTTTAAATTTAACCAAAATTGTGAAACAATCATCTCGATACGCGCAACAAAAACATTTGCGGTTATGCTGATTATCTCACAAGATAAGAAAAAGAAATAGAGCAACAGACAGAGTTGCTTCAACTATAAAAAGGCAGCTCCGAAGCACAACTCGTGATGGATTCTCCACCAACGTTCTCAACCTCAAGACGTCCGTCTGCGTATCGTTCCGCATCTAACAAGAAAACAACAATCCAATAAGAAAACGCAGCACAGACGTAAACAACGCAGCACAACATGAGCAAGCACGCAGCAACCAATACGCGTTCGCGACCCGTGTTTATCGATGAGGATCAGGTGAAGCAGCTGTTGGACTGGAATGAGGCCCGGTACGCCATCGAGCAGTCGTTTGTGTCGGTGTCGAATCAGGCCCGTGATCCGGTGGCACGCTTTGCTGATCAACCCGTAAGCTCCCAGCCGGCTCGAACTTTCGTCCAGGCGGAAGGTGGTAAGTTGTGTGTGACGTATAGAAAAATGTGTATTTTGCTAATGCCCCTTCTTATTCCGACCTTCTAGGAGTGCTTCTTTGCATGCCCGGTTTTGTTGGCCAGCATCGGCTTGCTTCCGGATCTTCCGAGCGCTTTTCAACGTTGGCATGTAAGCTGATTACGGGCTTCCGCAAGAACGCCTCCATCGGGCTGCCCTCGATCAATGGGGAGGTGTTTGTGTTTAACAGCACCACCGGCAAGCTGGAAGCGATCGTCGAGGCGAACCATCTGACCGGCATCCGGACGGCTACCGCCTCCCTCGTCGCTACCGATCATCTGTTCCTGCGGCCGGCTCGTGCACGCACCCCGGACGGTACGGTCAGCATCCAGCTGGGCATCGTTGGCTGCGGATTTCAGGGGATGATGCATGCGATCGGGTTCGTGCGTACGCAGGCAGCACTGGCACGTGTGCGCGTGATACGCCTGTGGAACCGTACGCCCGGCCGTGCGACACAGTTGAAGGAGGTTCTGACCGAGGAGGCCAAGAAGACGGGCAGCAACTATTCGGTGTTTGTGTGCGACACGGTGGAGGACTGCTGCCGGGACTGTGACGTGATCGTCACGGTAACGGGCTCTAGCGAACCGCTCGTGTACCGTAGCTTCCTCAAGCCGAACGTTCACATCAATGGTGAGTAGGCTGTGACGTTACCCAAAGCAATGAATTGAACTTTTTTACGCTCGGTACAGCGGTTGGTGCTGGGGAGTTTCATCATGCCGAGCTGGCCCAGGACGTGTACGACGAGTGTCAGGTGTACATCGACCATCAGGAAGGGGCACGGAAGGAGCTGGCCACACTGCGCTCCAACATTGTCGGCGAGGTTGGGGAGGTGATACTGAGGGAAAACCGGCCGCAGGAGGAGAGTCTGCTACCGAAGCCGGGCGGTATCAGTGTGTTCCAGTCGCTTGGAATGGCCACGGAAGATGTAACCGTTGGCAGGTTAGTTTACGAGAAGTATCTGAAAGCTCATTCGGATCAAGTGTGAGGATCGAAAGGAGGTTGAAAGTCACATTCCATTTAAGTGTTTCCCACTTCGTTTGGATTTATTTAAGCAATATGAAGATAATACTGTAGCGCAATAGTTCAATTCTTGTTCCCAAGTTCGACATCAAAATAGTTACCTTTTTATTATAAAAAAAACACACACACACACGTTGTACTATATTTTGTTCGGTTGGCATGGTTTAAAAATTGTGGATTCGTGGCTTCGTGATTAGGCACTATTCGATTTAACTCTATTGTATTTAAAAATGCATTTAAAGATTCTTGGAGTGATTATACTTTACGCACCTTCTTCCTACACATTCAAAGCGGCAGGTCACTTAACTATCCTTTTGTTGTTGAAATACTTATCAGCTATCGAGATAAATGGAGTGCATGCACGTATATCTTGTATCAAAAATATATGTTTATGGTAAATACGTATATGAATAATTGTGACTATTTTTTTTGCCGAAAATCAGAACTTCCTCTTCAGGCACGTGCGAGTGTTTTTCAATTCCTGTTTTTCTTAGCCCTAAATTACAAGCCCAAAATACTATATCCCTTTCCCTTGTGGATAAAGCTGCCTATTTTGTAATTTCCAGGGTTTTGCAGGAGTTTGCATAGCTGTGGGACACTTTTTACAGGGTTTCACGATTTGTTGGTCCCACGATTTTTGGTCATTTCCCATAATTTTTGGTAGCAACCCACGATTTATTGGTCGGTTCTTTCCCAAATATTATTGGTCGTTTCCCAAATATTATTGGTCGGTTCCCAAATATAATATAATATAATACCGACCAATAATATTTGGGAAACGACCAATAATATTTGGGAACCGACCAATAATATTTGGGAACCGACCAATAAATCGTGGGTTGCTACCAAAAATTATGGAAATGACCAAAAATCGTGGGAACGCACCAATAAATCGTGGGAACCAACCAATAAATCGTGGGAAACCCTGTATTGACTCTTTCATACGTTAAATGAACTAAATGTAATAGGAATTGGACTCTATAACACTCTTGTTAACAAATCCAATAGGAATTTCGAAGGAGCCTGTTCAAAAAGCGTGCCATCGAGTCCAATTTCCAACGTATGAAGTTCACCTCCAATAGGAAAGAGTCAAGGAAGTGTCCCACAACTATGAGAACTCCCTGAAAACCCCTGTAAAATAAAATTCCTTTTTTTTGGAAAATTTCCCTTTTTTTTAAACCTCCCAAAATACCGTATACCGTATCTTTTCGACTAGCCTGCGAGTGATCGACTTTGTTAAATGCATCTTTCCAATCTGCCTATTACTATTACTACTATCGGGAGGAAGATTTAAAATACTCACACTGCCCCCTTACTATGGCATCGCTTCACCCCTTTCCGTGCGTGCGTTAAATATCCTTCGTGCACTGTGCGCTACAGTACGGCCGGTTCGCCTTCACACAGAACCGCCCGCCGATCAGCGACTTTTGGCAGTGTTTGCCACTGCACAGAAAACACTCCTTGTGCCAGTGGATCTTGTCCCAGCCGACGCCCTGTTCCGTCGGCCCGATGCACCGCTTGCACGTGGCGCACGTTTGCGCGTAGTGGCCCTTGTAGCACGGCAAACACAGCGGCTGAGCCGACCGCTCGTCCATCACGTACTGCTGCCCGGCCAGCGGTCCATCGCAGTGGTAGCAGCAGAAGTGGCGCACATGGAACGTGGCCCCCTCGGCCGCCGTGTACTCCTTCGTGAAGATCAGCTCGTCGCACGCGGCACAGCGCGGTATTTTCAGCATTGCCGCCAAATCACGCCCACAGTAAACGGCCCCACCGTGATAGAAGTACACCAGATCGGCCAACAGCTCTCCGCACCGGTTGCACTTGAAGCACTGCGGGTGCCAGATCGACCGGTCGCTGCTGCTTGCCCGGTCCACCTTTACCGCGACCTCCCCGACCGCGATCGGTTGCGTGCAGCCGGTACAGTGGTGCGCCGTCATGGCAACCGCATCCCGTACGGCTTGCTGTGCCGGTGGCATACCGCGTTGCTCGCCACCACCGCCCAGTGCCAACGCTTCCATCGGTCCGAGCAGCTGGGCGTGCGATGGACTAACGGGGATGGACCCGAACCCGGAATCGTTACTTCCGGACGGCACAAGCGTGGCACCGCCTTCACCATATGTCACCGGTTCACTGTACGCGGCTTGATGGGCGGTCGGGAACTTTAGCCGATCCACAAAGTGATCCATTTCGGCGCGAAACTTTGGATTCGCTTGATACTCCTGGTGGAATTTCACGATCGCTTCCGGTACGCTCTGGTCCACTCCACTGAGCACGGTGGCAGGATCGTACAGCATGGCTTGCGCCACCATTTCCGAGCTGCCGATGCCCATCAGATTTAGCTTGTACTTCATCTTGTCCGACAGCACCGGACTTTCCATGTAGTCCGGTCGCTTCGTTCCGTTTGTGGTGTCGACCGGCGCACTGCTGGCCGGAGCCGTTGCACCGATGCTTTGCGCCGGCTGCTGCACGACCGTGCCGTACTGCACCAGGCCAGCCGTATCGCCACCAACGCGCACCACCGTGCCCTGCCCGACGCAGTGCGTTTTAATTTTCTCCACGTAATCGCTCAGCTGGCCGGCCTCGTACGGCGTCAGGTTATGGCACAGGTTCGTGTCGAGATCGTGCGCGGGCACTTGATACTCGAGCTGCTGTTTACGCTTCTCGGCCGCCTCGCTGCCCACGATCGGGATGTTCTGCTGGCCGAGCGTCCGCATGTAGTCCGAGGCCAGCTCGGGCGTTACGTTCGGTGGGACCCAGGCCAGCTGCACCGGCTTATCGGTGGTAAGCTCGGAGATGCGAATATCTAAACGGGACGGAGAGAACATGTGCTTAATATTGTGAAGAGTGCTTAAGCGAGTGCTTTTTTACGTACATGCCGGCTTGGATCGGATTGCGCCCAAGATTTCAAACTGTGCCCATCCGCTCACATCGTCGTCGATGCAGTCGTGCTGCTCCTTGCGGCACTTGCAGTTGCGACAGATTTTACGCCAAAAGTGTAAATCCAGCCCGGGACAGGAGCTTCCTGCAAACAAAGAAGAGGTATAGGAAGTCGATCCATCGTCTCTTTGTTTCGCGCTGAAGGTCATAAATCCCTGGACTCTTACCACAAACGTTGCACGGTGCACCATTCCCGCTTTCGTGGCTCAGCTTGGCCTTGATCTGTTCACGGCGACTTTCCAGCTTCAGCAACCATTCCGGGGCGGCCGGAGATTCTATTCCGGATTCGGCCATTCTGGGTACTGGGCGTTCGTCTGCAACTTGCTGTTCCCGTGTTGTTGCTTTCCTTGTTCTGCCTGCGTGTGGCTATGACTCATCAGCACAGCGAGCGGCGAGATTTTGATGCATCGAGGAATGTGGTGAATCGACACTTTATTCCTCGAAATGGTAATTTCTAGATGATCTTTAGGAAGTTTGGATTCCAATTAAAATACTTAATTAATCGTTAGAAACACATTTGTATCACAATTCACGACAAAAAGTTGGACGAGTTTCACCGCACCACGGAATGTTTTGATAAATGAGCGATTATACGGCTGCAGGTAGGCACGGTCGGTACAGGGTGGCTCAAAACTCTGCCGGCAATAATAATAATTATTAGAAAGGGAAATAAACTGTCATTTTTCTTGTTTAATGACATATTTTTCATATCAATTGTCTATAAATAAAAAAAATAATATTTAAGAAGAGTTTTATTGATCACGATCGGAGAAACAGAAATCGAAATGCAATCGAACCATCCCGAACCATCCTGTGTAGCCGCGGCCTACGCCCCTTGACAGCTGTCAAATAATGGTAGAGGAAAAAAAATCATTACACAAAAAAAACATTAAGGCTTGGCAAGAAAAATCCGTGATTCGCTTTGGTGTGCTGCTCGTCGGACGTAGGAAAACGGAGAAAACCTTCGATTCGTTTAAAGATAAGCCAGTACGCCTACGTGGACGACGGTGTGGAAAAAGCAATCGCTGCACTTCTACGGTGAAGGAACATCAACATTCTTCCCATCCTTTGCCACCTCACGAACGATAAGGCACTGCGACTAAATTAAGGCCCAACATCAGCAGCACCAGCAGCATTCCAGTGGTGGGGGGTGGAATTACGTCCAGAAATTATCATCGGTCTCGGTACGGGGAGGGGGCGGTGATACGGTAATGTCCGGCCATCAATACGTACCGAACCCAGCGAACCTGTTCACGGACGAGGACGAAATAGACGATGAGCTCTTCCTGAGGAACGCCCGTCGCACGGTAAGTGTGTTTGTGTGTGTGTGTGTATGTGCGTGCGTGTGGGTGAGATTGATTGTGTGCAACGCCAAAGAAAACAAAGGCCAAATCGCGGTCGATAACAAAAGCGTGTAATGAGGTTGTATGATGGGGTGGTTTTCCCTCCTCCCCTCTCTTTCTCTTTCTTTTTAGGACGGCTACCTACCCGGGGATGATAAGTACGGCATGTCGAAGGTGGCGGGCGCCCCCTACACCCGTCCGGATGTGTTGGGGCCCGCGGCAGGATTTGACGGCGGGCTCGGCGGGTATGGCGGCGGCAGTAGTGGCAGCGCGGGCGGTAGTGTCGTTAGCGTCGGGCCGGGCGGTTACGTGATGGACATGCCGGCGGCCGCGTACGGTGCTTACGGTGCAGGCGTTCCTAGCAGCAAACCGCCGACGGTCGTGTACGGCAGTGCGGCGAACATGTACGCCGGCCTCGGGTCGGACGCTGGGACCGACGTGGACGACGAGATCGCGCGCCAGCGGCAAACGTTCGAGCAGCGGCGCCGGGAGCTGGAGGAAAGCACGCTGCTCACCTCCCAGCGGTGCCTCGGGGTGCTGCGCGAGACGGAGCAGGTGGGCATCGCGACGGCCGAGGAGCTGCACCGGCAGCGGGAGCAGCTGGAAAAGACCAAGAAGCAGCTGGACGAGATCAACAACTCGCTCCGCTTCAGCCAGAAGCATCTGAACAGTCTGAAGAGTGTGTTCGGTGGGTTGAAAAACTATCTCTCCGGCAGGATGGTGGCCAGCGGTGGTGGTGGTGGAGGCAGCGGGGGACCGATCGGGCCCGGAAGCGTCGTTCACCACGGGGACGGTGGTGGAATACCGCGACAGAACATATCATCTCCGACGCCGACCGAGGAGGACGAACTCTACCCGAACCCGCAGGACTTCCGCATTGCGGACCCGTACTGGACCGCGGACCAATCGCCGGTGCCACCGTCGCAGGTGCCCGGCGACTACCACCACCATCATCATCCCCATCATCCGCACCATCCACAGCAGCAGCAGCAGCAGCACCTCCATCAACAACAGCAAAAGCAGCAGCAGCAGCAGCAGCAGCAACAGATGGCAAACGGAGGCGCCGGCTTCAGCCACCAGCTCGACCAAAATCTGGACGAAATGCGGGGCAATTTGTCGCGCTTGAAGAACTTGGCCTTGGACTTGAATCAGGAAATCGACAGCCAGAACGATCTGATTGACGACATCTCGGACCGGGTGGAGGACGTGGACGTGAAGATCGGCAAGCAGAACAAAGACATGAACCGACTGTTGCGGAAGTAAGGTGCGCGTCCACATCCATTAGTGTGTGTGTGTTTACATCGAACTCTCATCCGTGGCAGGGAAGGGCAAGGACAGGGGGTAGTGTGTGCGCCCTGGGCGCTACTAAACTAAAGGTTAATGGACCGATATTATTTACGTTTACAACAAAGGGGTGTGCGGGCGTGCGCGCGGTGGCGTGCATCTTTCCTCATTCGAAGTTGTGGCCGCGTAAGTGTGTGGCGCGCGAGATCGCGAGTGTCGTTAAAATGATTGTTTGTTGGAAGCCATATGTGTGGGTATTCTGTGTACAGTATTTACAACCGGCAGGAAACGGGACGGAACAAAGAAACACGCGAAAGTAGGGCAAAAGTTACGCGTTGGTGTGTTTGCGTGTTATCATTACGACTGCGCAGACAAACACGGTGGTTTGAAGGTAAGGCGCGATCAGTGCACACGTTGACGACAGGGAACGTGGTCGCCGTTTTTATTGTTTATTTTTATGCTTTTACCGGAAAAAAGAACGATTAGACCCCGCAGTAGAGAGGAGGCAGGTGGTGGATTGATTGGTTGGTTGGGTTCCTTGCTGCAGAAAAGCACTACTAGAGCGATCTATCAGAAGGCTGTTTTTCATTACATATTAATCGAATGGTTTTAGTTTTTAGAGTAGAGGCAAGTGATTTTAGTGATCGTTCGAATACACACACACAATATATACACAAGAACGAAGACACAACGGTATACGTTTTTCGTTTGACTTTCTAAGTAACTGTTTCGGAGTTGAACAAAGGTTTTTTTGTTTTCTTCCTTAATTTTTAAGGTACGTTTCTACTCCTCTCCGACTATTAGCACTTTATGACCGATTTTGCGGTGTCTCGAAGCACACACACAAACATAAACATAATACATCCACATACGTACACATCACTTACAAATAGCGTGTTCCACACTTGACCAGTTATCATAGGGGCGAAAAAGAGGGAATTGTGAAGAGGGAGGGTGTGTGTAATAGACGCATGGCAAAAACGGCTACAAAAAGGGCATATTCTAATCACGTGCATGAACGTTATACATACAAAAAAAAGTATAAATATATATGAATACATCTCAAAGCAAAAGCAGGACGAAAAATTAAAAACTATCCCCAAACAAGCTAAACAAACGAAACAAACGAAGCAAAAAGAGAATCCATGAAAATATATATATATTCTACCAAATCGATAAATGTAAATAATCAAACCGTCTCGCGAAAAGGGCGGGATACAGATACGCGAACAGATAACTAATGGTTCCACAAATCTATTCCTGTTTCTCTACACCATTCTCTCACTCTCTTTCTATCACTTTCACTCTCTCTCTGTCTTGGAAGGCTCACGAAAGGCTCGAACCTTTCCCTCCCAAAACGACTAAAAACTTTCGACCACTCTTCATTACTCGTTTACGCTTGCCACTTCTTAGATACGAACGAACGGAGTAGGCGAGATCCCAGCACTGACGGGGAGATGATGATGATCGTTCATAGTCGCGCACGCAATGTCGTAACCAGGATGTCTTATAAGAAAATTCAAATTCCAATCCTACAACACATATACCATCAGCCTTCCTTTCTAATCGTAATTTCTCTACTCGTAAACGTAAACATGGATTCTAAAATCAAAACTAAAAACACACTATTTCACACACTCCCTTTTCATCACCCTTTGATCACCTTACTAAGTGAGAAAACATACACAAACACTCACACACACATACAAAGCAAACAAATACGATGATGATATTGTTAGATAATCGGATTGAAATGGTAATGATAGAGCAGCAAAAACAAGTAATACAACAAAAAAAAAAAACAAACCCTATAAAATGTGTACACGGAAGGAATTTAGATAGATGCAACAGCCCGGGGGACGGGTCCCCTCGCGGCACTAGCTTTAGAAGAGAATATGCAATCAGGTTGCAAGCGGAGCAAGCAAAACAAAGTAAGAAACAAAACAAAAAAAACAATTGCAAGTTTAACGGTAAGAGGTAATCATACAAAAAAAAAACAAACAAAACCAAAAATAAAACAAAAAAAATCATATACAACAAAACCATATATTTGTAAGCGAGCGCGAGATGATTGGTTTGGACAAGGAGCGCAAAATTTGGTTCCGGCTAACAGACATATACGCTCAAACGAACGTTGGAGAAAAAAAAACCATGAAGAAAATGCATACCACTCAATACCCTCAGCTGGATTGTTTAGCAATAATTATTACAATTTATTACAAATGATTACGAGAGGAAGAGAGGTAATGTGTGGGTGGTGCGAGGAGGGATAGTCGGAAGATGCATGAAGGTGTGTGGTGCAGATCAGCAAAACATACAAAGACACATCGTTTACGGATATATTTGAATAAAGGAGACTCGTTATAATTTAGTCAGAGGAAAGTGCAATCTAACTCGCGTGTGTGCCAGTCCAGTGAGTGTGTTTATTTGTTAAAGAAAAAGAGTAACAAGGGGAGTAGTTTGTCAATTTTGCATGACTATAATTGCCTACTACTAAATTGTTTTGAGTGTCCTACTAACGAACGTAACGGTTTCTAACGGTCTAAAATTAAGAGTTTTAATTTTTGGTACAACAGGGCTGTATAACAAGCTTTGTAGATGGCGCGCTGGTTTGTTATACACCTGGAAGGGATTGTGTATCTGCTAAACTGTATACCAATATTCATATTGCAGGGTTGTTCTGTTCGAAAATGATTGCATTGTGACAAAAAAATATGTTTTGCACATTTGTATTATTATTATTATTATTACTATTACTATTGTTATTATTATAGTTTTGGTTATGTTACGGAATATTATTACTGTTGTTATTATTATTATTATTGCTAAAAAATCTATTTTTAGAAATAATCAATCGTATGGGTAAAAAAATGATTCAGAGGCAGATTTGTCACTATGCTGACTAATCAGCCGCTTGGGGCCCAATCCTCCCGATCGCAAGCAAATTTCCATGAATGTAACTCTTGAATATAAAAGCATGAATCTATCACTCAATGTCGTCACTCTCTCTCTCTCTCTCTCTCTCTTGTTGGCCAGGTAACGATAGAGCACGTCGATGTGACATGACCCGGTCTATAATCATTCTCCAGGAAGCTCGGTCCCTGGTATCCATGTAGATACCCGAGATCTCCGACAGGTCTCACCTGGTCCAGCCATCGAGTTCACTGTGCTCCCCTGCGTCTTATGCTGAACTGGGGATCGCTGTCGAACACCTTCTTGGTGGGGCATGCGTTTGGGGCATGCTATCATTCCCTAGCCATCGTATCCTGGCAGTCGCTTTGGCCAATCGTCAGGATGTTCGGTTCGCCGTATAGCTCAGCAAGCTCGTGGTTCATCCTTCTTCTCCACGCTCAATGCTCGAACACAACGCCAAAGATGGTCCGGAGGATGCGTCGCTCAAACACGCCCAGAGCGTTTGCATCCTCCACTCGGATGGTCCAGGACTCGTGTCCATAGAGAACAATCGGGTGAAACAATGTGCGATATATCTCACATCGCAGTAGTCAGTGAAGCCCATAGCATGCACGATTCACCTGCACAATGCGTCTCCGGATTACGCTGCGCTCCTTTACTACTTTGAGATTGTCGCCGTCAACTAATACACTGAGATCCCAGGTGGTATGAGTCTCCGG